>NC_045430.1:26657063-26982063 GCF_902635505.1 Sarcophilus harrisii
AAAAGACTTTAAAAGCTAAAAATATCCTAAGATCCCAAAGTCCAATGAAAATACAATCTGCTGTCTTCCAAAGCCCGAACTGGAAAGCCTCTGATGGGGCGAGATGTTGCAGAGCATTTGGTATGGGCCACCATTCTGTTTTGTGATGAGAACAGGATGAATATTGTCTGCAGACCTGAAATATTTTCCCTGGGAGGAGCACGCGTTATTGGCAATCTGTTGGAAGAACAGGAGATAAAACTGTCACTTGAGAATCCGCATACCATGAAGCTTCTCATTGTATAAAAGTAGTTTCCGCATGGAATATTGCATTTCAATAATACCCACTAATTAAGTGCCCGGATGCAATAAAACATGACTCTTATTGCCGACAGGGCTATAAAAGCCACCTGGAATGATTGATTTTTTTTTTTGAATTCCTGTAGTCTGAAGAAAACCATGGGCCAGGCATCTCTTTTACTGACTTCAGACTGAAGGCCCCAGCCACTTAGGAAAACATTAGCGGTAATTTATTTGGTTCTTTATACTGCAGTGACATTTAAAAAAGCACACCCACCAAGAGGGAGGTGGAAATCAGCCATGAGACACTCTTTCATTATGGGTTGGGTTTTTTTTTTTAATAATTCTTCCAGATACTGCAATAAAAGATGGGTACTTATGAATTGAGAACTGAAATTGTGGTATACTGGGAAGAAACTGTACCCAGTCTTAAAATTTAACCTATGCCCCTTCATATCTGCTTGGCCAGCAGTAATATAATAACCATCACTAGCATTTATATGGAGCTTCAAGAAGTACTCTACAAATATTACCTCATTTTCTTATTCCCATTTTGCAGATTAGGAAATTTGCACAGGATCTCTCAGCTTGTAAATGTTTGAACCTGGATTTGAACTCAGAGTTTCTTGACTCCAAGTCCAATGCTCTGTGCACCATGGCAGCACGGAGCTATCTCGGTAATCCCATGGTGTAATGGTTTTATAGACCCCATGATTCTATCTGGGATTGTGGATTCAGAAAGAGCACAGAACCACTCTGGGCCTCAGTTTACTATCTGTAACATGAGTGGTTTGGCCTAGATGACTCCTGAGATCTTTTCCAGTTTAAATCCAGGATTCTAAATCCCAGAGGACATGTGTACCTTGTTTTAAGAAAATTGGCTGTATGCAAAAATGCTCGCTTACCATACTGTCAAAACACAGTGTGGGTAGAGGGGGTGGTTATTGCTTACATTCCCAGAGGATTTGTCACTTTTTTTAAGATTCACTATAGGGTTCTTTTGAATAGTGCATGATTTTATGTAACAGATCTCTTCATGGAAGGGGGTGGGATGAGGAATGATGTTTAATAGAACAGAATCATCATCTTAGACCTGGATGTCACTTCAGATCTCTAATACTCTTATTTTTCCAGATGAGGAAACTGAGACTAAGAAAGGGTAAGGGACTTGCCAAAGGACTTTGAAGTAATAAAGTCAGAGGCAGAATTTGAATTTAGTTTCCCTGACTCCAAATCTAGTGTTCTTTCCAGAATACAAAAATTCAGCCATTATACCAATTTTTTTAAATCTACACAAGTCCATAAAGGTATTTTGACTTTTTTCTTTTACAAAAATGGACTCATGCTTTTAGCAAAATGTGGATTCAGAAGCAAGAAAAATAATAATAATCCTTCCCCCTTCCTACCATTATACTATCCTTCCCTTTGGGGGAAGGGGAGGTTACCAACCAGACCACTCATGCATTGTTCCCCACATTTGGTGGTGGTGATTTCTAAGTATTTTAAAGGACTACAGGACTGTTTTTGTCTCATCTTCTTTTATTACTGTCATTAGAGAATTAACCTAATTTCTTTCCTGGAGTTTATTCATTTAATTGTATTTGGTTGATGGGGACATAGTTGGTCTGTCTAACCGTGGACTGCCTTGAATTAATTCTGTATTTATTTTATCTATTAACTTAGAATCCTAGAGCTAAAGCGAGAAAGACCTTATCACCATGTTATTTGTTGCTTCCCCTGATAGAATACAAGCTTCTTGAGGTCAGGGACTATTTCATGTGTCTTTATATTCACAGTGCTTAGCACAAGGCAAGGTTTGTTGAGTGAAACAGGCTGAGAAAAACTAACAATCTCAGGGTGAAAGGGCATAGATCATTATAAGATCTGGAGCTAGAAAAGCTCTTAGAAGCAACCTATATACAATCTCCATATTTTACAGATAAGGAAACTGAGACTAGTGGAGGATAACTGCATAAGGTAGAACTGCCAAGAAGAAATAACAGATCAGAGATTCAAAATCAGGACTTCGGACGCCAAATCTAGCACTCACTCTCTTATCCTACCCAGAATCTTAACCAATATTCTCCCTCACAGATAATTCAAATGATCCCTTTGATCCGGAGAGTTTTCTTGGGGTGATTAGCAGCATGTGGGGGGTTTGGATCAGTTTAAAATTAGCTTTCTGAACAATTGGTTTGTTTTTATTTTTACTTCTTCTTTCTAGTAATGAGAGTGTCCACGATAAAGTTGACTTCCAGTATTCTATAGAAGATTCAGAGCTTCCTCACTCAGCTTTTAGAGCCTGGGACCTAGGATCAAGGTGGCTTTTTTTGTTTATTTGAGAGCAGAATTCCCAGTTGTTAGCCAGTATTTCTCAAGACTCCAGTTCCTTTCTTCCTTAGTCATGGAGGAGAGACTTATGTAGGTCTAGGTAGACAATAAGATACATTTAAGGGTAAATGCTATAATTTAATGAAGTAATCTTTTTCTGAGTCACACATCCAGTCTGACCTCATTAGAGACATAATCTATGTTCTGCTCCGGTTAATTGCGTGTCACCTCATTGCATAATTTGGCTACACACACAGTGACCCAAAGTCCAAGTGCTGTTCTTTACTGTATAATTACTCTGAATAAAGTCATTGAGAGTACATCGATGTTTAAACACTTCTCAGAAAATACAGTATATATAAAGTGCCTGTTTTAAAAAAAAAAAAGACGTGTTTAAATAACAGCCATAGCTGACATTCAGATAGTGTTTTGAAGTTTAGAAAATATTTTGTATCCTTTATTTTATTTGATTTTTAAAGCATCCTTGGGAAGAAAGGGGCTATGGGTATCATTTTGTCCAATTTACAAAAGTTTATACTCAGAAACTAATTGCTCAGTAAGTGAGAGAAGCTGGATTAGAATTCAGATCTCTTAAGAGCCAAGCACTTGGAGTCGGAAAACCAAGCTTTACTTTATTCCTTAATATGCCCTAGTCCCTTAAGATTCATCTAAATGGTTGCAATGATTTCTAATTTGCATTATGGAGCCATAAAAGTCTTTGATATCTCTGTCTCTTCTAATGATACATTGTATTCATATCTCCTCATCCTATGTAACTCTTGCCAGCATCCCCCATCAGTTCACCATGGGTAGCTACCCAACATGCAGGAGAGCTCCTTTGCTTTTCCTCTTGACGTTGTGAAGGTTACCGATGGCACTTATGGGCTGCCCAAATATTTTCCTTCGTTCTCAACATATGACTAGGGTTCAGGTTTTACAAAGAAAAGCTGGAATGTCATGAATGAGAAACATTAAGAAGACCAAAATACATTTTGGTAAAACTGTGTGTAATGTGTAATAGGATTGGAAAGGTCAGCTTCATCCAAATTATGAAGGGTATTAAATGCTTCAGTTTGGATTTTGATCCTTGTGTCAGTAAGTAACCTTACTGAGAAAGGGTCAGCCCCTTTCTCATGGTCAATACTGGGCTTTAGGGCCATGTGGTGAATGAATGGGGAAAATAGCGGCTAGAACAACAAAATGCTGCCAGATTGGGTCACTATACCAATTGTTTTTGCTTAATCATTACTCTTAACACAACGCAAGTTTCAGGCTAAGGAAGGAGATTTTGTTTTTGTTTCTCAGAAATGACTGTATTTAAAAATCAAAGACATCAACAAGATATATTTTTAAAAGAAAAAGGTGTGTAGAACAGCCTAAACCCATAGTGATTTCTTTTTATTGTTAGTTATGGTCCTATTAGTAGAGAAAATATTTAATTGAAGTAGCTGGAGCAAGCCCCCATTCAGATCCAGCATAAAACTTCAGGCAGAATTATAGTGGCTGTACTAGGCTGTTCTTATTCTAGAGGGTTTGGTTTTCGTGTTACCAGATCCTGATAAGGTTCTTAATTTTCTATGAATCCTTTCACAGGTTTGATCATTTTAAATGTATAAAATAAAATTCATAGAATTATAAAGAAAATCAATTATGTTGAAATACAGTTATAAAAATATTGTTAAATCTAGTTCATGGACCTTAGGTTACTCATTCTGTTCTTTTTATTATTTATTTTCAGTATATGTGCTGCTGAAACTAGGAATAATTATTTATTTTTCATTTTTATTATATTACGTAAATATTATTTATCGTTAGTCATTGTTAAAAATTAATTCTGAAATCTTCCCTCTCCCATTTCTCCTCTACATATTGAAAAGGCAAGAAATGTGATATTAATTATGCGTGTGAAATCATGCAAAACATTTCTGTATGAGCCATGTTATAAAAAGAGAGAAATAAAGAAAGTGAAAAAAGTTATGCTTTAATCTTCATTCAGATTCTATCAATACTTTCTCCAGAGGTAGATAGCATTTTTCATCACTAAGTCCTTGAGAATTATTTTGGATCATATCATTGTGTTGATCATTCACAGTTGGTTATCATACAATATTACTGGTATTGTATACAATATTATCCTGATTCTGCTCACTTCACTTTGCATCAGTTCATATAAGTCTTCGCAGGTTTTTCTGACAGTGTCTCACATACCACTTGTTCTGTCATTCCCCAATTGATGGACATCCCTTCAATTTCCAATTCTTTGCCATCACAAAAAGAAATGCTACAGAACCTATTTTAGGAAAAAGCCAGAATCTTTTAATTTGAACCTAACAATTAATTTATTACTGATCCTATCATCTACAACTTCATTTTTAGTTTCAATTTTTATTGGAATAGGGAAGTCTAGAGGGAAGTGAGCATTCTGATCCTGAAGTTAAACAAGTTAAGGAAGGAGAGGGAATCTAAGCATAGTCCGACACCCCAAATTTTAAAAGGTACAGAGAAAAAGATGGATCACATAGATTAAGATAATTGAGATGAAGTCAGCCCAGAAGGAATGGTTAGAGAATGAAATTGTGAAGATATAAAAGGACACAATTCTAATGAGGAGGGGAAATTGGTTTTGTCTGAAGAGATGGATGTGGATGCATAGGGAACTTACTTTTGTTATTTAGTCATTTTTCAGTCTTTTCCAACCATCTGTGACCCCTGCGGGGGGTGGGGAGTTTCTTGGCAAAGATACTGGAGCGATTTGCCATCTCCTTCTCCAGCTCATTTTATATATGAGGCAAATAGGGTTAATAATTTGCCCAGTGTCTCACACATCGGAGGCCTTATTTGATCACAAGGTTTCATGACTCCAGACCTGGGACTATATCCACTGCACCATCTCACTGCCTAGAATTTCACTAACCAACTTGAATTTTAAAATTAAATGTATAGAAGATAAAAGCAAGGCCAGATAACAAAGGATAGATATCAGAGCATAGTTCTCTTAAAAAAAAGTGTCAAAAGTCTTTGAGGGAAGCTAAAGTCAATGAAAAATAGTTTTGTTGCTGTTGGTTTATTGACTTGATTTTTTTTTCTGTGTTGAAAGAAAAAGGAAAATCTGACAAATGAGGAAGAGGAGTGTTTGTAGTAGATGGATGAGCGAATAATAAGGCAGAACTTGTCTGTCCTTATCTTGCTTCTGTTTGGCTGCCGAGAGAGAATGGCCTATGCTCTGGAAATGACAAAACAAAAAGCAGGGCATTGATGAGTGACTTAAGTTATAGGAGGATAAGACAGAGCCTCCTAGTCCTAGCCCAAATGAGCTACATTCTCAGGCCCTGGAGGAACTACCAGATGTGACTATTAGGCCATTCTTAATGATCTACAGAATGCCATGAAGAAGAGGATTAAGTGTCCTGATTTATCAAAAACCAAAAAATGGGGGGGAGAAGAGAATAGGGTCTGTACATTCTAGGCCAGTGAACTTGACTCTGGTTTCCTGGAAAACTTCTAAAAAGAATCATTTCTAAAAAATGTTGGTGAGCATGCAAAAAAAAAATGGAATTGCAAATTATAAATCATGGCTTCCTCAAGAATCAGTCAAGCCAGACTAATTTTTTTCTTAACAGGGTTACTGATCTAGTTCATGAGTGTGGATATTGCTTACCTAGCTTTTATCAAAGTTTTTGATGAAATATCTCATTGCTATTCCTGTGATGATGGAAAGATTTCAGCTAGACCAGGGCTTCTTAAACCTTTTCCATTTGCAATCCCTTTTAGCCCAAGAAGTGACCCAGGGTACATAGGTATATAAACTAGCTAATCAATCAAAGATTTAGTGATGCTAAATTATAATTTTGTGACCCCCCCCCCACTTTCAGTTATAAAACTCCATATGAATCACAGTTTTAGAAGCTGGGAGCTAGACCATGATTCATTTAGAAGGATTTAGAGCTAGGTAGGAGGTCAGACTCAAATAGTAGTTATTAATGGTTAAATGTCAGTATAATTAGAGGTCTTCAGTGGAGTTCCACAGGACTCTACACTCATTCCTTGCTTTTTCACCTTTTTTTCAAAGATTTGAGTAAAGGAATAGACAACATATTCATCAAGCGTATGGATTGCTTAGAAGTATTACTAATATTCTGGATGACAAACTTGCCAGTCACCTTTAGGCATTTGAAGGGCTGTCAATTGTAGAAGAAACTAAATTTACTCTTCTTAGTCCCTGAAAACAGAATTGGGAACAGTGGGTAGAAGCTGTAAAGAGGAAAATTTAAGGTCACTCGAAGGAAAAACTTCCTCACAAAAAGAGCTGTCCAAAAGCAGAATGGTCTTCTTGGGAGACATCCAAGCAGAAGCAGGATAACTATTTGTGGATTATGTTATAGTGAGGATTATTTTGGAATATGACTATGTCAACTGAGGCTTCTTCCAACTCTCAAATTGGAATTCTGTGAATGCTAAAGAATTTTAGGAAGTTTCCTCGTTCACTGAATAGTCACATATTTCATCTATTATAATACAGCAACTATGTGAACTAAAGTCCTCCTGATGCTGAGACTACTCAACTATAGTCATTGAGCCATATTACCTCTCATGTTTTGTTATGTGATATTAAAATCAGGCCTGACTTAAGCTGTGTGGAAAAACAAGGATTCTCCAACTGAAACTGACTCTTTTTTTGTTTAAATTCATACAGATATTAGGTACTTTCTGTTCCACCCTTTTTAATGAGCTTTTGGTGTATTTTCAGCTCTTTTTCCACATTGTCCTGGTTAGCTTGAATTTTTTGCCATCTTCAGATTTCTCCCTTGAATTTCTCACCCTTTTGTCTGCTGAATCTCCCAGTTTCCTTTCAGCTGCCCTCTTTCCTGTCTCTTCGAGATCATTAAAGAGGATGTTGTATAAGCCCCTAACAGCAGGCGTCCTTATTTCACCTCTCTTACCCACTCTTCTCCCAATGAGATGGATTGTCATATATTGTTACCTCTCATTTATTATCCCTCCGTCCATGTTCCAGCCAAAGTCACTTAGTTTTATAATGAGCCTGGCATGAGATATTTTACCAAATGGTCTAATAAAATCCAAATATGTGACATCTGCTCCAGTCCCTTAATCCAGTAATCTAGTCATTCTATTCAAAAAAGCTATCGCCTTGTGCTTTCTTTCCTCTCCTGCCTTATCCCCAACACTCTCCCTTTTTCTCTCTTCCTCCTTCCCTCTCTCTCTCCCTCTCTCTCTCGTTTTTCCCTCTCCCTTCTTCTCTCTCCTTCTCTCCCTCTCTCCCTCTCTCCCTCTCTCTTCTTCTCTCTCCTCTCCCTCTCTCTTCTTCTCCCTCTCTTTTCTTCTCTCTCCCTCTTTCTCCCAGATTTTAAGAACTCCAGAGTTCTTAACTTTAGAATTAGAAGAGAATCTGGAAGAAAAGGACCTCTGTTAAAGAAATAGCATGATACATTGGAAAGAATTCTAGCTCTGCAATCAGAGAACCTGAGTTCAAAATCTTACCTTCTATCTGGCCTTAAGCAAGTTACTTTACCTCCTTTAGTCTCAGTTTATTCATCTGAAAAGTTTGAGGGTCTTTAAGGATTTTCTAGTTTTATCTAGATAAAAACACTTATTATCTCTCGGTGCCTTAATTCTATTTCTATGATGGAAAGTTTGAGGGTCTCCAAGGACTTTTTAGCTTTATCTAGATAATAATATTTGTTATCTCTCTGTGCCTTAATTTCATTTCTATGATGGAGGGTTGGACACGATGAACGTTCAAGTCTCTTTTAGTTCTAAAATTGTGATAGAATGATCCTAAAAGAGGGACAAAATGTTCTTCTTTCTAGGATTTACTTTTCCTCTAATCTATCTCGCCACACTGAACACAGAGAAGTGAAGAGAATCAGATATGTCATCTTGCCTAACTTTCCAGTAACAATTCTATCCTGTTGGCATTTTCAAGACTTTCTGATCATGCTTCATCACCACTCTTCTCATTAACTAATGGACCCATTTCCCTTGGTTGTTTATCATTTATAAAAAGCCTTTTTTCTCCTTCCTTAAGAGATCCATTAACATGAGCTCATTCTGCCCTTGTTACCCTTAAAAATGAAAAAGGAAAGCTTAGCATTCATCTCTGTTTGATTTTTCACAACTAACTTTTTCTCCACCCTCCTTCCTCCCCTTACCCCATTCCCCAGGCCTTTGAATATTCTCTCTTCTAGTAGCACATCTTATTCTTTTCATTCGGGAATTTCTTAGGAAGTATATTTGTTTTAATTGGAGCATCTCTTGGGATTCGGTAACATTTTGAAGACTGTTTCCCTTATGTTTTTTTTTTCTCTCAAATTTGCATTTGTCTAGCCTAATCAGCACTGGTGCATCCCTTTTTGATTTTGACATCACAAGGTCATTGCTCCTATCTTCTCAGCTTTAACTTGCTCTTGTACTGACAGAGTGAACAGAATGCTGGATGTGGCCGAGTTCGAATAATGATTCTGCCCTTGAGGCACAGTGCACTGAGTTGACATAGTATATAGGGGAGAACACTTTCCTGGGTCACAAGTAATACTATAGTATGAACCATGACCTGATTAAAATATAATTGGGAAATAATTAGCAAAATAAATAAAAATCCCATGTAACATAGATAATGTTAATATGTGCTTTTCTAAGTCATTATGTTGGGGCAGTCTGTTTCTATTTGAGTCCACTGGTATAATAGATAGAACGTTGGGCTTGGTTTCTGAGTAATTTGAGTTCAAATCCTTTCTGAGACTCAGTTTTCTCATCTAAAAAATGGCGAGAATAATAGCTCCTACTTCAGGGTTGCTGTGAGAAACAAATTATTTATAAAGTACTTTATAAACCTTAAAGCATTAGCTGTTATTATTATTGGTTGTATTGGCCTTGGATGGGTCACTTACATTTGCTGAGCCTTAGCTCCCTCATATGTCATAGGGACCATGGTCCCTTCCAGCTCAAAGGCTGAGATTCCATGTCATAAGATCAGGGAGTGACTCTTTCTTCCCTTTGATTCAATAAAAAAGCCTGTTAGTGCTTCCTGTGACCAGTCGTTGTGCCAGACAAAAATGGAATGGCCTATGCTTTCAAAGAGAGTCCATTCTAATAGCGGAATACTTCCCATACATGCATCATTTGACAGGCAACATATGTGTTGGTATTGTTTAGGGAAATTCAACCTGAGGTTGAATCCTGGCTCTATCACTACCTGTATGACCTTGGACAAGTGACCACATCTCTTGAATTCATTTCTTTTATCTATAAAATTAAAGGATTGATTTTGATGACATGAAGTTTCTTTGAACCCCATGTCTATGATATTAAGAGTTCCCTGGATCTGTTTCCTCTTCTGTAAAGTGAGTGGGCTGGATTTGAGGTTCTTTGTGGTCCTTTCCAGTTCTCATCCTATGATCCTAAGAGTTCCATGAACCTCAGTTTCCCCATTTGTAAGATTAGGAGACTCGATTTGATGTCTTTTGTGATTCTTTCCAATCCTTATTCTATGATCCCATGAGTTCTGTGGACCTCATTTTCCCCATTTGTAAAGTTAGAAGACTCAATTTGATGTCTTTCATGGTCCTTATCAGTCCTCATTCTATGATCCTATGAGTTCCATGGACCTCAGTTTCCCCATTTGTATAATTAGAAGACTCGATTTAATGTCTTTAGTGATGCTTTTCAGTCCTCAACTTATGATCCTATGAGTTCCCTGAGCCTCATTTCACTCATTTGTTAAATGAGGGGAGAGGATTAAATGCCCCCTAAAATCCCTTCCAGCTCTAAATCTATGATTTATGAAGAAAATACAAGGAATATCAAAAGGACAAAGTAATTTCAGAGAGAGGATGGGAAGAGCCCCATCAACTGCATTGTATTATTTTTTTTAGCTTTAAACACTCTGTCAACTCATGTTCACGAATCCTTTCTCCTGCTCTTGAAACAGGTAGGTAAGGATAATACTTACCAAACTGGGATGCGAGTTGGTAATAGTCTTATTACCCTATTTTAAAAAAATAGAGAGAGAGTTTTCATTGTACCTTCCCCTCCAGCCGTGGGGAGGTTGGAAGCAGACACCCACACTCGATTCCTTCATTATTTTTTCTTTCCTTGAATTTTGAACATCTTACTACCCTCCCTGTTAGAGAAGACTTCCCACTCCCTGTTAGATTCCTTCCTCCCTCCCTCCTCCGCCAACTCCACCACACCCTTCACTCCTTGGCAGGCGACAAAGCCAGGAGAATGAATGTCTTGGGGAACTTGGGCACGGAGGCAGCCCAGCACAGGCAGGAGGGAGACAGAATAAAGATTATCTTCATTTCAGAAAGCTTCTCGTCCTTCGTGTTTGAACTAACATGACTCATTTCCCCAGTCACATTATTCAACATGACCTCGACTTTAGCAAGGATAAAAAATGAACTCTGTTACTCAGGCAAAACTGTATTTGAATGCAATCCATTTATGCTAAGCAAGGATCAGAAATTTATTGGATTTTTCCCCACCCCATATTTCTCTATTTAAAGTTAAAATAATATCCAAATTACCGATCCCACTGGATACTAAATTATATTCCAGAAGGAGCCAGAATACTTGACACTGATAACATTCTTCTAAACTGCTGTAAAAGCTACATTACATCTATCTCCATTGATGAAATGATTAGGTTTTCACAGTGACTTAATTTCCTGTAATGTGTTCCTGTTGTGGATTTAGATATATTTATCTTGATTTGGATGCAAATTGTAACCATATTTCAGTGTAGATTTTTAAGGCATTGTTTAAGGAAGGAAAAATCACTATTGTAGGAAAGGACGTGAGTTTGAATCTTTCTTCTTGCAGGTATTATTACCTGGCTGGTTTTGGGCAGGTCATTTTATCTTTTGGAGTCTCCAATTCCCCATTTGTAAAATGACGGGATTGGACTAGGATGGCTTCTGAGTTCCCTTCCAACTTACCCTGATTAAAGC
Source organism: Sarcophilus harrisii (assembly GCF_902635505.1). NCBI lineage: Eukaryota > Metazoa > Chordata > Mammalia > Dasyuromorphia > Dasyuridae > Sarcophilus > Sarcophilus harrisii. Next base: position 26,668,643 of record NC_045430.1, read on the forward strand.
GCATTGACATACCCGCTCCTTATTGGGCCATTTTCATTAGTTGTTCAGACCCTTCTTTGTTAATTCCATAGAAATGGAGGATTTGAAATCCTTTCTCTGCTTGATCTTTCAGATTTACGTGAAATGGAAGGAGAGCTGAAGTAGACATGATTTGGAAGTACTGTTCCCAACTCTACCACCGAACAATTCTGATCTATAGAGCTAGTATGGAGGCAGAGGATCTGGGTTCAAATCCCATCTTTGACACTTATTACTTGTATGATCAGGGCAAGTCTCATCACCTTTATGAGCCTCAGTTTCCTCTTCTGTAAAAATGAGCAGCTCAACCTACATGACTTCTGAATCACATAACCTCTCTGAGTCTCAATTTTCTCATCTGTAAAATGAGAAGGATAATAGTTGACTATGATGGCTTCCTTTCCAGCTCTGGAGCTTTAAGCCCTAACAGTTTCCTCATCTAGAAAGCAGGGATGATCATTAGTACTTGCCTCACATGTTGTAAGAATCAAATGGGATAACATATGTAAAGTGGTTTGCAAAACTGAAAGCACTATAGGAATGTTAACTAGTTTTATTAGAATTGATGCCAGGAAAAACTTCCTAAAAATTAGAGCTGTTTCATAGTGGAGCGCACTACCCCCAGAGTTTAGCCTGTTCTTGTAGTTTCCACAACAGAAGCTGAGACCCTCTTGTCACCCATACTATACATGGAGTTCTTTATTGAAGGGAAAGACAAGGAAGGGAGGAATGAGGAAGGGAGGAAGGGAGGGAGGAATGAGGAAGGGAGGAAGGAATGAGGAAAGGAGGAAGGAAGCAAGGAAGGAAGGAAGGAAAAAAGGAAGGAAGGAAGGAAAGCAAAATAAAAAGAGGGAGGAAAGGAGAGAAGGAGGAAGCAAAGTGAAAAGAGAGAGGGAGGGAAGAAGGAAGGAAGCAAGGAAGAAAGAAAGAGGAAGGAATGGAAGGAGGAAAGGAGAAAGGGAGGAGGGATGGAAGGGGAGAAATATTTATTAAACACCTCCTATGTGCCAGACACTGTGCTAAACACTTTACAAATATCATATTTGATGCTCACAACCACTGTGGGAGCTAAGTTCTGTTATTGTCCCCATTTTACAGTTAAGGGAAGAAAGTCAAAGAATTTGAGTTGCCTAGGGAGGATCACATGGCTAGTAAGTGTCTGAAGCTGGATTTGAACTCTGGCCTTCTTGACTCCAGGCTCATTACTCTTCCCACATCATCACCAACTGTCTCTATTGTTAGCTGGGCTGTTGAGATACTTTACAACTCTAACATTCTGTGATTCTAAGCAGAGGCAACTTGGATTCAGACGAACTGGAGATAAATTATGACCTTGCTCTTTACTAATTCTTGATCTCAGTTAAATAACTTCACTTATCTGGGTCTCAGTTTCTTCATGTGTAAAATGAGAAAATTGGACTTGTTGACCTTGGAGAGTTTTTTCCCCTCTCTGTGAATATCCTTTGAGCTACAGCTTCATTATCCATCAAACAGGAGTAATAGATATTCTCTTCTTATTGTGGCACAGGGGTAATATGAAGAGTAAATCAGAAAACAGGTGGGAAGGTACTTTGAAAAGCACAAAAAAAAAGAAAAGTACAAAGCATGTTGCAAAATGTACGATGGTACTGTTTGTCTAAGTGCCTTTTAAAAAGACATCCCAGAAGAGCACCTTATCTTATAAATTTACAAGATAATTTCTTTTTTTTTTTTCCATTTGTTCATTTTGCCTTTCCACACTTAAGAGAAATAATTTCTTATTAAAAAGCAAGTAGTTTTAATTCTTAATTAACATTTAAATTAAGCATTTCTAAATGAGATCCTGGATATTGTTATTTGTAAATATCTACCTTATTTCAGAAAAGCCTAATATTCTATTTCATAAGGGAGTCCGAGACCACAAATTTAGAATAGGGAGAACTTCACATCAGCAATAAAAAACATGAGAGACTCAAATGAGATAATATCAGCTGAGTGCTTTTAAAATCTTGCAGTAGTATAAAATGTTAACTATTATTTATTATCTCGTCTATTTTTAATATCTAACGTGTTTCCAATGTAAGAATTCTCTTTTTAAAAATAAAAATCTAAAATAATGCTTGAATCACTAAGGAGTCCAGTTGGAAAGAAATTTCAGATCCAAGTCCACAGGAGAAAGATGAATGGAAATATTATGAAATGCTAGCAAAAAGCTTGTAAATAATTAAAAATATAGCAAAATATAATATTGCATAGTAGGAAGAATTAGTGACCTAGACTGGAATCTTAAATCTGCCGCATGCTATTTGTGGTGAACTCAGATCTTTGATTTGACCTTTCTGGGACTCAGTTTCTTCATTTTGTAAATTGAAAGGGATTGATCTAGAATCTAGATGACCTTTAAAGTCTGTTTCAGATCTAAGTCAGGCTAGCATCATGACTACTATGCAAGTAATTTCCATGTGCTATCAAGTACTGGATAGTTCTTTCTTGAACTCAGGCATCATGTATATATTTATATATTTATTCTCATTCCCACTTTCTCTTGCCAGAAATTTGCTGTCATTTACATGTATCTTCCCTATGATATAGAGATCGTCAGAGCCATTTAAAAAATATCAGGTCACTCAGCATCCTTCTGGACCACCTCCAACTGCCACTGACTTGCAGAGGGCAAGGTGTGTGGGTATATGGGGAGGGAAGGGAGTTTCAAAAGTTGTGGATGACTCATTGAACCACTTGTACTCCTGAGTCCAAAGGACTCCAAGGGTGGTTCCCCACTGGTGGTAAGCCAGAAGCATCAGCATTGAATGTGAAAAGAGAGCAGGTGGTGATGGGGTTTTTTATTTATGACTCCAAAAGATCAAAAGTAATTTAAAAATTCCTATCTCAGAGAGTAGAGCCTAAAAGAGAGAGAACTATCTTAGGAAAAAACCCAATTTTCCTACTTTTTGATAAAAATATATTGCAACAAAAATATTAGGACCAAGAGTTCTGTGCATGATTTTTTGATTAGCTGTATTGGAAACTAATTCTCACCATCAAAGAGAGAAAGACAGAAAAAACCTATTGTTATAATTTGTTGAATAATACCCTATATAGAATGTAAACTACTTGAGGACAGGGACTCATTCACTTGTGTCTCAATATCCCCAGTACCTAGGACAGTGCTTTCTGACACTTAGTAGGTATTTTGTGAAATGCTTGTTGGATTGGATTCTTTATTTGTTTTTATTATGTTCTTTTTATATCCCTTGTTGTGGTTTCCAGGAAGATTTATCTACCTTCTAGGATATTCTTCTGAGGTGGAAAAGGGGGTATTTTTACATTTTTATTGTCTTACACTCAAAGAAGACTCATTTTACCTGGAGAGGGAAGTAACTTCTTGTGTGGACTACAAAGCAAAAAAAGGATGAGGTTCCAGAATACTATTCAGCCATGTTTTTCGCTAATGGATATAAAGAGGGATCTTGGTAATACACTTGACCCTGAGTGCTTACCAGGTAATCCAAGGTGACAGACTTAGCAACTCAAATCACTGGGAGAATTTTCTGGGAAAAAAAAAGTGTCTTCTGTTGACAGACAAATTTTATAACAACAGAAGGTAACCCTTTCTGAAAGACGGGAATCGATATTGTATGCATTTATCTTCCCTCCCCTATGCCTCTACCAGTAATTTGCTCTCCTCCTCATCTATATTATCTGTGGGGGAGATTGTCTGAGATCTTTTTGTTTGTTTGTTTGTTTGTTTGTTTGTTTTTTAAAGATCAGTTTACCCAGCTTCATCCTGGGTCATTTCCAGCTGTTTATGATGGGTGTGCAAATTCTGTTTAATTTCAAAGCAATATTATTATTTCATCCTGTATTATATATGTATATTGAATCAGATTAAAATGAAAGGAAGTGTGGTAGGAGACAAACCTGATCCAAGTCAGGAGACCTGGGTTCCAATATTGCCTCTTACAAATCTTGGTTATGCAAAACTCTTAATTTCCCAATGCCCCTAAGCAAGTATCTGAGATTCTAAAGTAGAAATGAGTTGCTGATCGATTTGAGTGGAGGAAATTCCCATTCTGGCCTTATGCCTCCACTCCCCCCTCCCCAATAAATTGTATAAAACACATTTTATACAATTTAATTTTCTAAAACTTTAATTTAAAAAACATAACTCAATAATTATTTTGTTCTTGTTAGTACACTTTTGGATTAGCCATGTCTCAACAACACACCCCCATTAATTTGGATAATGGATAACTTACTTTATCTTTGCTTTTTTGGTATTTGCTTGAATATATTTCTTGTCATTTGGTCTCTCATAAGGACTTATAATGTTAAGTGTTTTTTACCCAAATAAGTAAAGGGATTATGGGTTTGGAATCAGAAGATACACATTTTCATTCCCCTTTAACTTATTCTTCTACCTGTCTGATCTTGAGCTTTTGCTCTATTTTTATGAACTTCTTTTTCTTCATCTCAAAATTGAGGGAAATGGAGTGGATGATCTCCAAACTCCATCTTCATTTGAAATCCTAAAATCTCATAAATAGTCACAGATTTGTATGAAAGAGGGCAGAATAATACATTTTGGAGCTGATGGGAACCATTCCAGAAGACCTAATTTTCTTGGAAATTTTTTTGGTAAGAAATGTTGAAAAGGTCACCCACCATCTTGAATAATTAGAACTTGAAGGTATTTAGCATAATCCAATCCAGCAAGCATTCATTAAGCCACCACTATGTGTAAAGTACTGTGATATACAAGAGAGAAACAAAAAAAAATTCCTGTACTTAAGGTGCTTGCTTACATTTTTCTAGGGCAATACAGTGTAGAAATTAATGAGTATATATACTCCTTAATGAGTGAGTGCTCTCTTTGTCCTCAAATATGCATATAAATTGTGCATGTATGGATATACTTGCGTGGGTGTATATATACATGTATGTATATATAATATATACATAATATATGCCTGAAGATACATGTATGTATGTACACATATGTAGAAATGTGTGGGTGGGTTTGGATACATATATATATTCATGTGCATATAAATATATACCTATATTCCATGTATGTAGGAATAGTTATATATGCATATATGCCTGTGAATTGATACATGTATGAGTATGTGCATATGTATGTATGCATACATGCATGTATGTTTTAGGGAGAAGAGAGCATTAAAAACCAGTAAGTTCTTTAGAAAAGGCTTCCACTAGTATGTGGTATATGGTTTGAGTGTTGAAGGAAGCCAAGGATCCGGAGGGAAGAGGTAAAGAGGAAATATCTTCCAAGCACGGGAGAAATAGCCACAGATTTGGCAATTGAAATTACTCTAATTTTAAGAGAAAGTAATTTAAGTTAAATGATATAGTTGGAAGCCAAGTTGCAAAGGGTCCAGAAAAGAATGAAAGAAGAGGAAGTGGAGGCAGTAAGTATGGATATTTTTTTCTAGGAATTTGACTACTTAGCAGAGTGTCTGATACATAGCAGGTGCTTAAAAAATGTTTACTCATTGACTGAGAAAAGGAAGCGAGAGGGAGGTAGATAGTTTAAGGGTATTGTAGCATCCAATGAAGTTTTTTTTAAGCATGGGAAAGAAATGGATATGTTTGAAGGCAAAAAGGAAGGAATTAGCAGATAGGGAGAAGTGAAGGGTCAAAGATAAAGAAAATGATTGAGGTTACAATTTACTGGAGAAAAAAGATGGGAATGGGCTCAAGGGCAAAGGTAGAGGGCGTGATCTTGGCAAGGAAAGGGGACGTTGTATTGTCAGAGACTGGGAGAAAGAAGGAAAGAGTATGTGGCTATGTCAAGGATTTTGAAGATGAAGAAAAAGGAAAACAAGGAGTCCCAAGGAAAGACATCGGTTATTTTGTGAGTAAGAAAATAGAAGGCAAAAGCTGTTGTCAGGCTGAATTTGAGAGAGGGAGGTGGAGGGAGGTAGGGAAGGTTTGGAGAAGGGAAATTTTGCAATAGCTTCAGTGAGGAAGGTAGGGACCTAGAGAGAAATAAAAGCCCTCCTTGCTACACTGAAGGTCCTGTTGAAGTTGGGTAACATGAATTTGTCATGTACCTATGAGCTTCCTTCTAGCTCCATTCAACTCTAAATCCTTGACTTTGTGAATGACTAAATAGATCTATTCAGTTTACAGGGAACTTTTTAGGTATCTAGGTATTGTGGAAAGCAAGGGCAGCCTGTCATTTTTATGAAAAGATTGCCTCATTCTTAAAAAATTAAGGTCTCTTCTTTGCCTCTCATGGAGAGGTTGAATTATTAAACATCCTTTTCAGAACTGCTACCCCTGGTCATATTAATATTTTGTAATCTCTAGAAATGAAAGCCAAGTTGAACTTTCTTTTCTGGGCCATGTTATGTTTGTTAGAAGGTGCAGGAGGAGGAAGAGGAGGAGGGAGGAGGGAGAAGAGGAGCTGGAGAAGGAGGAGGAATTTTGTATAAATGCCTCCATTCAGCCTCAGCTGTAGCATTTCCTATCTTGGGTCATTGTGTCATACATTCAAGAACATACTGCATGTACGCCAAAATAGTTATAGGAAATTGGTTTTCCATTTGTCTTTCCTTGTGTGAATAATGATTGATGCTGGGATGAAAATCAACAGCTCTACTTTTAAGAAAAATAATTTTTAAAGTCATCATGACCATGATAAAACAATATTAGGTGGCAGGATGAATAAAGTAATTTGGGGAAAATGAAGACTGGCTCAGACTTTCACCTCACATTTGCAATTTGAATTTGGAAATGAGGTTAGCAATTGTGAGAGGAAATCTGGAGGTTGTAGAATAGATGGGAGAAATTTTGGAAAAAGAAACTCATATTTTTTAAAAATGAAGTTTTTCAACCTAGTGTTAACATGCTTCTAGCTTTGCTTTAAAAAGTTAAAAACACCACAGTCTCTGAAGATTTTGAATCGAAGGAATAACAGAGCGATGTGTAATGATCATGAGTAGTTTGTAGTGTGTCTCCAATAAAGAACCATTCCAGGGCAGTAAAATAAAAGAAAGAAGTTTGCTTGGAAAAGGACTGGGAGCTGAAGATGAGTAGACAGCTCCATGTCCCCCCATCCAGCACTTCAGGTGGACCCTCTTTCAAGGATTTATGGGAGACTATGGGTAAGAGTCACTCAGAATGAGCAGGAATGGATGGGTAGCCAGCTGCAGCATTTAAGGGAGTGTGTGCCTCAGGGAGAATCCAGATCAAGCTAGAGCTCTGAAGGAAAAGCACAATTTAATTCAACAAAAATCTAATAAGGGCCTGATCTCTGCAAGGCTTAAGGGGAGGTGCTGGAGATGCAAAGACACTTGAGAAATTTATGATATCTTGGTTGAGAGACAAAAGGGATTTGGACATTTTCTGCTTCAAATCTTCCCTCCACCATCACTTTACAAATGAGGAAATTGAGGTCTAGAGAGATGGAGTCAAAAGTCAATCAATAAACAGTAAGCACCTACTATGTGTTAGGCAATCCACTAAGAACAATCAACTCATAAAGTGGTAGAACCAAGACTCAAATTCAAGTCCCCTGAATAGTATAGATCCAAATCCCACATTGTTTATATTTTGCCACACTGCAGCTGTCCACTTATATCCAACCCAACTGGTACAAGTGTCCCTAGAAAATCACTCTTCCTTCAAGGCACAAATCAAGCACTGCCTTGTACGTGAAGCCTTTCTTGACCCTCCTCTCTCCAATTACCTACGAGTAATTGCATAAGTAATCTATTTTTATTTCCTGTATGTATGTGTGTGGGAGGAGAGTCTGAGAGAGAGGGGAAGGGAAGGAGAAAGAGGGAGGGAGGGGGGGAGGGAAAGGGAGAAAGGGGAGAGAGAGACAAAGAGAGAGGGGAGAGAGAGATAGAAAGGGGAAGGAGGGAAAGGGAGAAAGAGGGAGGAAGGGAAAGGGAGAAAGAGACAGAGACAGAGAGGGAGGGAGGAGGGAAAGGAAGAAAGTGCGAGGAGGAAGGGAGAGAGGGGGAAAAAAGACAGAAAAATGGAGGGAGGGAAAGAGGGGGAAAGACAGAGACAGAGAGAGGGGAGGGAGGGAGGAAGGGAGAGAGGGAAAGAGGGAGAGGGGGAGGGAGGGAGGGAGGGAGGAGAGAGAGAGAGAGAGAGAGAGAGAGAGAGAGAGAGAGAGAGAGAGAGAGAATATGAATATGAATGAGAATGAGAATGAAAGAGAATGAAAATTCTTGAAGGGAGGCTTTTTTGTTATATCCCAGCCTTTAGAACAGAGCCTGACACATATTTTGGTGTTTTTTAAATGCTTATTTATTGCTTGATTCTTATTCCCCTTTTAAGAAAAAAAAACCTGAGTCACTGCTAAGATCATAATGTTAATAAGTGATAGAGCTAGGTCTTAGGCTGTTATCAGAACAAAGGAAAGGGAGATCTACAGCAAGCACTATGAGAAATTTGAAGGAGAAGTCTTTTGCAGTCAGTGGCTCCATGGAATATTTTATCAAAGAGGGGTCTTCATTGTTGGACTTTGTCCAGAGAGAAGGATTTGGTTGAACCATAAGGGGAGTTCATTCTAACCAGCCACGGCTGGAGTGAACAAAAACACAGAGATGAGGGAGGGCAGGTTGAGCCTAGGGGAGTGGGAAGAAGTCCAGTTTGTCTGGAATAGAGAATGTATCAATAAGAGGCTGGAAAGATAGGTTAGGGTCATTGTGAAAGTTCTTTAGTTAACAGGATAAGAAGTAGACATTTTATCCAATAGGCAGTGGTGAACTATTGAAGTAGCAGAGTGTTAACAGAAGAAGAAGAAAATTACAAGGGCAGCATTACAAAGGATGTATGGGAGAGGGGATATACTGGAGGCAATTATAACAGGAAAGACTTCATGGGATTGTAGTTAGAGAGCTAGCCTGAGTTCAAATTTTCCCTCCACCATCCCTTTACAAATGAGAAAATGAAGGTCTAGAGAGATGAAGTCAAAAGTCAATAAATAAACAGTAAGCACTACTATGTGCTTTTTTTACTTTTACATTTTATATTTACTAACTGTGAGATACTAAGTAAGTCACTTATCATTCTGTTTCAATCTTCTGATTTGTAAAATGAGAGATTAGGTCTTGATGTCCGCTAAGAAATCTTACATTTTCTGTGATCCTACAAAGATTGGTGAGATCAGAGAAGTAACAAGGGCTTGAACTTGGGTGGTTGCAGTGATAATGGGAAGACTGGAACTTATAAAAGAGCATGGAGGTAGACTTGGCAGGTCTTGGCAGTTGATTCCATTGGGGAGAAGGAAGTTTCAAGCCCGGCAGGATAGTGCTGCTGTTGAAAGAAATGGAAAAGTTTATAGAGAGGAGGCAGGTGGGACATGTGGGAGTGGAACATTGTCACTTTTGAAGATGTTGAGTTGGAGATATTGATGGGCAGGATGGACCATTCTAGCAGGAACCTGTCAGCAGGGGCCAGGAGCTCCGATAAGAAAGGTTCTTCTTCAGTGCCAGGTACTGTGCTGTCAAAGGGATACAAAGAAAACTTGAGATGGTTTTTGCTCTCTAGCTACTTACATTCTGATAGGGGAGCGATGGTCCCTGAAAAGTGTTTTGACTTAAGGAATTGAATTGAGCCATAGGACAATCCATTATCAAAATCCCAGGGGAAAAAAAGGTTATTTTAGAGACAGATCTCAGAGCAAGAAGTGGAAGAGAGCAGAGGAAGAGGGCCTACAAGTGGTAGCAGGATGGATGTCTGGGATAAGGAATCCTGGTCCAAGGAAAAAGGTTGGGTCTTCCTGGCCATGAGATTGGATGAGATCACCCAGAAAAAACTCTGAAAAGGGAAAGGTAAAGAGCCAAAAGTAGGACCTAGGCAGTCACCCATTTACATTTCAGAGAAGGGAGCAGGAGGAGGAGCCAACTAAAAAGGTCAGAGAGAGCTGAGGATAATCAGAAGAGATGATCTTCAGAAGTCAAGGGTACAAAGGAGAAGCCGGTCAGTTTTGATACAAAAAAAAATTGTAATTTTTTTTATATTTGATATAAAAAAATTTTAGGACCTACCATGTACTTAGCACATATTATTAGGCACTAGGAATACAAAGGAAAAAGCAAAAACTTTCCTACCCTCAAGGATTCAAGAGGTAATATCAAAATGAAAAATTTAAAAATTGGCAATATTCCTTCATATTCACTTTTATCTGAGGGATATGGTCCCCAAAGGCAATAACTGGTGAAATGGGAGCCAGGGGATGGGCTGCAGTGACCCCTGGCTATATGACCTTAGATAAGTCATTAACCTCTAGGATCCACAATTTCCTCATCTTTAAAATATCCAAGGTGCAGGGAAGAGTTAGAGAAGATGAGCTCTGAGATCACTTCCAGATTTCAAATTCTGTTGAGTCTATGAATAACTTTGGGCTGAAAATCAGCTTAGAATCAAAGATAATTATGCATCTTTTCTGGGAAGATCATCCCCCTCTCACCCTCCTTTGGAGACCAACATCTGGGCAGACGTCATGTTCTCTTCCTCATTGTCAGTGGATAATTGATCACATTAACTCCATAATCACAGTTAATCTTTGGTCATTTGCTGAATTCTTTTTACTCTTCCCCCACCCCTCAAGAATTCTTATCCACAGAGCCATATGGAACAATTAGAATAGCATTTATGAACTATTAAAGTAGCAACTCGTTAGTGTTTTCAGAGGCACTAAATTAGTTTAATCTTTATAGAGGAAAGGATATTCCAAAAGGGTCAGCTTTACACCCATGTGCACAAACGTATACATGTGCATGTGTACCCGTATTGGGGAGTAAGACCTTCGATCCAGAAGGGAAGAGACATTCCCCTGATTATCTGATTCAGCTCTTTCATGTTATAGATGAGCCTCTGATGATTTCCCCAAGGTCACAATTTTAGAAACAAAATTCAAACACAGGTTTTTCCGACTCCAAATTCATTTCTCTTTTCTTTTTTACCAAGCTGGGATGAAATCCTTCCTATCTATAAAAACAACCTATTTTTTATTTATTTATTTTTGCTGAGGCAATTGGGGTTAAGTGACTTGCCCAGGGTCACTCAGCTAGGAAATGTTAAGATCAGATTTGAACTCAGGTCCTCTTGACTTCAGGACTGGTGCTCTGAATTTTAACAGTGGAGGGATTCTGCAAGCATATTATAACCAAAAAGGGAGCAGATATTGGCGCTTAGAGGGTCTCTCTGAATCTACCACTTTCTATGGGATCTCACTTCCCTGGCTCTCAGTTTTTTCATCTAGAAAATGGGGGCAGGTGGAACTGATTTGCCTCTAAGGTCCTTTCTAGCTCCTGCTCAGTGATCTTATGACTTAAGGAGCAACATTAAAAAGATTATGAAAGAAGGCTTCTGGTGACCTGGTTTCCATCCTTCCTCTTCCAACAGAATAGCTTGGTTTCTTTCCTCCTGAGAGAGAGTGAAAGGAAGGATGTATAGAACTCTGGGTGACTCTTTCAAATTGCCAGGAATCTCTGAATAGTCCTTTTATCTTTACCACTCTGCTCTTGTGACCCCTCATCTCACTTTTCCTTTAAAAAAAAGTGTAGGTCAACGAAAGGAAATTGGCCTAATTTTAAGCTAGAATGATCTTTCAATTCTGAATCGACAATAAAGTTCTTTTTTTTCCTCCTCTCCTCTTGCTGGATCGCTAATATTCTCCTTCTGCTCCCCCACCCCCAGTTTTGTGCATATTTTAAGTGATGGCTACAGTCTGCTCTACCAATTTAATGAAGACAAATTAGTATTCTCTGAGAAAGCACAAGGGGTCCTTGTCTTGCCAAGGCGATCTGTTAGATAACAGAGGGTAAAACCTTGCTGGGAAAAAGAAATGGGTTACATATTTTCTCAGAATCCAAATATAGTGAATCAATATCTTAGCATCTCTGCTCCGGTAAATACTTGACAGCTTTAAATGCTTTCAGAATCCCAGTCCCTTTAAAAAAAAATCCTTTCATTTTATTGCATTTCCATTTTTTTTCAAACATAAAGCATTTATTAAGACCTACTATGTGCTGTTTAACCTATATCAGATTGCTTGCTACATTGGGGAATAGGGAGGAGGGAGAGAGAGAGAAACATTTGGAATACAAGTTTTTGCAAAAGTGAATATTGAAAATTCTCTTTGCATGTATTTGAAAAAAAAACACTATAATTTTTTAAATTAATAATTGAACATTTTAAATATATAATTTTATAAGTTTAAATTGATCATTTTCTCATTTTAAAAATTTAGATTTATAATTTTTAAAAATTTTAAAAGTCCTACTATGTACTTAGCACATGTTAGGCACTAGGAATACAAAGGAAAAAAGCAAAAGCCTCCCTACTCTCAAGGAGTTTTTAATCTATTCTGGAGAGATAATAGACATATTTATAGATATATTCCATGTAGGTACAAGATAATTAGGAGTGAGGGCAGCTGTTAGAGCTGGAGAGAATGAGAAAAGTTTCATATAGAAGATGGTACGTGAGCTGGGGCTTAAAGGAAGCATCTAGGAATTTTAAGAGAGGGGAAGTTAAAAAAAAAAAAAAACAAAAAGAAAGAAAGAAAAGGGGCGAGAAAGAAATGTATTCCAGGTTGGAGCCAGGGGAAGAGATGGGGAGGTAAACTATATAAATTCAGAGAGACAGAGGACAAGCTGTCATGTATGATGAAGAGGAAGAAGGCCAGTTTGAATGAATTGTTAGTTATATAAAGATGTAACAAGACCAGAAGGATAGATTGAGATGAAGTTGTAAAGGGTTTTACATGCCAAACAGAGAAGTTTAGATTCGTTCCCAGGGATAACGGGGAGCTATTAGAGTTTATAGAGTAAGGGAGTAACATGTTCAGGAAAATCACAATGGCACTTAATTGCAGGATGGGTTGTAGTTTTTTACAATAAAAGATGGTTTGTGTCATTCATTTCTACATTGACAGAACCACTTTTGTTTGACATCTTTTAGATTATTAAAAACAGTCTAAGTCAAAAGATTATAGTTTTTCTTTTTTTCAGATTTTTTTAAAGAAGCGTGCCATGTGAAACATATGGCAAGAATGATTTAATCCTTTTATATTTATTTCTAAAGACATTATTTCATGTAATCAATTCTGTTTAGTGTTTTGAGAACCATTGTAAAAAGGGCATGAACTCAAATCACTGATGTGAAATTGTTTTTGTCAATCAAATAAGACATCCATTGTCCTAAGAATAAATGTGTTTAAGATGCCAGTTTTGAAAACAGACACACCTCTGATTTTCTGACAACAGTCATGGAGAATATGAAAGGATCAACTCTAAGCTACAAGTTTGACTAGCTAAGTCAGAGCTTTGTAAGTTCAGAGTTGGACTTCACAGGCCACACAGGTCAACATGTACCCACAGAGAATCTCCTTTATGATAGACTAACTAAGTGATCACTTCCTGCCTTATTGAAGATCTCCAGGGAAGGAGAACTTACCTCCTGACAAGAAAGTTCATTCTGCTTTTGGATAGTTTCAATCGTTAGGCACTTTCTTCCTGACATCCAGTCAATATCTTCCTTTTTGAGACAAATCTAAAAGACTTGAGCCCTTTGTTTGAAAAACTAGCTAATTCTAACTAAATCTCTCTCTTGTTTATAAGATGCTAAAAAATTCTTGAAAATTAATTATTTCTGATTTTTTCTGACTCAGAATTGTATGCCTTTGTGCTTAATATATACTTCACAGAATCTCAAGGTTGGCGTCTCAGAGACTATCAAATCTCGTCCATCCCTGAACAATAATTCCCATCCATAATATATCCCAAAAGCAATAGTCAACATTTTCTACTTCAGGGTCATCAATAAGTAGTAATCTTCTGTCTTCTGAGACAGGCTGTTCCAACTTTTGGATAGCTCTAACTGGTAGGAATTTGGCTTATTTCTTAATTTGTTGTTATTCAGTCATTTCTGTCATGTCCAACTCTTCGTGACCCCATTTGTAGTTTTCTTGGCAAAGATACTAGAGTTAGAGCTTTGCCATTTCCTTCTCCAGCTCATTTTCCACATGAGGAATTGAAGCAAACAGTAAGTGACTTGGCCAGGATCACACAGCTAGTAAGTATCTAAGCCAGTATTTGAACTTAAAAAAAATGAATCTTTTTGATTCTAAGCCCAATGTTCTATCAACTGGTCCATATAACTGTCCTTTATTCCAGATTATTCAGACTTAAATTTATCTTAATTCAATATCCCATTATTTCTTTTACTTAATTTACCTTAATACAATATTTTATTATTTCTTCTATTTAAATTTACCTTATTACAATATCCCATTATTTCTTTTTCTGCCTTTGAAGCTATACTGTATATTTGCAGTATTTATATATTTTATTATATATATACAGATATATGTTTATATGTATATATATATATATAAAACATATATATATAAAATCATATATTTTATCAAACTCCTCCACTGATCCCTCCCTGAACAGAGAAAAGATCCTAGGTCCTCAAAAGCTCCAACAGTGAAGCATTAATTCTCTTAGGCCCTAATAATATGAAAAAGCTAAATGGTTTAAAAACCAGATCTCTCCTACTTTCCCAGACTGTTAAATGATTTTTTCATCCCTCATCCCCCAGGTTGGGATTGTTGTTCAGTCACTTCAGTCTTGTTTGACTCTTCATGACCCCATTTGGAGTTTTCTTGGAAGAAATGTCCTTCTTGAACTCATTTTACAGATGAGGAAACCAGGATCACACAACAAATAAGTGTCAGAGGCCAGATTTGAACTCGGGAAACTGTGTTCCTGACTCCAGCGCTCGGTGCACTATGGTGCCACCTAGCTGCCCTATACTATTCTGTTGTTCAATGTCCTACTTTGACGTTTCTTGGGGTTTTCTTGGCAAAGATACTGACGTGATTGGCTATTTTCATCTTCAGTCCATTTTACAGATGAGGAAACTGAGGCAAGCAGGGTGAAGTGATTTGCCCAGAGTCACTCAGCTAGTAGGTGCTGAGGCTAGATTTGTTCCCATTTACATGTTATTTATTTGTTTGTTTATATATGCTTACTTTTATTAAATATCCTACATTTACTTATCTGTTAACATGCTATATTCCCTAAACTTTTTTGTGTTCTGGATCCCTTCTTAGAATTATAGTTAAAGGTTAGAGAAGGTAATGATGTAATTTTTCCCATCTATGTCTGTGGATTCCCTGAAATATAACCATAGGGTCCTTGGAGTTTTGTGACCTCCAGATGAAAAACTTGTAGGAAAAGTGTAAATCTTGCAAATGGATTTTTGTATGTGCATCCCTAATGAGTAATGTGGTACCTGGCATGCAGTCAGAGTTTAATACGTTTGTTGGTTGATTGTGTCTGTATTCAGAGGCCCAGCCTGCCTAAGAAGGGAGAAAATTAATCATTTGACATTAACTGGTAAATAATCAGTCACATGTCTAGAACTGGGGGGAATTCCAAGAGACCATTTCCACACATATCCTCAATTGATTGGAAGATCGGTGGCAGTCAAGAAATTGCCAATTAAGAGTCAGGAAGACCTGAGTTCAAATCTTACCCCAATCACTGGGACCTTGAGTAAGTCAATTGAATAAATCAGCTTCCTCTACTGAAAAATGAAGATAATAATAGCACCTTCCTCACCAAGTTGCTGTACCCATCAAATGAGATAATATGTACAAAGCACTTTGCAAAGTGTTTAAAGTGCTATGTAAACATGAATTATTATTATTGTTGTTGTAGATCAGCAACTAAATTAGGTCAAAGAGTTTCTGAGTTTTTCAAAGTCTTGCTACTAATTAGTAGCAGATTTATTCTTTTGCCATAGAAACATGTTAGACCTTTTAAAGACATCCATTTGGATCATTTAAATGTTTTTTACATAACATATATAAGAACCATTATTTTCCCCGTTGGTTAACGATGAAAACACTGAACAAACATCCAAATTACAAGAAAATTTTGGTACTAAATACTTAAACTAATGAGTCCTTTCTGTTTGTTGTCATTCAGAGCTATTCTGACTCATCATTAATCACAATTCATGTGTTGACTCGCCATAAAATGTTCATAATAGCTTATTTGGAGCCCTTAGGTTTTCTGTAATCTCTCCGCTGTGAATTACAGTACAATTCAGTTCGTTTGTTGACATTATTAGATTGTTGATGAATTTACTCAGGTTTTTAAATATACACATTGTTAGCCTTTTTTTTAAAAAAAAATCTTATTAATAAGAGCTGAAAATAAGGTTTTCTTCTTGCCAGAAAGCAGCATGCTTTTCACAATATTTCTCTTTGAAACCATGGGCTCTTATGCCATCATGTAGCTGAAAGATTCTACTGAAGTTGTTTTTCATAGCTTGTAAGTCTGTTGTCTGTTCTTAGTTATAGGGTCAGAAGGCCTGGAGTCAGGCCCAAAATCTCTGCTAGAATTAAGCCTTTATTTCCCTCAGGATTCAAATTAATTCAAGTGAAGAAGAATGGCTTCTAACAAGATGTTTTACAAAACTAGACTCCATAATTAGTCATGCAGCAAAGTAGATCAATCTTGAAAATGTAGAATTGTTCTCTTCCCAGAGGTCTAAGGAAAATGATCCAGAAACCCTAAGATAATCTAGAAGTGTACAGAGTTCAATGATCAACATTGGTCTTGGAGGACTCAATGGAACATAGTGTGAAAATGTAGAAGATTTTGAACCAAAGGTTCTTATTTCCAATCCCAGCTCTGCCATGGGTTACCCTTATTCAGGTTCCACATCTGTAAAATGGGACAATAGGACTGGACTTCTGAGGTCTCTTACAGTTTTCAGTATGTTATATATGGTTCACTGATATATGATCCACTTACCCACGCTTAGAACTCCATCCTATTTCTATATCTTTGCACAAACCATCCCCACTGTTCTCCCACCTCACCTATGCTTCTTAGAGCTCCTATCTTTTTCAAGATTCAGCTCCTGTACTATTGTTATTCAAGAGGCAGAGGTTTTGTGATTTTCTAATTATTATCCTGATTGTCCTGATTTTCCCAGTTGTGTAATTGTTAACCTTCCTAATATATTTGAAGCATTTAATAAATGCTTGAATGAGGTACTGCCCTCTTTGTTTGGATCATATTTTGGTTGCTAAAAAGTGCAGAAAAAGAAAATTTTTCTAACACTGAACCTTAGAAGAAACACCATCCTTCAAAGAAAGGTGTTTGAGAAGAAACAAGCCATTCTAAGGAAGTAAGAGAAAAGCAATCCCTCTAATAAATGTACCTGTTTAAAGCAGATCCCAGGCAGAAGGACTGAGTGATGTAGGAAGTAACCTCAGTGAGTGCATTGTGGTACCCCTGCTTATTTGCATATGACTATTTTCAGAATTTTGAAGAATATAAATGAGAAATTGGAAATCATAAAACTCTGGAATATAGGGAATATGTATATTGGTCATTTGTATTCTATATAATAGAACAATAGATTTTGAGTTTTTCAAGCTAAGTTAAAGATGGATCACTACTTATAAAGAGGCAATGAATGCCATGGACCATCAGAAACCAGAAAGAGGGATGACCAGTTAAAGCTGTAGAAAGGAAGAAATGAAAAAAAAAGGAAGCATAGGACTTCACCCCTAGACTCTACAACTGGTTGTGCAGCAAAGTGGACTCATCGTGAAAATACAAAATTGAGCTTCTCCCAGAAAATGAGCAAGAAGCATTAAGAAAATCCAAGAGTAACAAGGCACAAAAAGTAAGGAGAGAAGCTGCTTTATAGGGGATAGAATAAAAAAGTTGAGCTGAGCTCAGCTAATGAGCAGACTTTATAGCTAATACAAGGAGTGACTTGATTGGAAAGTGTAACTACAGCTCATGGACCCTTGCTGGAGGAAAGCAAAGTCCTCCTCTTATAGGAGAGCCATTTGGTCTTATTGCCATTCGATCACCTGAGAGATGAGATATTTGTATCATACTTTACTGCTTTCAGTGTTTTGGGAAGAGCGAGCCCCTCATAGCCCATAGAAAAATCATTTCTGATTAGGCTGATGGATTGTGGCTTTAAGGAACTGCTTTTCACTAAAAGAATGCTAATGAATTTTGCTAAAAGATCATAACACTGCCATGAGTGGCAATGTGCTAAAAGAGCTTGATAATACTTCAGTACCCAAAGAATAGCAGAGGCTTTCCCCAGAAAGAGATAGATGAGTTTTTGAAAGAGAAAAGCTATCAAAGTAGTTATTTGACCAGCAAATAACATGGTACAGATGATTTGCAGAAGAAATCATGAACAGTCGTGTGTTGTCATGAGTTACCCTACTCATGTGGCTCACTGCTGAATTTCAGCATAGAAATAGTAGCCATTGGTAGGAAAATGAGACCTGACTTTATGATGTTTCAATTATTCCAGCTTTTACCTTCTACTGAGTGAATGTTATGATTAGTCTTTTTTTTGCCTTATTGAGTAAATGTTTATGTTTTGAGCCAATGATGATATTATAACTGATTTTTTTGCAAATTGGAACCAGATCCATGGGAGCTCATGAGCAACAGTGGCAAATAGGAAAACTATATTCCTCACAACATAGTTAACCTGGTACCTTAAGAACTGACTGGTACTTTGTGAGGAGCCTTTTCTATAAGCTAAAGTGGGTGGAAGTAGAGTAAGGAAGTCATCCCTTGCCTAGAAAGAAATAGAGCCTGGGATTGGTTGATTGACTTGACTCGAAGGCAAGAAATTATCCCTCATGTAAACTCACATATTTCACATAGTAGGTCCTCAATAAATATTTATTAATGACTCTGTCCTTCCGGTGGCAGCTAGGTGGCAAAGTGCATAGAGCAGTAGACCTGGAATCAGAAAGACCTATTTCAAATCTAGCCTCAAACATTCACTGGTTATGTGATTCTGAGAAAGTCAACCACTGATTGCCTCAGTTTCCTCACCTGCAAAATAAGGGTAATTATAACATCTACCTCCCAAGGTTTTTGTGAGAATCAAATGAGATAATGATTATAATGCGCTTAGCATAGTGCTTGACACATAGTAAGAACCCTATAAATGTTAACTATCGTTATCATCCTTATCTGGATGGATCTCATGTAATATGCAGTAGTAAATAGGTAGGATATGACCATCTGTGCTATACAACTCTTGGAACCAGGAAACTTAGTGATCCAGGAAACAAAAAAAGAAATGATGACCTACTCTAATTTTTCAGTCTTTATTGTAGTATTTTGTGATATTGTCACTAGGGTCATCTTCATGCAAGTATTATTTAATTTAATGTGGAATTGACCCTGGGGTTCTCAATGGCCATTCTACCAGAATTGAGAAAGCATTAAATACATATATGTGTATGTATTTAATATATATTATGTTAAACATATATTAAATTAATTAACTTAAAATTTATGAAATATATATATGCTGGAAAGTTTTTGTCGTGCACTGACTAGCTTTGAATAATTTCTTACATCTGTTTCATACTACTGGGCAAGTTACTTAACTCTTATCAATTTCATCATCAATAAACTGGAAATAATAACACTTATCTTCACAAGATTGTGGTGAGAAGCAATTAGGATTATGTAGGTGAGGTGCTTTGTAAACTATCGAAAAAATAACTTCTTCTTATCACTATTTCTTCCTTTTCATACAGTTTGATGAGATTCAGATAGAAATGATTCTGAGGCAAGTTGCTATCTTGCATCACATCCTTTTACACTTCATGTTCTGCAGACTATTGTGCAGGTAGATAAAACGACTGCTTTTTTATTAAAAAAAATATATAAACAAAATAATAATAATATATATTATTGTTTTAATAGTTATTAATATATTAATTATTAAATAATTTTATAATAATATATTATATATCATTTATATTATATACATATAATTATATTATAATTATAATAATTATTAATAATAATATGTATGTATATTTAGAACTGCAAATTCTAATAATGTTGATAAATAATAGCTAGTATTTATATAATGCTTTATAATTTACAAAGCTGGGGCAGCTGAGTGGCGCAGTGATTAGAGCACCAGCCTTGAAGTCAGGAAGACCTGAGTTCAAATCTGGTTTCAGATACTTAACACTTCCTAGCTGTGTGACCCTGGGAAAGTCACTTAACCCCGATTGCCTCAGCCAAAAAAAAAAAAAAAAGATTTACAAAGCTCTTTATTAATTTTAATTAATTATTTACTTTTAAATATTTCATTTGATCCTCACAACCCTGGCAAGTATTGATATTATCCCCATTTTACAGGTAGAGAAACTGAGGCTGAGAAAAGCTAATGACTTGTCCAGACACAGTTCATAAGTATCTGAGTCTGGATTCCTCACTCTAGGCCCAGTGTTCTATCCACTAAGTCACTTAACTACCTGCTAATTTAAGGTTAGGGTTATAGATTTATGGATTAAAGCTTCATCTAGGCCATTGTGGACTTCTATGGGGGATTATCTATGATAGAGCTGAAGTTCCAGTCCAGCTCAAGGACATTTTGAAATCTATATTTATATTGTGAGGAATTGTCATCTGTTGGTCAAGCAAGCATTTTATAAGCACCTACTATGTGCCAGGGATTGAGCTTGTCTTGGGGATACAAAATTGATGAAAGATAGTGATTATATGGTATCTCTTTTCCCAGGAAAATAAAGTTTTATCATTTTTATGTTTAATTTTCTGGTTCCTAGAACAGCACATAGTAGGTGCCTAATACGTTTCATTGAATACAGATGTTCTCATGCAAGCTTTCAGAAAGTACCCGCATCAACTACTGGGAATTGTTGTCCAGACCCACAGCCCCCCAGTTCCCAATGATCTGGAGATGATCAAAAGAGATTGGTGAGAAGCTTCTGACCCACATCTCTAAGCCCCGGATCCTACCCTGTTGAGTATTCAGTAGATGCTCAACTGTCCCAATCGCCATTGATGTTTTGGACAATTTGACATTTGTTTGCAAAATCTGCATTGATTGCTAAATGCAACCTTTTTAACGATCACCCTTCTGTAATTTCTGATGGCAATCACCTGATCCTTATTATTGCCATTATTGTTATTATTCTCGCCATGGTAGCTGCAAGATGATTAATTTTTGGAGCAATTTTAATTCTGGAAGGTCTGTGACATGGAGCGGTGCTCACATTAGTGAAATTATGAATGCTTTTAACACGAAAATAGCTTCATTTAGAATGCTCTGCTTGGCATTTAAAGCCCTTCACAATGTGGCTCCTTCCCTCCTTTTGTTCCTCATGCCCTCTATTGCCCTCATGAAGCAGAAACGCTGACCTTCGGGCTTTTGCTCATACACAACATGGGATCCTCTGAATTATGCCGGTGTACTGCCTCCCCACACCTGGAATGCTCTTCTCATCCTTGTCTCCCAGTTTTCTTCACTTCCTTCATGACCCATCCCATCTTGTACATGAAGCCTTTCTTCCCAGATGCTGAATTTACCTTTCATCTACCCTCTATATATTCAGAATAGACTTTTTTTGCATATATGCCTCTTCTATCAGAATTTGAGCTTCTTGAGGGCAGGGACTATTTTTTGCCTTTAAAAAACCCCAAAGCTTAGCACCTAGCACATTTTCAGTTGTTTTCAGTCATGTCTGACTCTCCACGACCCCATTTTGGGTTTTCTTGGCAAAGACACTGGTTTGCCATTTCCTTCTCCAACTCATTTTACAGATGAAAAAACTGAGGTAAATAGGGTTACGTGACTGGCCTCAGGGTCACATAGCTAACCAGTGCCTGAGACTGGATTTGAATTCCAAACCCACTGTTCTATTCACTGTATCACCTAACTACCCCCATCTGACACATAATAAGTGCTTAATAACTGCTTGTTAACTGTTGACCAGCTGGCTTATAAAGACATCTACATGGGTCTATTCACCCATCCATGATTAAAGAGAAAAAAACAATCTTTCCTTTACGAAATGAGGCAGGAAACACTTGAAACATCCATAAGGGCCATCTTTTCACCAATTGGACCATTTAAAATCTTAGAGAAATGCTAGTCTTCAGCAAGGAGCCTCATGATAGCCCCTAGTTTCATTTTAAGACATCTCTGGTAATAATCAGGGAGCCCTTTATGGAAAGCTACATGGTTTACAGAGTGTTAGACACGGTTTAATCTCATTTGAGTCTGCAGATAGCTCATGGAGGTAGAAGAGAGCACAATTGCTATTAGGCGGACATCTGGGGTACAGCTGAAGAGTCAGATCTACTCGATGTGTAGCTTAGAGCCAGCTGCATAACAGTCGAGAGTCCCGGCTCCTTCATCTGAACAATGGGGACAACAGTGTTTCTCTTACAGCCTTCCCTCTCCTTTGTAATTTTGTTGTGCACCAGAGAGAGGGATGGAAACTGAGAGTGGATCACAACATGATATTTTCACTTTTTTGTTGTAGTCTGCTTGCATTTTATTTTTTTTTCCTCATTTTTTCCCCTTTTGATCTGATTTTTCTTGTGTCTCTCCACAAAGATAATTGTGGATATATATTTAGAAGAATTGGATGTGTTTAACATATATTGGATTACTTGCCATCCAGGGGAGGGATGGGGGGAGGGAAAGGAAAAATTTGGAACACAAGGTTTTGCAAGGGTGAATGTTGAAAATTATCTATGCATATTTTGAAAATAAAAAGCTTTAATAAAAAAATGTTGTATAAATGGAACAAAAAGTACATTTGTTGTAAACTGCTATGTAGCAGCAGAGTATAAGCAGGATATATTAGAAATTCAACTTTGAAATTGAAAATTCCTGGGATACTAGATATGTGACCTGGGACAGCTAGGACCACAGTGGATGGAGAACTGGACCTGGAGTCTGAAAAATCTAAGTTCAAATTCAGCCTCAAACACATACAACCTGTATGATCTTCAGCACATCACACAAGCTTGTTTGCCTTAGTTTCCCCATCTGTAAAATGAGCAGGAAATTTCTTTGCTAAGAAAACCTCAAAGTTGAACATGACTGAAGGTGACTGAAAAACAGCAAAGCTCTCAGTCTATAAGATGCAAAGCCTAGATGGACTCACATTGGTAGAGATGCTCATGATTCCACAAACAGTGGGCATCCAATCAATGTTGTTTAGAGGCTAGTTTGCATTTGTCAATTTGTAATAACCAGATGGGCTACCCTGCCCTAGAATCAGTCTATGCTTAATGTAAAGATAAGACCACTGATTATTTTGTAGATAAAATTGACTAGACCAGACTGAGTTGTCCATTTCTTTAGTCAATAAACTACCCTTTCACATAAAGACTTCTTTTCTGAAACCTTTTAGTTTCAAATGCAAGATGCCCACAGTGATTGTGAGTTTCAGTCACAATTTTTGGTAATTAATGGTGGAAATGTCCTTAGTTTTTGGCTCCAAGAAATAAAAGTTCTTCTTGCCCCTTGCATTCATCAGACTCCAGACAAGCACAAAGCTGCTCAGATTGGTTATGGAACTGCATCTATTTATCCTAGAAAAGAGAAAATTTAGGGAGACTGAGGAGTAGCAGTTTGGGAAGTATTTTATGCTCTACCACATAGAAGAAAGATTCTACCTATTATTCTTTGCCCTGGGATAGGAATAAAAGCAGTGGGGTGCAGTTGAAATACTATCTTGTGTTTAATGTTTTAAAAAAAATAACCATTCAAGATATTCAAATTGAAATTATATGTCTCAAGAGGTAGAGTGAGTTCCCTATATTAGAGGTATTTAAGCAAAAAATGAGTTATCACTTGTTAGGGATGTTGTTCCTACTATTTCTCATTCATAAAATAAAGTGGTTAGATTTAGATGATCTGTAAGTCCTCCCTTCCACCACCACCCCCACACACATTTCCAATTCTAACAACAGTCCCTTCTTTCATTGGCTCAAAACCTTATGGTGTATCACCTTAAGAAAGTGAGAATGGAATCTCCTTACAAGAAGCTTGTGCTCCTAGGGAAATGATACCTGGATGGCTGTGTTATCTAGGAAAGAAATCACCCTCACCCGAACCAATTCTTGTCCATAACTTCTAAAAACTCTTCATTAGGTGTCCATTGACATATGTGTGTATACATACATATATGTATGTGTGTATATGTGTGTATATGTGTGTATATATATATATATATATATGGAGATACAAGCACAAATATCCATTGGTTTCCCCATTCTTGCCATGGAACCAGCCCACTTTCTCTTCAGAATTATGTCAAGACAATTTTTAACATTCATTTTTTAAATTTTCAATTCCCAATTTTCTCCCTTCCTCCCACATCTCTTCCTTCTCTAACCAATTTGATATAAGTTATCTATATTTGATCATGTAAAATATATTTCCATATTAGTCCTATTATGAATAAAAAACAGATCAAAATAAAAAACACAAAAAAATAAAGAAAGTGAAAAATAGTGTTTTAATGTGAATTCAAATTCCATCAGTTCTTCTTCTGGATGTTGATAGGATTTTTCATCATGAGTCTTTTGGAATTGTTTTGGATCATTATATGCTGAGAAATAACTAAGTCATTCACTTTATCATCCTTACAATATTGCTATTACAATATACAATGTTCTCCTGGTTCTGCTCACTTCAATTTGCTCAGTTCATATACGTCTTTCTGTGTTTTATTGAAAGCAGACTACTTATCATTTCTTATAACACAATAGTATTCTGTTACTATCATATACCATAATTTGTTCAATCATTCCCCAGTTCATTGTGATCCCTTCAGTTTCCAATTCTTTGCGACCACAAAAACAACTGCTATAAAATATTTTTGTACAAAGAAGTCCTTTTCTCTTAAAAAAAATCTCAGCATAGAACTAATAGTGGTATTGATGAATCAAAGTTTGATTATCCTTTGGGCATAGTTCTCTATAACTTTCCAGAATGGTTGAAACAGTTCAAAATTCCACAAACTGTGCATGAGTATTCCAATTTTTCTGCATCCCTCCAACATTTATCATTTTTCTTTTCTATTGCCTGTAAGACTATTCTAGGTAGTATAGTAGATGGGATTTGGAGTCTGGAAGATCTGAATTTGAATCCTACCTCAGATGTTTATTAGCCACATGAAACTGGTTGAATCACTTAACCTACTTCAGTTTCTTCATCTATAAAATAAGAATAATTATAGCTCCAACTTTTTAGGATTGTTGTGAGAATCAAATAATACATATAAAAACTTTTCCAGCTCTAAAGCACTATCTAAATGTTAGATAATTTTATTATTATCATTATATCCTCATCCATTCCTTCCTTTCCCTATCAAATATATTTAACTATGTTTATTTATATATTTAACTATAACTTGGAAAGAGTGAAGGTTCTCTGTAGATATTATTGTACCTTAGAAAAATCTAAACTGAATGCACTGAGGTTCAAGCTGGTTCATTTTTTACTCAAAACAACCAATCTCTCATTTTAATATCAGGCCTCTAGAACAGCTCCTGATGTGTGACCATGTGGATTTCTTCTTCTTGATTTAATGTCAGTTCTTGTCTTAAATACCCAAAAGATTAAGGGGAAATTCTGCATGAAATCAATCTGTCAAACATTATGAATTGAGCGTGTGCCATGAGCCTAGCACTGTGCAAAGTTCTGGGGAGTGAAATGCTGGCACGAGATGTGGGGATTGATAGCCCCATTTTGTCTTGAGTGATAGGCTGTCATCTTACAGAGTAATTTCTTACCTCTCTTTTGATCCACTAGGTTGAACTAGGCAGAAGTAAACCTGTCATTTCATCGATGTTCTTTGATAACAACTTTATTTGGTTGATATTTCTTCCTGCTTGTCACCTCAAGGCGAAATAGAAAATGTGCTTTGAGTGCTTCCTTCCCCGTACTTCCTCAGCCCTTTCTACACTCAGTTCTGTCCTGCTGTGTTCTTAAAGGTTATTCTGATCGCCTTCATTAATGTTTCCTGAACCTCAACTGAAATGCCAAAGAAAGATGGAAGAGCCAGTGACCAATTCCCTACTTAGAAAAATAAAACACTCATTGCATCAAGCAGGACTGACAGATGGCAGCTTTTTTTTAAAAAAATAACTTAATTATGTTTCTGTTAATATTGATCATTTTGCAACATACTGACCATGGAATCATACTTTGTTAAAAAGAATAATCTGAACCAGACCATATAGTGTCTAATGGCACCTGCAACATTCTAGCCTTTTGGTTTCTCAACTCGTTTTTTAAATCAGACAATAACATGGTAATTTAATGTAGATCAATGATAGCCACACTATATGATGAGTCAATACAGAATAAGGCATCAGCACTAGCCCTATTATATTTGTATATGAAATTCACATTGAGGGAATTCTACTAATAATTATTATTTTACTGGGTTGCCTTGAGTTCTGTATGGTTAAATGACTTGATCAGTTACACAGTCAGCATATATCAGATATATAGACCCTTAACCTCCATCTTTTTGGTCTCAAAACCAGCTCTATCTGCTGTACCATCGATAGTTCTTCCATTTCCATTATTTCATAGTGACTCACTTCTATTACATGACAGCTTTGTTATATGAAGGCAGAGTAGGGCAACAAATGAAGTTCATTGGAGTCCAGAAGACTTGAGTTCAGATATGACCTCTGACACTTTCTAGCTCTTTCTAGTTCCTCATAACAAGTCATTTAAGCACAGGTAACCCCAAAAGGACATATCTATTGAGTCAAAGACTGGTCAGCATCTGTACTGCTGCAAATACTACAACACCAGGAGTTTTCCTTGCCGACAAAATCACAAAATTCTATGAGTATTCCCATATATGCTGTTATAAAGCATTTCTTGAGTTTTGAATGTATGTATCCTATAGAAGACTACCACTGCAAGACATTTCTCCAAGAAAAAGTACATTTGAACTGTCTAATTTAACCTTAAGTTAATGTTTACTAAATCTTGGAAGTAAATCTCTCTCCATCTCAGTTTACTCATCTGTCAAAAAAAAAAAAAGATTGCATTAAATGGCCTATGAGGTCCCTTTCAGGACTAGATTGATGCTCCTCTGGTTCTATGAATGTTTCACTGAAACAGGCAGGACATGTGCAAGTCCCCTTTGCAGAGGAGGAAACTGAGTCACAGAAACTTGCCCAAGTATTTCTTATGCCGTGCTTTTTTTTGTTGAGGAAAATAGTTCATTATAATGTCTTACTATGGATTTTTTTTCATCTCTGCTGTTAATTTTAGAATCTTATTGCTAACTGTCCAAGTTGGAAAGGCCCTTTGAGACCAGTCATTTTACATAGAAGGGAATCAAGGTTCAAAAAATACATTTAAATGACAGAACACGCAGCTCCTTAGTAATATCAGGTCTTCTGATTCTTTGCCCAGATCTCTTTAAGTCCCATCTCCATGAATACTTCAGAATTTAGTTTGACAAGTTGGTTTTTCCAACTCTTCTGCTTTGATCACACATAAATTAAGATAATTCCAGCCTCTTTCCACAGAACATAAGAGAGGATTCAAAATATGAGACATTAAATTTCCATTTTAAGAAAGCCTACATAATGGACATTATACATTGTGTTAAAAACTGTCCCTCTTTGCTTCCTTGTAGGTTTTCTTCTGTTCTCTTCTGTGTACTTTTAACTTGATGCTTTACCATTCCCTTCTTCAGTTCATTTGACAAATGAGGAAACCAAGGCAAACAGGATTAAGTGACTTGCCCATGATCACATAGCAAGTAAATGTCTGAGGCCATATTTGAACTCATGAAGAAGAGTCTTGTTGTTTCCAAGCTCAGTACTCTATCTGCTGCACCACTGTAATTGGAATCAAGAAGGTCCTTTCCTGCCTTTTGACATTTATTGACAGTGTGACCTCAAACAAGCCACATAAGTTCTCATTGCTCCCAGGCACTCTTATCTGCATTAGAAAAGGGAGTTTTTTTCATCAGGATCTCCCCACACAAAAGAAATCACAGACTTCATCCTTAAAAAGTGCCATATTTTATTAAATATAACTTGTATATTAAATATAATTAAATATTAAACCCCCAAGCAAATATAAATATGTATTAAATATAAATATAGCCTATAAATAAATAGGTCAAATATAACCTATTAAATATAAATATCATTTTTCACATCAGTAATGGATTTGGAGATGTGATATGGTATATTGGCTTAAACTGTCTTCTGGAGACAGTAGAATATATAGCAGTGATAGAGGCTGTGAAAACAGTAGAAAAGAAATGGGGTCCAGAAGCAGAGGACCTGGGTTCAAATCCTGTCCATTTGGATGCTTTTGAACAAGATATTTATTTTCCTCGGACCTCAGTTCTTCATGTGCAAAATGAGCCAGTTGGACTACATGGCTTCTGTAGCTATGAATTCCAAGACTTTTTTTCCCACCTCAGTCTTCCTGTGACTTTGGGGACTTGGAGTGGGTGGTGAGGGGGAAGAGTAAGAAAATTTCATCTCAACTTGTTAAATTTCCTTCTCTGCTTTGATTTTCTATTTCTTCAAAATGGGAAGCAAGGAGCCAGCACATGAATAAAGAATGAAAAATGCAATGGAGTCCCATCTCACAGATTGGGGGGAAAGCAGAGGAGGTGAAATTCCCAAATTCAAATGTTAGTGATTTCAGTGCTGGAAATGGAGGGAGGAGAATGAAGCTTTAGAATCTCCCAGGTGATTCAGACCAATGTGTGAAAATCAGCTCCTCTGATGGAGTTTCCTAGGCTAGCTTCCATTCACACTCTATCTTCCTGCCACTCACACTGAACACTGACATTCAAGCAGTTGTGAAGCACCTGCCGTGTACCAGACACTGTGCTAAGTGCTTGGGATACAAAGAAAGGCAAAAATCAGTCCCTCCCGTCAAGGAGCTGCCAGTCAAATCAGGAAGGCAATCTGCAAACAACTACGGACAAACCAGATGTAGACAATCAGCAGAAGGAAAGTACTACTATTAAAAAAGTCAGGATCTTTCTTGCCCGAGATAGAGATGAGAAGGGAGAGAATTTCAGCATGGGGGAAAGCCAGAGAAAATGCTGTCAGTCAGGAGATTGTGTTCGAGAAACAGATAAGAAGTCAATGGTACTGGACCAGAACATCATTGGAGGAGAGAAAGGAGTAACAGGAATGGAAAGACAGGAAGGGGGTTAGGTTAGGAAGCATTTTAAAAATCAATGAACTGTTCAAAAATTTTTTGTGGTTTATTTTGAGCATTCAAGGCCCTTCTGTTTATGAAATTATTCTTATAAACCATGCACACGTAATTAGGGGGAAAGGATGCTACCCACAGTTTGAAGAAGAATGGCTGTCAAAACCATATTAGATGCTCTTTATCTAAAATTGCATTTATTCAGTTCACAACCACTAATTAAGTGCTTATTAATGACAGGCACTAGAAAGAAAAAGACAAAAATGAAAAAATTCCTGCTCTCAAAGAGCTTATATTCTAATAGTCGAGACAAGTACACATATGTGACTGGTCAAGATTTGATCCACCTCCCCCAAGAATTCCTACCCAAGTTTTGTTCATCCTTCATTTTTGAAGAGGACCAATATGTCACCAGTGATGTCTTGACTTCTCCATTAATTGGATTTAAATGGATTTTTAAATCAGTCATAGAAGTCCAGTGATAAAATAGAAATCAGGAAGACTGGATGCAGTGGATGTCTTCAGTGGAAGCACTCCATAGCATCTGCTGCAGCTGCTTTCATGGCCCTTGGACCAAACTGTTCTCATCCATCTGTTCAGCTGAGGAAGTCTTCTTAAAGGTTCCTATCCTGTACTAAGGATAGTAATATTTAAACTGCCTTCCTCGGAGGGATGCTATGATGCTCATGTAAAATAAAGACTAGGAAACTCTATCTGACCCTAGGTAAATTATTTAACTTTTCAGGGCTTCAGGCTGCTCTCCAAGATCTACATTTGAGGGATGTGACCTTTTGTGCCTGAGTTTTCTCCTCTGTCAAATGGAGAGAACAATTTCCTTACCTCCTGGAGTTGTTACAGATGAGACATTTGTAAAGTGTTCAACTCTTACCTCGCCTTAATCATTGAATGGGTATTGCTTCAGTCAAATTGAGACTTCTTAAAGATCTTAGCTTAAAAAGTCCAAGGTCTCCCACTGCATCCCGAGCCATCTCCAGTTGTCCTGATCTGTATCTGGTCACTGGACCTAGATGGTTCTGGAGGGGAAACTGAGGCAGGTGACTTTGTCCAGCCTTCCCTCACTGAAATCCATCACTTAGATGTCACAGCATCACCTCCCCGTGCCATGGTTGGTCTTTAAGAACAAAGGACAAACAACAATTTCTGTGAATAGAGCTGTCCACTGTTAACCTTAAAGCCCTCTGTAAATATTAGCTATTGTTAGCGAGCTAAAAGAGTTCTTAGGATTTGAAGAAAGACAAAGTTAATTTGTAGGAGTTTCCTCACTGAGATGTTCCTTAAAACAGTGAGATCACAAGGGTATATATATCATGTCCAGGCAGTGCTTTATAACTATAAAAAGTTATGCAAATAAGTATTGATGTTGTTATTCTTTGGCCAAAGAAGACAATCCTATCTTAGGGTTACATGACTTTTTCCCAGCAGGTACCAGGTGAGAGAGTATATGACTCAGTGCAAACTAAAAGCCTCCTTAAAGGCAGCTCCAAACATTGAACCTCCTGGTGAGTGAATAGCAGCATTCCTTTTGTAGAAGTATAATTTGAAAGCTTTCTTTCACCAGGGGGCTTTATTTATAGTTTGGTACTTAAAATCATTGTTTTTGAAATGTAGACCTCTCTATTTACATACATACATGTGTGTGTGTTTATGTGTGTGTAAATATATACACATGTATGTGTGTATATATATATTTGTGTGTGTGTGTGTGTGTGTGTGTATGGAGTTTCTCCAGGTTGTATAGTGGATAGAGTGTAAAACTGGAGTTGGGAAGACCTGAATTTAAATGCTGCCTTAGGTGGGGTACTAGCTATGGAACTGTGGGCAAATCACTTCATCTCCATATGCCTCATTTTCCTTATCTGTCAAATGAAGGTAATTGATAATTTTAAAGGTCTCTTCTCTCCCTTAAATTTATAATCCTATGAACTGATGGTTTTTAATTGATTCCATTTGGTTCCAAAAGCTTTATTCAGCAACTATAATGTGTCAGGTCCTTTGCTGAGTTCCAGGGATATACAATGACAATTGAAATTATACTTGCCCTCAGGGACCTTACAGATATGGGGAGATGTTATATATTACTACATTAATTTTTAACACATTAAAATAAAGAATTAATATGTTAATATAACAACATAATAATCTAAAGTAAGACCTATTTCCAAAGAGAGATTTGCTTACTAAAGTTGTTTTGACATTGTGAGCCTGACCTAAAATGAGAGCATATCCCAATGTGGTTCATGTAAATTAAGCAGATCAATTGATGGGTATGTATTGAACACTAAATATATCTGTACCCTGGTTTAAGTTCTGGGCAAATCCTGTACTAACTACTGAAGAAAAGGGTCACATCCTTTCCCATTAAAAAAAAAAAGCCCAGTCTACCAATCAGTCATCAATTCATAAAGATTTATTAAGTATCAGGTCCTGTGCTAAGGCCTCAAGGATACAAAAAGAGGCAAAAGATAGCCCTTGCCCTTGAAGAGCTCACAATCTAATGTAGAAGTCATGCAAATAAATATATACAGACAAGCCACATAGAGAATAAATAGGAAGTAATTAACAGAGAGAAGGCATTAAATTAAGAAGAGTTGAAGAAAAAAAGGCTTTTTGGCTAGAGAGACAAGATTTGTCTGCATCAAAAGTTGATTTAGTAATATATAACAACAAATATTATTTATAAATATTTAATATAGATTATATTACATATTTATTTATATTATTTTATATAAATATATATTTATTATTGTTATTAAAAAATAAACATCAGGAGTAAGATCCCACAGAGGAGTAGGAGAAAACTTGGAGAAGGAATAGAATTTGGATAGGAATGGAGAATATCTATTCAACCTTGGCTCCCCCATGAGTGAAATGATGTCATCTTTCTTCTGCTTCTTGGAACTCCTGATTCTCTTCAAGTTTCAGCTCACCTTTCCTAATTCCTTTAGAATTCATAGCTCTCTTCCCCAAAATCATTTTGTATTTGTTTTCATGAACAAATGGAAACAATTATTACA
This sequence comes from Sarcophilus harrisii, assembly GCF_902635505.1. Taxonomy (NCBI): domain Eukaryota; kingdom Metazoa; phylum Chordata; class Mammalia; order Dasyuromorphia; family Dasyuridae; genus Sarcophilus; species Sarcophilus harrisii. The sequence continues at coordinate 26,700,748 of NC_045430.1, forward strand.
TGATTACTAGATACTGGGCTAAGCAGTGGGGTTGCAAAGAGTAAGGGAAAGCAAGCCCTGCCCTTGAGGAGTTTATACTCTATAGGAGAAGACAATGTGAATAGGTAGTAGTGAGACAGCACTGGATGGTCCCAGGGGATGGTGAGTAAAGGCAACTGAGTGATGATCCCTTTCCAGAAGCAATGATGATTTTTATTTGATTTCAGGCAACAATGGGAGATGGTACAGAGATGATGGGGTGAAACCTGATGGGAGATCAGTGGCAGATGACATACAATGGCCCTAGTAATTATGCTGACTTTCCTCAGCAGAGTCCATGTTCCTTTATGGCAATCTCTTTTTTTTTTTTTTTTTGTCTTTATGTTCCCATTACTTATCATATAATGTGCTTTAAAATGCCTATTAATTGGGGGAGTTTGGAAGGAGAGCTTCATAAAACATAATCATGTCTTTGGAAATTTTCTATAACAGATTAACAAAATATACTTCGGATTGGATGATAAAAATCCATCGTGGTCTGGCTTATATATTTAGTGTTCCTTAAACTCATATTTCATCTCCTACCTCTTTGCCTTTGCCCTGACTGTAATTAAATTTGCCTATGTTAAAGCTCAATTCGGGTACCCTCTCTCGAGGGAAGCATTTCTTGATTCCTCTAATTATCAAAATAAATTATCTTGTCCTTATTTACCTGCTTATATGTTGGGTCCCCACCCACTAGAATGTAAGTCCATTAAGGACAGGTGAGATTTTTCATTTTGTCTCTGTGTGACTTTTGTAGGTGCCTAATAAATGCTTTCCCATCCACTCGGCAGGCATTTATTAAGTACCTACTAGATGCCAAGTGCCATGTTCAATAAATTGGATTTAATTACGCAGCAATCCAGTTGGAGAGGTTCTTTTTTTCCCGAGTTTTGGCTGAGGTGTCTGGAGATATTTTAAAATGTCAGTACTATTTATAAGCAAGCAGGTAGGGGAAGCCGAAGCCAACAGACTTGTCGCCGAGCATACGTTGCACATCTGGCGGCTTGTGTTCCAAAGCCCTTTGCAGAGTCCGTGTGTGTAGGTGATGACCACTGGCTAGCAGCTCACGGGAGAGCCAAGACGCCAGCGGAGGAAGCATGGAACGGTCTGGCTAAGAAACGTGTGGCGTTGCTCAGGGGTGAGCAGTGGGATCGCCGCTAACTGGGGCAGCTAGGGCTGGTTACCTGAGTGCTCTCTGCCCCGGCATCCCCACCTGTGGGACTGAGAGTCAGTCCACCTAATCCCCGGGTCCTTTCGCTCTCCAAATCCCACAACCCCCTCCCTACCCAGTCGTCTGTTTACAACTTAGTCTCCCAAAAACAGATTATTTGCTTGCCAGCTGGACAGTTAGCCAGGGCACCCAGGCCAGATGGCATCAGACCAGAAGCAGGCCGCAGGACATCTGCTCTAAGTCTCCTCAGGAGCCTGAGGGACCAAGGAGGTAATAAAGTCAGAGTCCAAGAGTCTAGTCCAGCATCTCCTTCTTATAAAGAAAATAAGAGTGAGGGAGGTTATATATGATAGGATGGGTAGGAGGACCTGCATTTGAGTCCTGCCCCTCATTTGTCTGTGTGATCACAGGCAAGGGTCAGCCTCAGTTTCCTCTTCTGTATGATGGGAAGAAATGATAAGGTCAAATGAGATGTCATGTATAATAAATTACTTTGCAAACCTTATCGTGCTGTGTAAATGTTGTTATTGCTCTTGTTAACAGGTATGTCTATAAGAGGTTAAAGTGTCAAAAGCAGACTTTGAACCATGTTCTCTCCCCCCCTCCTTTTCTGTCTCTCTGTCTCTCTCTGTCTCTGTCTCTGTCTCTCCTCCCCCGTCTTCTCACACACAGAGCAACACTAGAGCCTTTCCACTCGTTCTCCCCACAGCCTGCTCCAGTCTGCCAAATATCACTGTGTTCCCTTCTACATGTTCTATATGACAACCAAACTGAGCCTGACCAACGCAGATGCATTTCTCCTTGCCCCTCTCATCCCTGTCCCTTTGTTCATGTCACTCCCGGTGCCTAGAATTGTTCCCTGTCATCAGCAGATTTCTCGGGCTGCTCAAGCTCCCCATCGCTCCAGGCCATGGCCAATTCCCAATTTCCCAGGAAGCTTGACCCCCTACATGACTCTGGCCTCTTCAAATGCTCAAAATGCTTGGTCTGCATTTCTCTTCTGAACCTTGTTATGACCTCACCTGCAGGTCATCCCCCCATCACCCAGAGGGTAAGCTCCTTGAGAGCAAGTCCACCTATGTGTCCGAAAGCCAGAAAGACCCAGCGTCAGGTCTTGTCCCTAATACACATCGGGACTGGGTGCCTTTAAGTGGCTCTGGTGTCTCTCTAAGAAAAGGTGCTGATTTCACTGGTTCAGAGTCTTCTCACCTGAGATTTCCCTATATGAATGAAGTCACAGATTGTGTATGTGTGTGTGTGTGTATACATATATAGATATAGATATAAATATATATGTGTGTGTGTTTATATCTGTGTTTATGTATATATATATATATATAACTTTATATATATGTATATATATATCTGTGGATATATATGTATATATAATATTGTGTGTAGGTATATATATATATCTGTATTTATACATGTGTGTATGTATATATGTATATCTGTGTGTGTATATATATGTATATATATGCATATGTGTTTGTGTTTTTCCTTAGGGTTTTGTAAATACCTAACACAAAAAAGAAATTTGTCAGCATGGAAAACTGGTTCGACCACTGGCTCCATCACAATTTTTCCATGCCTTCGTGGTCCTAGAGTTACTTTGGGTCTAGAGAACAAAGCTGGGTTAGGGTTAGAGTGAGCTGTTAAGGAAACTTCATGGTATCGGAGAAAGGCCTTTCTTCACTTATGAAACCATAGGCAGGCTCCCTCAACTTCCTAAATCTGCTTCTTCAACAATATAGTGGGAGAGAGATGAGAGTAACTAAATGACTTCAAAGATCCTTTCGGCCTCGGAATCTGATCAAGTTGAATCCCAGATTCCTGATTCCAACCCCAGCCTTCTGTAGCAGGCCATAGGTTCTCCAGAATTCTGTAGGCAACTAGATTAAAAGGAGAAATGTTAAGCAAATAATAATAATACAGTGGAAAACAGAGGATGTCAAAATGTGGTTTTCTAATTGAGTATGGTACCTGCAAGGGTCATCACATCCAGTTTAGAGGTCTTTTTTTACTATTTAAATTTTATTCCACTGGACTAGGCGTGCTGTCTCTACATATTAGTCACTCACTAAATGTGTGAATTGAATTGAACTGGAACAAATTGAGGAGTTTTTAGCTTTCTTCCCCACCCCCAATTGTTAGCTTTCCCTTATAGAACCAGATGGGCAGCTAGGTAGAACCATAGTGAACAAAGTGCTGGACCTGGAGTCAGAAGATTCTGTTTCCTAAATTCAAATCTGGTCTCAGACATTCACTAACTGTGTGATCATGGGCAAGTCACTTAATCCTGTTTGCCTCAATTTCTTCATCTGTAAAATGGAGAAGGAAATGGCAAGCTACTTCTATATCTTTGCCAAGAAAACCCCAAATAGGATTCCAAAGAGACTGAAAAATGACTGGACAACATTTTCTCTTTAGTGGAAGTCACAGACTTCTAAAAAGTTTGCTTTCCAAAAATGATAATTCTTTATCAGATAGAAAGCACTTAGATCCCCATTGATTTCTCTAGAGGTAAAACAGGGACTGGAAAGAAACTATTTCTCTTTCTATGATTCAATATACATTTCCTAGAGCCTCCAAAAAGGCTTCCCTAAAAGACATGAGTCTAAGAACATGATATAATGGAGAGTCTGCTGAATTTGGAGTCTGAGGGAGTTCAAGCTTGGTTCAAACTTGTGTTCAAATCCTGGCTCTGAGATTTTATATATATATATATATATGTGTGTGTGTGTGTGTGTGTGTGTGTGTGTGTATAACCATCAAGAAGTCACTTCTCTGGGCCTCAGTTTCCCCATCTGTAAAATCGAGGCATTGGACTCAGACCTTGGTGGGTCTTCCCAACCCTAGACCTTCATGCCCATGATCCAAGGGCTATACATCGGAAAGAGTAGCTTTCAGAAACTTTTTTGGCTCCTGAGGCAAATTTTGTGATATGACATGAAACATAGAGATAAGAGATCAGCCTAATAGTTTCAACTTGATTTGGCTGCATGAAGTTTAGCAAAGGTTCTTCAACCATCTTGAAGACAAGTGAGTTTTTTTCAGTTGTCTGGACATTCAGTCACAGAGAAGTTAATCAGAGCACACACAGTTGGACATCATGACAGTTAAGGTAACAAAAACAAAGCCCGTTTTCTTTCTGTCCCCTTAATGACCAAATTGGAGGAACTCACTGACAGTCCAATAAATTACTCAACAGTGAGCTCAGAGTGACCACTGAGGAATCAATGTGACACTGCATAGAAAAACAGGAGCTCTAATTATCCAAGTCATCATAAGCGACACATTGACTTTCTCAATTGAGATGACATGATTGCTGAAGATATTATTTCTCTAGAAGAAGTACAAAGAAGCATGTTGGTATTTGTGGGCCTCAAATCGTCGCTTACTGAATTGAGAGTCTTGGCAGATGTGCATGTAAATATGCTTAAAACCTGTGAAAATGTAAGAAAACATATTTTATTAAAATTTTGATTGTGGTATAAAGGAAGGAAAGAAAATGGCATTTAATTTTAAATGCCTTCTATATACCATGTACTGTGCTGGTTGTTTGCTATCCTTCCTTCTCAAAGAGAACCAGAATAAAATCACTACTACATTAGGGTCAAGATACAGTGTGTATGACTGGTTCATCAAGTCAATTTGACCCTCACAGCAACCCTAAGAGGTAGATACTATTTTTCTCCCCATTTTACAGTTGGAGAAACCAAGTTAAATGACTTGGCCAGGATCATATAAGTCATAAGTGTCTGAGGCTGGATTTGAACTCACATTTTCTTGACTCCAGACCTATGGGTACAAAAGCCAGATAGCGTAGAAAGCTGGTCTCAAAGTCACAAAGAACTAGCATTAAATCTTATTTCTAATGCACATTGGGACTGGGATGCTGAAAAGTCATCTAACCCTCAAATGCCTCTGTTTTCTCTCTAAGAAAAGGCGCTAACTTCCGCTGTTCCCTCACCAGAGATTTCCCTATATGAATGAAGTCCTAGGTTGTGCATATATATATCTAAATCTATGTCTATCTGTGTATATGTGTGTGTGTGTGTATATATATATATATATATATATATATATATTTATATCTGTGGGTATGTATATATATGTATATTAATATATCTATGGGTGTATATATATATATATATATATATTTGTGGGTATGTATATATATGTATATCTGTGGATATGTATGTATATATCTGTGTATATATGTCTATGGGTATATATATATATGTATATTTATATTTGTGTACATATATATGGGTATGTGTATATATATATATATATGTATATATATGTACACATGGATATCTGTGGGTATGTATATATATGTATATATGCATGTGTATATATACATATATATGTGAGTATGTGTGTGTATACATTCTCCAGACTCCAGATCTAGCATTCTATTCACTGCACCCTCTAACAACCAGAATCAGGAAAGGGGGACGATTATTTTCTTCTCTTCTTGGGACCAAGTTTATTCATCATAATTACACATAGCATTTGGGTTCTCTTTGTTTCTTCTTTCCATGTAAACATTTGCAATTGGTTTTATTTCTTCTCTTGTACTTACTTCACTTTGCATCAGTTCATATAAATCTTCCTATCCTTCCCTGAAGTCTTCATATTCATGGAGTTCTTAATCATTTTGCCCGTGTTGTGGTCCCCTTTGGCAGTCTGGTGAAGCCTATGGATATCTTTTTAGAATAACGTCTTTAACCTGTAGAAGGGGTTAGTGAAAATAAAAGGGTAATTTTTTCCTCATATAAGTTCATGGATCCTTTGAAATCTAACCATTAACCCAGTGAGGTTTCATGTAATTAAAATAAGAAAAAATAAACTTTTGCATCCTTCTTTACAAAACTATGGGAGATTATAATATGGATAAGGATAGGGAAAATAATAAAGATGATAATAATAAATAGCATTTATATAGCACTGTGCTAAGTGATTTACAAATATTCTCTCATTTGACCCTCACAATAGCCCAGGGAGGTAGGTTCTATTATTCCTCATCCACAGATGGGGAAAGTGGGGCAGAGGTAAGATGATTCACCCCAGGTTAAGAACCCCTAATTTGGGGTTGGTTCATTTGGAGACTTGTGGGTTTTTTGGTAGAAACAAAAGAAAACAGCACAGTATCTTCAACACAAAATAATTCCATGATGGCTTTTGAAACTGGGGCAAAGGAAACAATACTAATAGTGCATTAAAAAGAAGGGTGAATAATTTTCTACCAGGAACACTGAAAATCCCACTTTGGATGAGAAGTAGATAAAGAAGAGAATTTGGGAAATCAAGGAGGAGGGATCTGAAGCAATTAGTGGGAAAGGCCCCCTCCATGTCCCTTCACTCTATGTTCCATGTCCTCCCACCTTTGTCTAGTGATTCCCCATGCCTGAAAGCCACTTCCCCCTCAGATCTAGCTCTTAGATTCCTTAGCTTTCTCCAAGTACCACCTCCAGAAAGAAGCCTTTCCTGATTTCTTGCTCAATTATCTTCTTTTTAATCTTTGATAAAGCTTAAAGGCAACTCAATAATACAATGGATAGCGTGCTATGTCTGGAGTCTGAAGACCTAAGTACAAATCCAGCTTTAGACACTAACTAACTAAATGGGCAAGTCATTTAATCCTGTTTGTCTCAGTTTCCTCATCTGTAAAATGAATTGGAGAAGGAAATGGCAAACCACTCCAATATCTCTGCTAAGAAAACCCTAAATAAGGTCAGAGAGAATTAGGCACGCCTGAAATGACTTAACAACAGCCCTTCATGGGTGGATGCAGTAATTTATATTTTTCCTTCCTCATTATGGTGGAGGTCCTTAAGGGCTAGGATTGTTTTTTGCCTGTATTTATATTCCTGGTAAAGATCAGAGTGCCTAAAACGGAGTTTTTGATCAATGTTTGTTGACTGAATGAGTCCAAGACTTTGATATTTAAGGACTCTCGCCAAATGAAGACTTTGTTGACTCTCTTGGGATTTTAGGAAGGCTTAAATAGAATAGAACCCATCTGGCAGCAGGTAAGATATTATTGGGAAAAATAGCTGCGGAGTTGCCCACTGTGTGAAAACTAGCTTATTAACAAATTTCACCCACCATAAGCAAATACCTCCCTGGCACCACCAGCTGCATAAAAATAATTCAGCCATTTTTCATCATCTGTTGTTATTCTAGCCAGTTTAATTTGACAATTATCATGAAGTGAAAAATGAGTAATTTCTCCCTGGGCGAGTGGTACTGTGTATCTGTAACGAGCTCGGTTACGATTGCAAACGAAACCCAATTTTCTACCAAGTGGCTGATCATTATTTCTCCCTTTGGTTCTTCCTAGGATCACTCTAATTGTAATGAATTACCCTGGCCCTTGTGGATGTGGTATTTCCATAGGGTGATATAGCAACGACCTCATAGAGGGGTGCTATGGTTAACACCATTCTTATGCAGGGTTTTTTCCCTATATTTCCTACCTAAAGTCTATAATTATGATAAGAAGTGCTCTAATGGTCTATCCATTCATCTGCTTTACCTGAATCTTTTTCTTAAGGTGTAATAAATAGGTTCTAATTGGTTTACTATTTAACTTTATGGGGTAAACAGTAAGTTTTGGACTTATGATTTCATTAGTGTAGAGAATGCACAGTGTGGAAACAGTAAACCAACCCAGAACTACTTATTAACTACCTATCACGATTGAGGCTTTTTGTTCCATTTTGCTGATATCTGTTTTAAAATGTAGTATACAGAATTAAACTTGGCACACTAGGGATTTTGTTTGAATGGGTTTTTGTTTGTTTATTTTATTGCACCTGTGATTTCATTAGTGTGGAAAGGTCCTAGTGAGGAACTCTGTCTTAGCAAAGCAAAAATGCACCTTCTCTGAAAATTTGCGTTCATAGGAAGTTGTCAGGGGCCCTTGTCTAAAGAGTCACCAAGCCAATATGTAGAAGAGGAAGGGCTTGAACCTTAGATCTTACTGACTCTTCAATCAGCTTTTCTTTTTTCCTTTTGAAGAGATCTGAGCAATTCAAAGTATGTTGGAGGTTTGTCTCATCCTCATTCCAAACCCTTTTGGATGTATTACTACAGCCTCTAAAGCAATACAGTTAGGAACAGGATTAGTACAAATAATGAAACCCCCTGCAATGGTCACATTTTGTGAATTCACATTGTGTATTTCCATTAAGGGCAGCTGAATAGAGCAACAGACCTGAACTCAAGAATATTCATCTTTATAAGTTCAAATCCAGCTTCAGATACCTCAATATGCTCACAACGATTTGGACACAACTGAAAAATGACAACTTTTCCATTGTGCTGAAACTTAATCACTATATTTTTCTGTAATTATAACTTTGGATACTGAGAATTCTTTCTGGGGGGCTGCTCCATGCTACTCTTGAGTCACTTTGTCTCATTTAGATGAGAAAACTGAGAAAAATGTTAGGGGTTTTTTCTGCATGAAATTCCATTTATGTCTTCCCACATCCTCTTTTTGTACAATTGTGGTGACACAGTAAAGTGTTGGATTTGGAGGCAGGAACGCCTGATTTAAAATGCTTCCCCAGATATTACTTGCTGTATGACCCTGAGAACCTTCACTTATTCTCCTCTGAGAGGGCTGGACTCAATGACCTAAATGGTCCCTTCCATCTTGAAATCTTTGTTCTTATTAATTACTGTGATTTGATGTATTTTAACTCAATTTCAGAACTTTACATTTACCCCTGTTAAATTCTGCCAGCTTCGATTTGGCTCTGCTTTTCAGCCTCCTGAATGAGATCTTCAAGGAAACCATCCTCATCACATTAGCAGCCTCTCCCAACTTTATGTTTTCTGCATATTCAATAGCCATGCCATATCTGCTTTCATCCCAGTCATTTAATAAAGCTTTCAGACAGAATTGGCAAGGATAAAGCACTGTAAAATCCCAATTAGAGTCTTCTCTACAGGTTAAAATAATAATAATAGCTGACATTTTTAAAGGGACTTGAAGGTCTACAAAATGCTTTTCAAACCTCCTCCCCATCCAAAGAAATCTTGAAAAAGAAGGAATAAAGATGTTTTTATCCTTCTTCTATGGATAACAAGATTGAGTTTCAGTGAGACACAGTGACTTGTTAGTCCTCCTGCCTTTACCCAAGTTATCCCTACATCCAGAATATTTTCCTTCCTCGTCTTTGATTCTTGGAACTCCTAGATTCCAATCCTACTGACTCAGTTAAAATAGTATTTTCTACAAAAGCCCTTTCCTGATTTCTTTCCCATTATTATACTCTCACACAAAAGAAATGGCGTTGAATTGATTTTATATTTTCCTGTACATGTATATGTAGTTTCCTTCTGGTAGAATGTCACTCCATGAGGTAAGGGATTGTTTCATTTTTGTGTTTGCCTGACACATAGTGGGTGCTTAGTAAATGTCCATTAATTTTTTGTTTGTTTATTGAATTGTTACAGGTAGGATTCATGGTTTGGACTTAGGACAATAGGATCAATATCGTCTGTATTTTTGTTCAGGCATTTGTGGCTGTGTGTAACAAGATGGTCTCTGAGTCCCCATTTAATTAGAGACACAAGCTGGAGTCATAAAGACTTGCATTTGAATCCCTCAGGCTCTAACTTATTGGCTGAACAATCCTGGGCAGGCCCAATAGCCTTCCAAAAACTCCAGGTAGCTCTCTGAGACAATAAGTGGCAGACCAGGTGCCAATCTGTATGACTAGAGAATTTCCTCACTCTCTTGAAATCCCAGATAGAATCAAAATTTAAATCAGCAGAAGCATCAAAAGATTTTGCAAAATACTTTGCTATAGCCCTGCTATAAGATTTCCTTTAATCATGGAATTTCAGAACTGGTAAGACTTCAAGGACCTCCCACTATGATCCTCAGGCAGCCTAGAGCACTAGGCCTAGAGTCAAGAATGTCTGAATTCAAATTCAACACTAGCTGTGTGACCCTAGGCAAGTCACTTCACCCTGTCTGCCTCAGTTTCCTAATCTGTAAAAATGAGCAGAAAAAGGAAATAGCAAACTGCTGCACCATCTTTGCCAAGAAAATCCCAAATGAATTCCCAGAGAGTCAGACAGCACTTAATAGCAACAAAAGTCTGATCTCCTTTTATAGATAAAGAAGGGGAGACCCTGAAAAGCTAATTAATTCATTTAAATTCCCACAGAGTCATGCTTTTGAGTTCAGCCAGTCATCATTTATTAAACACTTATATAGTTGTATCTGTAGATCTACAGATCTACAGATAGTTGTATTCAATATAGAAGATCATTTATTAAACACTTAATTTATTAAACACTTAACAAGGAAGACCTGATTAATTATTTGAGGGATGATGGGCAAGTCATTTCCATTATCTATTGTCAGTTAACCTCATCTATAAAGTGAGAAGTTTGCATTAAATGGCCTCTCGGATCACTTCCAGCACTAAATCTGTATTCTTGGGATCTCCTTTGGGCACAAGACTAGAAGTTGCCAATGAGTGCCATTCTGCCTTGGGGAAAGGGATTTTCACACAGGGAATTCTGCACAATAATTAGTTCAGAGGTAGCCCAGCTCTCTCCTTCATCTCCTCAAAATATTTTCAAGGCACCACACTGGACTCTGGCACTTACTTACTCCTCTGCCCTTGTCCTATGTTCTCTGCCTCTTCCCCCTAACTAGATAGAAATCTCCATGAGATCTCCATTTACATGACCGCCATTGTTCTTCCAACTGCCTACCCCAAGACTAGGCCCAGTTGAATCCAATTGAAATCCGCAGTTAATTTCTTTAAAGCCTCACTTTAGCTAATATTTTCTATTTCCTCTCACATTGACCTTTTTCACCAGACCTGCTGACAAGCAACAATTGACTGATGGGAATTTCATCTCCTGGAGTTTCTGCTAAGTAGCAGTGAATTGTCTAGAAGGCAGCATGAGCCCCAGAATCAGTATCAGTAGAACCATGGATAAAACATAAATCCATAACAAAAGCTTTGATGTAACTAGAATTGTCCTAGCAGATTAAACAACTGAATCCCATGCTCTGCAAACTTATTTATATTTATATCATATAATAATAATAATAAATATTTTATGTATTTATATATAATTATATTATATACAATAAATAATTTATATTATAACATATAATAATAAATATTTTACTTATATAATCATATTGTATATAATAAATATCATAATAATAAATTTTTGCTTATATATTGTGTAATAATAAATGGCTTATATTTATATTATATAATAATAAATATTTTATTTATATATTATCATATTACATATAATTATAAATAATTTCTATTTATATTATACAATAATAAATGTTATATTTATATCATATAATGATAAACATTTCTATTTATTCTACATTATTATATTACATATAATAATTTAAATTTATATCATATAATAATATTTTATTTACATATTATTATAGTATATATAATAATAAATTAAAAAATCATAGAATTAGTGCTGGAGAAGATTTCCTAGCTCCAGTCTTCTTATTTTATAGAGAGGGAAACTGAGGTTAAAAGAGATGAAGAAAATACTCATCCAAGTTCACATAGATAATAAATGATGACCCCAAAATGGCTTCACCTAGCATATTGACTTTGCTGCCACTAGAAGGGACCTCAAAATAATAATAGCTAATAATTTCATTTGTTCCTGACTGTCTGTGACCCTTTTTGGGCTTTTCTTGTCAAGATTCTATAGTGGTTTGCCATTTCCCTCTCATTTAACAGACTAAAGTGACTTTCCTAGCTAATAAATGTCTAAGGCTAGATTTGAACTTATGAAGTGGGTCTTCTGGGTTCCAAGCCTTTCAGAATTCATGTATTCTAGATATTCCCATTATTTTACAGAGGAGGTGGAGATGCAGAATTTGGACTTGACCCGTAATAGTGACATCTAGTACAACCATTCTCCTCATTTTACTTCTGTGGAAATGAGGAACTCAGAGAAATGACAGTTTGTTATCCAAGTAAGAGGTTGAACCTTTGATTGAAAACCTTTTCCTCTAAGTATGAATCCAGCCAGCCTTCTTTCCACAGAAACCCACAGCAGCTAGCTGGGACAGTGGACAGAGTATGGGGCCTGGGTTCAAATCCAGCCTCAGATGCTAACTGGGTGACTCTGGGCAAACCATTACACCTCTGTCTGTCTCAATTTCCTCATCTGTAAAATGGGGGTACTAAATCAAACATGGTGAGGATCCAGGGAGATAATACCTATAAAACACTTAGCACAGCGCCTGGCACACAGTAGGTGCCTAATAAATCCCCGTTCCTTCCCCACGCTGCCCCCCACAAATGCATGGATGTCTATGTTTGTGTGTCGATGCACACGTGTTTTGCATATATCTATATATCTCTCCACTTGGATGCCCACACGGGCATAATGAATCCCGGTAACCATGCCTTCTACAAATTGAGACCATCTGGACCACAATGTAGCATATTAGGAAAGAGTACGTAATCTCAATCATCCAAGGAAAATCAATTGTCGGGTGCCTTGGATAGCTGATAACTTGGCCAATAAAAGAAAAATGAACTCTGGAGGACTGTGCTAGCCTCTTAAAATTCAGGTCGCGTTGCCCACTGGCAGCGTGCTGCCCAAATGCTCGCGCTTTGAGATGCGGCTGGCGTGAGCCCAGGTCTGCCAGAGACGGCTTAGACCATAACAGGGCTCTTTTTTATACTCTGATTTCTTTTTTTCCCTGAATGATCTGGAAGCTTCAAGAAATAGAACTTCTACTATAGAAATGAAACAGAGCCAGGAATTGTATTACAGGGTAGGCTCATAAATTAAGAGATGGAGAGAAGCTTAGAGGCATCTGGTCCAAACTCTTCATGTGACAGGTAAGGAAACTGAGGCTCGTGAATTTAAGGGAAAGGAAGTAGAGTGCTTATTTGCACTTATATTCAGTTTTTCGTTCAGTCACACATAGGGAGTGTTCCAGCAGACAGGATTCAAGCCCTCTGGTGCTAGTTAATGGGGTCTACATGTGGGAGCATTTTCTCCTCAGAAGGTTTCCTATAAAGTCTTATTTTTAGACCTGGAATGAGTCTTAGATATCGTGAACTCTAGCCCCCTCACTTTACACAGAAGGAAACTGAGGCTCAAAGAGCTAAAGTGCCCAATGTCACTCAACAAGCAAATGACCACCCAGGATCCAAACCGAAGTCTGAGGCCCTATCTTTCCTTTGACCTTGTTTTGCTCTTGCTCTAAGGTGATTTTCCTATTACCTCCAATCTCTCAACCACTTCTATGACTTCCTCTGAGTTAGAGTTTCAAAATGGCTAAGCCAGTGGAGTCAAACTCATATAAAATCAGCACATTAAAATCAGATAGCAGCTGCATTTTAAGCTGGTTCTAGCTAGACTTGGGAGAGTTGTGGCTGCCTATTTTACACCTCTGGTCTCCACTGTTTTTTCCCTGTCTCTGTCTCTCTGTATGTGTCTCTTTGTGTTTCTCTCTCTCTCTCTCTCTCTCTCTCTCTCTCTCTCTCTCTCTCTCTTTCTCTCTCTCTCTCCCCCTCCCTCCCTCCCTCCTTTTCTCTTTCTCTCTCTCTCTCTTTCTCTCTTTCTGTCTCTCTTCTCTTTCTCTCTTTCTCTCTTTCTTCTCTTTCTATCTTTTTTCTCTGTCTCTCCCTCTCCCCTCTCTCTGTCTCTCTTTCTCCTCTCACTTTCTTTCTCCTCTTTCTGTCTGTCTCTCCTTCTCCTCTTCTCTTGGTTTCTCTGTCTCTATTTCCTGTCACTTTTTGTCTCTGTCTTCCTCTGAAATTGTAGAATTCAGAACCATTTCCCTAAGTTTAAAACCATGGTAGCCAGCAACTCCCTTGCCTTTTATTGACATCTGCCATGCTGTCTGCTGAGCTCCATTAAAAAAAAAAACCATTGAATAGAAAAGCACAAGCGGACAAAATGAGGAACTGGAGAATCTAATCAAGGGGAGGGAGTGGTTCAGACAAGGGAGGTAGAGGAGAAAAGTTGCAAATAGCAGGATGGTAAGGAAGTCTCTCATCACAACCGTGGAGGAATTATGAAGGTGCTAAATGGCAAGGTTCAGTTCAATTTGACAAGTATTTATTAAGCAGTTATTATGTGCTGGGCTCTCTGTTAAGTCCTGGGGATACACAGACATATGCTAAGGGAGTCTCTGCTCTCAAGGAGCAAGAAGGAGGAACAAGAGGAGTATTTAAGATAGAAGAGTCTCTATTGGGAACTCTATTAGGAGAAGTGAGAAGAAATAGGGCATTTATTGGGAATAATTTATAGTATACATTTATATTTTGTATATAATTATGATTTATAAATCTAATAATAATGATTAACTGATTTTCTATTACCCAGAGGCTTTCCTGGTTAAATATATATAGTTTTATCATCAATGTATCATAGGGAAATGAAATGTTAGGTAGAGCATCGAGTCTAGTAAGATCTGAGTTTGAATCCTGCCTCAGACACTTACTCGCAATGTGACTCCAGTCCAGTCATTTGACCTCTGTCTCCTCATCTATAAAATGGGGGTAATAATTGCACCTAGATTTGTAAAGATCAAAAGTAAATAAATAAAAGTATTTAGAAACCTTAAAGTATATATAATTGTATTGTTATTATTGGGGACCATATTAGCTCAGAGAGGTGTTGAGAGAAAATCCAGACCAATGGAGTCACTGATGGAACCTGTTGAGAGACGGTGGGAAAAGGACTGAGCTTGTAGTCCCAGGACTTCTGCCAGATCTTGGGAAAATCACTTTACATCTCTGAGAATCCACATCTATAAAATGAGGGGATTGTATGTAATTGGCCCTTTTTCAGGTCTGTGACTCTTTGACAATGTTTTAGTGCTACAAAACTCTTGAGATTTCCTCATTGTTTGTGTGCATTTCCTCCAGAGACTGTATTTGTGAGCTTCTGTGGCCAAACACATCTTTGCCAGATGTTTAACCTCCTGAGATGCGTCGTTGAAACCCAGCCAGCCTGGTTCTTGGCTAAAAGATAGTCAGCATGTTACCGTGTTTACAGAAGCCTTGTAACATGCTCAAAACCTTCCAGCGCTGTCAGTCAATCAATGAACATTTATAAATATATTATGTGTCAGGCACTGTGCTAGGCCCTGGGGCACAAAGGCAGAAATGGAGAGTCCCCACTCTGTTTGGCAAAAGAAGCCTTTGTCATTTCCATGGAACAAGAAAACTTTAGTGGAAATCTTTGACCGATCAATTAATGGAGAGCAACAGAGCTGGAATTGGACTCAGGAAGACCTGGACTAAAACCCTGTGCTGTGTGACTCTGGGTCAGTTAACCATTTCTCTGAGCCTCAGTTAACTCATCCAGAAAAGAGATATAATAATATCTTCCTCTTAAGGTTGCTGAAAGAACGAAAATAAGCATGGGTGTAAAAAGCAACATCTAAATGCCAGCCATCCTTACTGATTTGCGCTCTAGCGGGCTTACCTAATAAATACAGGAGCTTTGGAGTCACCAGGCTTGGGTTTTCAAGCACCATCTCTGGGCACTTGCCACCTGTGTGAATTATCTCCTTTCTCTGGGTCAGTTTCCTCCTCCAAAAATCAGCCTCTAAAATCCTTACAAGCTCTGATTCTACCAGTCTATGATATGGTGTCCAACCAGACTGAGGCAGGAGAATTGATCGCCGGCCAAAGCAACACACTGTGTATATTTGTGTATATCCTTTCTTCCTTCCTCCCTCCTTCCCCCCTTCCCCCTTGCCTCCTTCCTTCCTTTCTTCCCTCCTTCCTTCCTTCATTCATTCCCTCCCTCTTCCTTCCTTCTTTCCCTCTTTCCTCTCTCCCTCCTTCCCTCTCTTCCTTCCTCCCTTTCTTCTTTCCTTCCTCCCTTCCTTCTTTTCTTCCTTTCTTCCTCCCTTCCTTTTCTTCCTCCCTCCTTCCTTTCTTACTCCTTTCCTCCCTCTTTCCCTTCCTCCTTCCCTATCTTCCTTCCTTCCTTTCTTTTCTACTTCTCTCTCTCTCCAGTCTCTGGCTCAAATTATCCACAGAGTGAATTCTCCTGACCATTTGGGGCTCTGTTCTCATTTTCCCAGATATAGAGGTATATTTTTAATCATTCAGAAGTGGTCAGAGGTAAGGCTGCAGAGGCTTTATGTTTCTTCTGTCTGCCTTGTCACACCTGACACAGCAAGAGATGGACTGGAGAGATGAGATAGAGACTAGATGAACAGTTCATATGGAAGGATTTTTGTCCCAGTGTGTGTCTCCATCCATATAAAGAGCTCCTACAGGGGAAACTTCTCCACCAATGCATATCAATCAACCTGTGAATAAGCTTTTATTAGGTGCCTATTACACACCATGTGCTGTTAAACCCTGTTAATATAAAGCTCTCTGGATATACTCTTGTCCCCAAGGAACTCCTCCTGAGGTCTGTGAGCCTAGATTAGTGATTCTTGTCTTTGTACCAGGCACTGTGCTAGATATTACAGATAAAAAGATAAAAGTAAAATATTGTGCACCCTTCCAGATCTTATAGTCTATTAGACTATAAATAGACATGTGCAAAATAAATGCTAGGTGCTTTGGGGGATTGCTGGTTAGGGGTCCGGGGAACGAGTAAAGGCTTTATGTTGAACTGAGTCTTGAAGAATCTAGAAAAGAATCTGCCCTGAAACTTAGAGACTTTGAGATTTCCTGAACACTAAAAAGGAGCATAACTTGCTTAGGCTTACAAAGCCATGATGATCATCAGTGAGACTTGAACCAGGACTTCTGGATTCCACATTACAGTGGTATGCTGCTTCTCAGGGCAAGTTTCAAAATAGAGAAAAAATAAATCTAATAAATTGAGTTGACTACCCCCTGCAAGACCAAAAAAAAGGTCACAGGGAGATGCGAATGGGAAAAAAAATTCTGGAATTAGATTTACAGCTGTAGTTTCGCTAGAAAGGCCTTCATAGGACATCTTGTTCAACTGCCTCATTATGTTATTCTTCACTTGTTTCAATCATATGTGATTCTTCATGACCTTGTTTGGGATTTTCTTGGCAAAGATAGTGGAATGATTTGCTAGTTCTTTCGCCAGATCATTTTACAAATAAGGAAATTGAGGCAAACATGGTTAAGTGTCTTGCCCGGCATCTAACAGGTAATGGATATCAGCGATCATATTTGAACCCAGGGTCTCTGACTTTGCTATTCTTGTTTCACTGTTCCAAAGTAATACATCTGAGCTTAGAAAAATGCTCTTAAACATATAGAATTTTTAAAAAAAAAACACTTAAAATGCATAGAACTACAAAGGAAACCAGTTCTAATAAAATAGTTATCAAAAAAAGGTTTTTAAACACAGATTTCAGGGGAAGAATCCCTGTCCCATTCTAGTCTGTCTCCCTTGAGAAAGGTTGAAAATTTTTCACATTTCACTAAATTCTTGTTGAACTGAATTGAATTGAGTGAAAGAGATCACCATTAGAATATAAGCTCTTTGAACTGTTTGGTTCTGCATACATATATTGTGTCCAGGATATACTGTGACATATTTAACATGTATAGAACTGCTTGCCATCTGAGGGAGGGGGTGGAGGGAGGGAGGGAAAAAGTTGGAACAGAAGTGAGTGCAAAGGATAATCTTGTAAAGAAATTTTTTTCAAAATAAAAAAAAATAAATAAAAAAAAAAGAATATAAGCTCTTTGAGGGAAGGGACTGTTGTTATTGTTCCTGGCCTGGCATTTTGGTATAAACAAACCATGGGGTTGGGAGTTAAAGGAAATTACTGTCTGTTTCCCCTTCCCTCTACACCTCCACCCCCAGTAGAATATATATTTCTTATATTTGTATCAGCAGCACAGAGCTGCCACACTGGAGGTGCCTGATAAATGTTGATTGAATTGTGTTGTGGCTGAACTTCCCCAGTAAGTGATGGACACCCTGCTTTCCATTTTGCACCAACCAGGCCCCAGAATGAGTCCCACAGACTTGCGTGGGATCCACTCTCTGCCTGGAAGGCATCCAGAGCAGGCTGGGGGTGTGAATCTTTCTGAATACAGAGTGGGATTCTAAAACACAGGATGGAGCTCTGTTATCACCAGCAAAGGGGAAGGGGGGAAAAAATAGTGCAGTAGGAGGTTGTTGAGAGGGGAAGGATGGGGATGGAGGGGGGGAACAACCCAGGTCTGGGTGGGATGCCAACCAAGCCTGGCGAGGATGGCTTGTGTTCCTCCGCATCTGTACATGTGTCCTCCCCGGGGAATTGTCTGGCTACATGTGTCGTTCCACGTCTGTCAGCTAAATCTGAGCTCTGAAATATAACCAATGCAAAATGCAACGCTTGGGAACATTATGTGAATCTGTGATTCTCCCTGGAGGCCCCAGTCCATCTCCAGCAATAAATAGATTTCATGCAGAACACAGAGATGTGCTGTAACTACATTACTCTCCTTTGAGACGCGGGTAAACTTACTGCCGCGTTCTTGCCATGGCTTCATGGCTTTCAGTCTGCTGTGGAAAGCTCTTTGGCGAGCAAGCCAGGGAGTTGTTCTACGAAGGTCGCTTGCTGTTGTATTTGGGGATGCATTAATCTTGGAGGTTTCTGCCTGCCCTCCTCTGAGAACTCTGACCCTCACTTCCCATCTGCAAAACAGTCATCCAGCTAAATCTTGAAATTATCTTAGAGGCTGTTAGTTCATTTTACAGATGAGACTCACCCAGCATCACCAAGGCAGCCCTCATTATATTATCTGAATTTTATTTGAATTTCATAGCGACTTTCTGAGGCACAGAGCTCAAACATTATCTCCTGTGTAGTGTAGAAAATTGAACTATACACTGAGAACCAGCAAAGTCTAGGTTCAAATATTGCCGTGATACTTACTAGCCATGTTACTTTAGGGATCTCATTCCTTCTTCTCTGAACCGAACCTGTTTCCTTCTCTTTTAAATGAATGGACTGGCCGTTCTGGACTTTCAAGTCCCATCCAGCTCTAAGTCTGAAGTCTTTTGTCCACATCC
The DNA here is from genome assembly GCF_902635505.1 of Sarcophilus harrisii. Lineage (NCBI taxonomy): Eukaryota > Metazoa > Chordata > Mammalia > Dasyuromorphia > Dasyuridae > Sarcophilus > Sarcophilus harrisii. Next base: position 26,719,964 of record NC_045430.1, read on the forward strand.
TTCCATTATACATCCTGGCTGTGTGAGTGTGGATAAATCCCTTCACCTGCCAGTGCCCCCGATTCTAAACTAACCTCCCTTGGTAGAAGGAGTTTCTTCATCCAGGAATTCCTTCTATCAATGAATTATACCTGTTATTTTCAGCCAAGAATATCAGAGAAATCTGCAGTGACCAGTTTGTGTGTGTGTGTGTGTGTATTTAATCATGTGGAACATGCAGCATGGTGGGGATTTGATGTGACATTTTTTCTGATGGGAGCTGCTCCATGCCCTGTTAATATGACATTCTCTTTGTGAACTCCCCGTTGGCGAAAAATGCAGAAGCTTGAACGATACCCTTGACATAATGTTGTGCTATTGCTGATGTCTAAAACCATTATCAGAAGCACAGGCAGAGCAGAAAGGGGCTTTAGAGATCACCTCATTTAACCCGATTCTTTTTAGTCAAGCCCCACAGAAGGAAAGATATTTGTCCAGGCTCACATGACTAGCACAGGACATGATTGTCTTTACATCATTATATTATGAACACCTAAAAACACTCAGTTTGCACGTGTACTGCAGTACTGTGGATTAGGGACCTTGCCAATATGACACTTTTTTTCATCGACAGAGATCACAATTCATCTGGAAACATAGCATAGTATGATTAGAGAGAGTATTGGTTGGCAACTGTGAATCCTAGTTCTATGGATCACCTGTGTGACTTATTCAGGACACCTGGGTTTGAATCTTGCCTTAGATATACAATTGTGAAACACACACACACCCCATTCAGACTCTCCAAGCCTGTTTTCTCAACTATAAAATGTTTTGTATATAATTTCCTTATAGAATCTTGATAAAACTCTCAAAATTCCTTTCAGGTCTCAATCTATGATCCTTATCCATTTCAATCTGTTTCAATTTATTTCAATATAAATATGAAGAAGAAAGAAGAGGAGAAATAATTGACATTTATTTAGTGCTTCAAATTAGTATCCCAAATACTACTAATACTAATACCTGATTCACATGAAGTATTTTACATACATAATCATCTCAATTGAACCTCACAATGACTCTGTGTGTCAGATGTTGTTAATTATTCCCCTTCTACAGATGAGAAAACTGAGGCTTAGGGAGACTTTCCCATGATCATATATAGCCTAGCATGTCAGAGGTGAGACTTAAAGTCAGGTCATCCTAGCAAGATCAAAGTTGCTTTCTCTTCTGTCCCAGGGCTGCCTTTCATCTGCTATCCTTTCTTGTACTCATGTCTTTATTGATAGCACCTAAGCATCTTTCCACCACCCTGCAGGTTTGATTCTTGGGAGATAATAGTGTTCTCTGATTCTCAGCTCTGAAGCATCATCAGGAGAATACTAATGTGAAAAGTTGGGTTGCTGTTTTAATTTGAGGGGGGGAGGTCCTTAGAATAGCCTGAGATTAGTTTTTTTTTAAAAAAGGATGCTTTACAGGTTCCTAAATGTAAAATACAGTGCCCATTCCATTTCCTATTTGATTACAGATCTTATTTCAGATTAGATATAAAAAAAAATAACTAGGGGCAGGTCCTAGCTTGCTGACTGTTTCAGTGATGTGTAACCCTATAAGAAAATGTAGAATTTCAAGAGCATTGTTACCTTAGGCAGTCTTGCCTATGAATGCCATTTACTCTATCCCAGTAGTGAATGATGCTGAAGGGACAGCAGGGTGTGAAAGGAAACAGCAGAATGGAAAAGAAAGCCTTGGGTCTCAATCTTGCTAGGAATGCCTGATGTATCATAGAATGTAAGGGAAGAGAGGACCCTAGAAATGTCTATTCCAAACCTCTCGTTTTATAGAAAAGGGAACTGCAATCAAAAGAGAGCAATGAAAGGATTTGCCATAGTTCACACAGGTCTGAAACCCAAATAGATCTAAAAACCAAATCTTTGGATTCCAAATCCTATATTCTTTGCCTATTCTCCTTGGGAATCTTTTTTTTTCCCTCTCCTTTCTACTTTGAGTTTTTTCTGCTTTACTTTATTTTAGTTGAGCTTTATCTCTTCCCGAGACTTGGGAGTTCGGAAAGAAGATTTGTACCTATTCTTTAACCACCTCTAGGCTTCTGATCTTTGATCTACATTTGGGTTTCAATTGAATTCAGTGGAGCAAGAATTAATTAAACCCTCATTCCATGTACTGGGCCGGGTGCTGGAGATGTGAAGACAGAAGTGAAATGGTCTCTGTCCTCCAGGAGCTAAATTTCTACAAGGAAAATAATATGTACACAGATAATTAAATGCAAAACATCTCCAAAGTAAATATAAAGTAATTGGTGTAGGGAGGATCCCTATTACTAATATTAGCAAAGGAAATTAGAGGGTTATAATGGCAAATATAGACAGTTTGGGGGCATTTTTTTAAACATGGGTGACAACTGAAAGGACCAAGAAAGGCCTCTTGGAGGGGGGTGGCAATTGAGTTGATTGGATTTGGAGCTTCTAACAGACAGTAAGGAAGGAGAGCATTCCCAACTTGATGGATTATTATTCAGTCGTTTTTCAGTTATGTCCAATCTTTGTGACCCCATTTGAGGTTTTCTTGGAGAAGTTACTGGAATGATTTACCATTTCCTTCTCAATTTGCAAATGAGAAAACTGAGGCAAATGGGGACTTGCTCAGTGGCTCACACAGTTAGAAAGCGTCTGAGGTCAGATACAAACTCAGGTTTTCTTGGCTTCAGGTATGCTGTTCTATCCACTGTGCTACCTAGCTGATAGAAAGCCAAAGCAGAAGACATATGGAGACCAGAGAACAATACCATATACAGAAAACAGTATTTGTGAATAGATATGCTCAGTGCTTTTAAATTTTGCATAAGTGGCCAACCTGAGAGCACAGTGGTCAACATCCTACCTCAAGCCAGATTAATTTTGTGAGCCTGAACAAGTCCTTACCCCTTTTAGCACATTTTTTCCTCACAATTTTTGCAAGTAGGCATTATTTAAATCTTTGTTTATGTCTTCAGCACCTAGGACAGTACCTGGAATATGGTAGGTCCTTAAATACTTTTTGACATACCCACATTTATTACCTACTTTGTGCAAGGCAGTGTAGATTTATTTTGGGGGGAATGGGATCTATGATTTCATTCGTGTACTTAGTATTGTGTTTGTTTGTGTATATGTACACAACAATGTAAATCTATATCAATGCAGATTTTACACCTTTTCTATAGAGAATTAGAGAAATGCTCAAATATTAGGAAGGTTGAATAACTTGCTCATGGTCTTGCAACCAAGAGACCTCAGAAACAGAATATGATCCAAGGTTTCTGACTGTCAAGTCTGCTTTCTTTTCCATCTTCTTAGCTTCCCTTTGTGCTAGACAATGGGGATAAAAATATAAAGAAAGAAAATGTATCTACCCAAAAAGAGCTTGATTGAAGAAATTGTACAAGGAAGCTGAAGTATGATAGGATAGGTGCTGGACTTGGTGTCAGGAAAACCTGAATTTGTACCCTACTTCATATATTTAATAGATGTGTGACCCTGGGCAAGAGATTTAACCTTTTCATGCCCTAGACTACTCTTTAAGATGAGAAGTCATTACACATTTAATTGATATCATATTGATTGCCTTTTCAATGGATGGGGAAGGAGTGGGAGCAAGAGAGGAAATTTAGAACTCAGTTTTTTTAATTAATGAGAAAAAAATAAATTTAAAATGTCCAAATAAAATGAGAAGTTAGTCTGCATAAAGAGAGGCAGTCACCACATTAGTAGTATTATTCTTCACATTTCACTTTTAACACTAGCTGTGTGACCATAGCCAAATTTTATAATCTCTCTGAGCCTCAGGCAAATCCTTAAGAGTTTAATTTATAATCTTTAAGATGATAGGTTGTTTACACACCAACAGAATCATAGGAACTTTATAGATTCTCAAAACTTAGCAAATAATGAAATTTTAAGGGGAGGGAAAGAGAGGGGAGATTGTGCTTGATGAGAACTATTATTATAACCCTCTTTGAGAACAAAGGACAAACAACCTGTGAGTAGGACAAGTTGCCCTCCTGGAGACCCAACTGGCAACTTCCACTTGGGCAACATACCTCCTTCTTTCTCCTAACTCCTTATCCCTTGCCTTTCCCCTCCTTTCTTCTTCCCTTCCCTTCCCTTTTCTACCTGCTGATGCTCTACCCAAAGGAACATAAATTTTGATCACTGAAATCTTGCAAGATATCTAGAGGTCAACAAGATTTCTTTCTTAAGCACGATGTCTTAAACCCAAATCACTCTGGCTGTCATTGATTGGCCAAAAATATTTCTCAACCCAAGCCCTATCTGGTCATTGTTTGGGCCCTGATGGATCAAAACATTAAAACAATATTAGATAGATAGACAGACAGACAGAAGCTCTAAAGTAATTTTTAAATTACAAATAACAGAATTATTACTGTCTCTTTGGGCAAGGTTGTTCATTATGATCTGAATCTAATATATAAATGAATATATATTTAATACGTTTAGTATATAAATGAATATAAATAGCAATGATTTCTGGTTTTGGCCAGAAACCCAGTAGGTCTTACCCTCCCAGACTGAATTTTTTTAAGAAAAAGAGACCATCCTTTGCCTCATTTTTTTACCTCGCCTTAATCACTTAATGAGGACTGACATTTGGCTGAATAGCTAAAAAAAAAAAAAAAAAAGCAGTTAGATGGCCCAGTGATTAGAGAATATTAGGCCTGGAGTCACGAAAACTTGAGTTCAAATAGAGCCTCAGACCCTAGGTTGTTTGCCTTATTTCATCAAAAAAGGAAATGGCAAAACACTACAGCATCTTTGCCAAGAAAATCCCGTGGATAGTATTGTCATAGTCTAATCCTCAGGGTCACAAAAACCCTGATACAACTGAATGACTGAACAACAAATTTTCCTGAACAACCTAAGACCAAAAAGAGAGTACAACAAAAAGAGAGTTTTGAGAAGGATCTTGTCCTTTCATGGCATTCTGCTAGCCTCAAGGAACTTTGTTGTTTCTTTTTTGCTGCCTCCAAAGCCGATGTAGTTAGACCAAGTTCTTTTCATTCTGACAGATTTGCTGGGATTACCCACAGTGCCTTTATTCATAGTTTGGGTTTTAGCTACATGAGTGACAAGTGGGTGAATTCTGGAACAGCAGCAGGATCTTCTGTGAAGTGGGGTTATTTATAGCAAATAGGGACATTTTATCCAGTGTTACTAACCCATCTTTTTCAGCACCGATTCTAAAATCATGACTACAGAGGTGAACTTGTCTGCCCATGAGCTTAAGATATGAAAAGGTCTCTCCATTCACTACCTGTTCTCTGAGAAGGGTTATAACTACCACTGGTGGGGTCTCATTGGTGTGAGTTGATGAATAGCACATAATCCTTTAAATAAATAGTAGGATTAAAATAACAAATCTCAGGAGGAAAGGATAGACCTAATTTCGATTATAAAATATCTTAGTTGTTACTTCTAGGACAGAGAAATTTCTCAAGGTTAACCAGATTTGTTTCTTCCAAAGCTTTCCAGTTTGTTGTTTTCATTCTGGTTAAACTAGACATCTTTGGGGAAGCAGGCCAGGTTCCTTGGGCCTTCTGTGTCTCTGATGGCACCTACTTGAGACTAAAAACTAGCTTCCACCTGCTCTTCTTTTCCAAAAGTGGATTCACTCGCAAAACAATTTAATAAAAATGTATTCCTTCTCTTGTTGTTGTTGTTTTAATAAGCAGATTTGTTCCAATTTATATGGCCAGATTCTCATATCAGCATGTCTTGAAAGGTTTGGGTTGGGGTGGAGATTGATACCTCAATGTAGTCACTTAGTCCAAATGTGTGCCCAAATGAAAATCAGTGCATTAACAAGTACTTTTTATGTGCACCTATGTACCAGGTGCTGGGGATGCAAAGGCAAAAATGACAGAGTCCTTCTCCTAAAGGAGCTTATATTTGATCTCAAGAGATAACATTGGATGATTGATTAATAGATAGATAGATAAAAGCTCTTTGCAAGCTCTAAAGTAATTTTTAAATTATAAATAAACAAGAGGATTATTAATGTCTCTTTGGGCAAGGTCGCTCATTATGATCTGAATCTATTTAACTATATTTTGGTCCAGTCTGTCTCTCCTTCCCACAATAATAATGTGAAAGAGACTTTGTTCTGACCAAATTTAATTAAATTTACTCCTACAGCATTCCCTTGATGTACCATTGTTGTTAAGTCATTTCAGTCATGTATGACTCTTTGTGACCCCATTTGAGGTTTTCTTGGCAGAGATTCTGGAGTGATTTGTCAGTTCTTTCTCATTTTAAAAATTAGAAAATGAGTTAAACAGAATTAAGTGAATTACCCAGCTACTGTCTGAAGTGGGATTTGAACTCAAGAAGATGAGTCTGCCTTCCAAGCCCAATGGTCTCTCCACTGTACCAGCCAGCTGCCCATTACCAGTCTAATAACCCTATCTAAAAAGATAAATTACATTAGTCTGGCATGATGAGTTTTTGATAAAACTGTGCTAGTTGTTTGTGATCACCTATTTCTAAATGTTCACTAACCAACCCTTTAATAGCATGTATTTTAGAGTTTTGCTAGAAGTAGAAGATCAAGTTCACTGGCCCATAGTTTGCATTCTCTATTCTCTTCCTTTGAGAAAAATCAGGACATTTGCTTTCCTCCAACACCTCTCCCATTCTCTCTAGACCTTTCAAAGATCACTGATGGTGGCTCCTAATCACATTTACCAATTCTACCAATACCTTGAGCATAATAAAAAGGAAAGAGAAGGGAACAAGCATTTATTAGGTGACTTCTTTGTGCCAGGTACTGTGCTAAGCAATTCACAGTAGGTAGTGTGAACTGATTCCTTTGACCTCATCAAGGGCTTCTGGTTCTTCTATTTCTAGCTATACTTATCTAAGATTTCAAGTCTTTATTAGACATTTTTGCTATGTTGTTTTTAGTTAAAAGTCTTATCTTTTATGAAGATAAACCAGAAATGGGATGGATTGGGGAAAGTATATCTCTAAGCTTTAAGGCTAATATCTAAAATTATAACCATACCATTCCATAATCCATCCCTTAGTTGTACTGCCCAAAACAGAACAGAAGATGGGATGAAAACAATCATACCAAGTTCAGTTCATTCTCAAGGTCATTGAACCTAGATCTGGAGTTAGGAGGGACTTTAGAAACCAATCATTTAACCCCTTCATTTTCCAGAGAGGTAAAGTGAATTGTCACACCTGCATCAGGTGTGACATGTATGGATATATCAGACTGGTACATCAAGGGAATGCTGTAGGATTAAATTTAATTAGATTTGGTCAGAACAAAGTCTCTTTCACATTATTATTGTGATAAGGAGAGACAGACTGGACCAAAGTATAGTTAAATAGATTCAGAACATGATGAACGACCTTGCCCAAAAAGACATTAATAATTCTGTTGTTTATTTATAATTTTAAAATTACTTTTGAGCTTGTAAAGAGCTTTGATCTATTTATCTATTTTATCCAGGCAGAGCCAAGATTCAAATTCAGATTCTTGTTTCCAAGTCTAACATCCTTTCCATTATAATATGCTGTCCCCCAAGCTTTTGTAACACCCATGTATTTTTTAATTTTTTTTCCTTTATCTTCAGGAATGCGTTCTCTCTCTCTTATATTTTACCAAATCCACATCTATTTGTTTTTGGTCCTTCTTTTGTTTGACCTAGATTTCTTTCATGCTTTCTGAAACTTCTCTAATCTGGACCTTTCTGGCCAGCCTCACAGTTCAGCTTTCCAGTGTTTTCTCCTTGCCAGATCTTAACCATCATATTCCTACTCTCCTGTAGTTTCATTCTTCTCTTCTCCATCTTCTCCTTTCTTTTCTCTCTCCTCGTTATCATTCTCTCTTCTCATTTTCTATCCTTCCATCCCCTCTTCTTCCTTCCTTTTCTCACCTCTCCTTTTCTCTCAATTTTTATTGGTAATTAGCTGCACATTAATTCTTGGGTCTGTTTTGAGGGAAAGGAAAAAGAGATTTTCCCTTAATACTTTCATTTGCTGAGATAAAATCTTTTGACCTAAATATATATTGTTTCAGGTTTTAAAAATCAATTTGATTGGCCACAGAAAACGTATTTTGGCATCCCTGGGAGACAGGCTCCACGAGGATCCTCCACAGAAACCCCCTCGCTCCATCACCCTCAGGGTAAGTGGCCTGGATGTAGCTTTCTTTCTCACAATTAAGCTTAACAAATATAGGGGCTACCTAATGTCTGAAGCTGCAGGTTAGGAAGCATGGACTATTTCTTAGCCGTGTAACTTACATCCTCTGCATTTCAGGTTGGGGGAAAGGGGAAATCTACTCTATTTATCTTTATAATTTTATGTTGTTGTTTTTAATGCATTTGCTGTGGCCAAAGCAGCATATGAATATTTTATGTCCAGATGTGTAATTCAGTGGAATTTGTTCCAACAAACCACTGCTTTTACAGCTCCCTCTGACACCATCTTTACCAGCGGATGGAAATTCATTTTCTTTTTTTAATCGAAAACCTCTGGTCCACAAGAAAAACAAATTAATCAAGGGCCACAGCAAAGTAAAAAGTATCTTACAATAACTTTAGGCCCTTGATTCTTACTTTAGAAAAGAACAACAAACCTTCTACTTGCCTGCTTTTAAAATGAAAACAGAAATGACTTTTAAAGGAATGAAAATGATGCTCAGTTTTTCATATTATAACAGGGAAAGGGAAGAAGGGGGAGGGAGAAAAGAGGGGAAGGAGAGGAGAGAGGAGAAGAAAGGAGAGGGGGGAAGAGCAAGGAGAGAGAAGAAAGAGATGAAAGACTAAAAGGGATGATCAAGTACATTAGGAAGTTGGATAGAAAATATAAATTACAGAAAAGGAAGAAAGCTATGAAGGAACTAGAGAGAAAATAGACAAAAGTAGAGAGAAAAACCCAAGTCTCCTGCCTACCCAAATTTTATTTGCTGTAGTTGCCATTCCCAACACTTCTAAGATATCTCAAAGGGCCAACCACCCTTCCACACCACCACCTATCACAAGGTCTTCTCCTTCTAGTAGATTGAGAGTCTTTCTATGTTGACTAAGCTCCTGGTCTACTGCAATCCCAGAGCAAGCATAGGACCCTTCTCATAATCATCAATTCAGATAACATACCATTCTAACAGCAGAACAATTCATTTCTCCATCTTAAAGTACTGACTTGGAGTGGATTCACCACTTCAAATCAAAAACACCAAATTGGTGCTGGACTTTAAATTCTGACTTTTCTACTTAACCACATACATTACCTTAGACAAGTCTTTTCACTGTCTTATTTTCTCCATCTGTAAAAGAAGGGAATTGGACTAGAAGGCTTTTCAGCTCTCTTTTAGTTCAGTATCCTACTCTCACTGAGGTTTGCACAATACGGTTTTGTTCAATAGCAACTGGATGATTTCTTAACTGGCCCAGAGACACTTCCCGTCATCAATCCAGATTTAAGTTTTCAAAAATTCATCCAAAAACTGGAGATTTAGATGACAAATTACCCTGGCCCTATGTCCTCTCCTTCATTCATTACTCAGTTTCCCCTGCACAAATTTGTCTATATGGCATCTGAATCAGCAGCATCATTAAATGGCAAAAGGCAAAATAAATTTTGCAGAATTCTGGACCATCTGCAGGATGAAAATGGCATCATCTCACAAATAAATTTTATAATATGATGTGATTAGCTCAAGGATATTTCATAGAGGAAGTTGGGGATTAAGATCTAGTGGAAGAAGAAAGAGAAGATACAGCTAAAGAGAAGGGAAAGGAATTAGACTGTGACAGGTATAAACAGATTAAAGGATGACAGAAAAAGGAACAAGGCTCCTTTGGGAATGTGGAAAAAGACTTTGGAGATGTTTGTAGTGTGATGGAAACTTGGAGAACCATTTTCCTCCTTCAAAAGTGTCCCCCAAAATAAATCCAGGTAAACTCTGCAGATGGAAAGCTTCCTCCTTTTGTTTTAAGTAAAGGAAAGTATGTGGAAGAGGAAAAAGAAGTTAGCAGCTATAACAGAGAGACCAGGAAGACAGGATTCACTGAAGCTTAGTGAAAAAGCATTGATTCCTGCCTCTGACATTTCTTGGGTGACTTTGAGCAAGTCACTGAATTTTCTCTACCTCAGTTTCCTTAAATGTAAAATACATTGTTTGGACTAGACGGTCTCTGAGATTCATTTTAGATTGAAAATCCTAAAATCTCTTATGAGGTAGGGTAGTCATTTTGTCCTGCTAACTCCTTTTTCTTCCTTTTCCAAGTCTTCCCCTTCTAACCATTCCCTTTCCCTTTCTCCTTCCAAACAGTGAATAGAAATAGATTTTTTTTTAAATAACAATAATTGCTAAAATGTGTGCAATGGTTTAACCTCCTCAAAGTCATCTTGGTCCATTTGGGAACATCTGTTGAGAAAAGGAAATGGAGAGGCAAAGGAACAAGGGAAGAGCCCAAGTTTCCTCCTCTCTGTGAATTTAAGATCCCAGTTCTAAGATGTGGTATAGTGGACAAAAGTTGGCCTTTAAGGCTCATCTCTACCACACACTCAAGCTGTGTCATCCTAGGTGAATAGCTTTAATACTCAGTGCTTTAGACAATTCTCTAAAGACTCTAAATTGTAGAGAAGGTGGTGGCCTGCATTGGTACAGGGAGTTCCCTCAAACAAAGAAATTATGGGTCTAGTCCCTCACCATATCCTTACCTCACTTTGGACCAATTTCCATCAGATTCAAGTTCATTTTCCACTCTGGAAGGGAAAAAACTCAAATCCCCCATTTGTCCCTTCGTTCACCGTTTCATGGTTGTTGTAATACTGTTCACACTGTGTGCCGTGCTGTTCCATGTCACTAACCCACTCTCCGAAGGTAGATCACCATCCATTGTGCTCCACTTGACAGTGTCATCACCCCATATTCATGTGCACCTCCCAGTTTGTGACACAGATTCCTCATTTTTCCACCAAAATGATTGACTCAAGGAAATAGTGCTTCGGGGACCTACCCATGGCTGAGCACATGGGTAGTTCCGCTATCACAAACTGGATGCCCAATTTTGTACCCTTGAATAACTTGGTTAAAATACTCAGAAGGAAAAAAAAGCACTGAATATATCATACCATTCATTAATGGAATGGGAGAATGCCATCCAACTCCTTGGACCCCCAAGCATCCCTAATGCTTTCTGTGTTGTCAGTCATTCAAAGTTTTGAAACCAACGGATACCCGTTAGAATATGGTATTTATTTCATGATGTATTTCCATTCAGGAACCCAGTGGTAATCACAGCCCTCCTCAGTTGTCTCCATCACTTAGCCAAAGTACTTACACCACTGGGGGCTCCCTAGACGTTCCACACATTATCATGCAGGGTGATGCAAGGAGAAGAAGAAATGAAAACTACTTTGATGATATTCCCCGATCGAAACTGGAGAGACAGATGGCCCAGGTAAGGTGGAAAAAAGCATATCTTTTAGCTTTTGTGCCTATCATCAGAATCAACTAATGCCTTCACTGTATCTCATGCCTTTGGGGGTCTTCCCTTGGGCTCTCCTTATTCACTACATACCCCATTTCCAGCCTCCTCCATCCAGAACAGAGTCCAGCTGCTGGAACTCTCCTTATCAAATATGTATCTTTGCTCTCTCCTCTTAATGAAGAAACTAAATTTAAATTTTAACAAATATTTTCCTACCAAAGGAAGTAATTTGCTGAACAAACCAAAGGGTAATGAATGTAGATGATTAAAACTAAGATTGGATGTTGTGAAGTGGTTCAAGAACTAAAATTTAAAAGCTTAGAATAAAAGAGGGGATTGTGTCTCAAGGGGAATGGCGCTGATTCCCATCCAAGTGTATGTAATTTTCTAGATTTAGTATATAGTAAAAAAACAATATTATTGTTCAATTTTATGACAGTGTATTTAATTATGCCACAGGATATATAATGATAACTAGATTATGTGGAAAGAGGCAAGACAATAGAAGAGAGGTGACCTCAGGGGGTTTAACATGCAGCCTCTGTTGCATACTGCCATACAACCAATCTTTCAGTGATTTTAGAAAACTCTCTTTACTACGTGTTACACAGAAACTAATGTTGATCTATGTTGGTAGATCTATGATCTATCTAGGAAGGAAATCCTAGGAGTTCTCTATATGGGCTCAGCCCCCACCCCCTCAAAAGAAAAAAAAATTATATATGTGTGTGTGTATATACATACATATACACATATCTATATGTATATGTATGTATGTATATATATATATATATATATGGGGAAAGATACTTGATGAGGGGACAGGATAGGATAGGCAGTTCCTCCTTGCAGTATTCTCCCCATCATAAAGGTCTCAGGAAGAAAACAATAAACTATTGTATATTCAAAATGTCTGGCAAAATCTTAATTCAAAAGATATTAAAGCTTAAAACTATACCCAAATATTTGGGATAGCTTGTATGATTAATACAACATAATATTTAATATTTTATGGTACATAATTTGCACAATGTATGTAATTAGACTATAGCATATATAATATCTAAATTAAGCCTCATAAATATTTTCTTACTGAAAGAATTGTTGCTATAAGCAAATCAATGGGTAATAGATTTGAAAAAAATAAACTATGATTGAATGGTTTAATATTATAAAATCATAATCTAGAGGCAGTGTTGTATAGTGGACAGAGGGCCAGCCTAGAATTGGGAAAGCCTGGGTTCAAGTTCTGCCTAAGACATAAACTAGCTATGAGATCATGGATGAGTCTCTTAACTTCTCAGTGCCCCCAGCCAACTGCATAAGAGTATAAATTAAATCCAATCAAAGAAGCACTTAAATGACTACTGTGTGTCAGCACTAGAGACTTGTTCTTCCTCTTCATAACTCCATTTGGGGTTTTCATGGCAAAGACACTAGAGTGGAGAGAAAGAAAGGGAGATAGAGGGAGAGAGGGGAAGAAAGGAAAAGAAAGGAGGAGGAAGAAAGGAGGGAGAGGGAAAGGAAGTGCAAAGGAGGGAGGGAAGGAGAGAAAGAAAGGAGAAAGGGAGAGAGAGAAAAAGAGAGGGGAAGAGGGAGAGAGGGAAGAATGGAGGGAGGGAGGGAAAGTGTGTATGTATGACTGAGTTACATTTGAAAAGAATAGCACTGCTAGAAATGGTGTCATTGAGTGGCTGCCATGACAGATCTCCACAATCTCCAATCCTTTCTGTGTTTCAGGTTTGGTTGGAGAGATCTTTACAGATTTGTTGTTTGTAGAATCTGTTGTCATTATTCAGCATAGCTAGTTAGTTAGTGACAGAGTGATTAGTAATTAAGTGCTCCCTAAAGCTCCTCAGATGGATGATAAGAGAAGCCTTCAGAGACATGAAGAAAAATGAATTTGTTGAAAGCTTCCCCAGTGGAGAGAGAGACCTTTTTTGTCCTTGTCCTGGGTTCAGATTGATGAACCTAAAGGCTGTCTTTTTCCTGCAAGCCTCACCTGAGTTGAGAAAGATCAGGTAGAAATTTACCCATAAAGAGATTTTGTTTCAACCTTTAAAAAACGAGAGAAAGAGCTTCTTAACTATTCAGTTATTATCTTTTTAAAAACCTTCCATAAATATGTCATGTTTTATCTCAAAACTGTAAGGTAGGAAGGTATGGTGCTGGGCACACTGCAGGAAATGGTACAAGCACAATGCTTTCTGGACATGAAAACCCTGCAGGGAGAAGGATTGGGTGACCTTGTCTCTGTTTAGCAATTTTCAGCCATGAATTGTTCTCTGTTCTTTACCAGGGGCAAGGTCAAATATTGCATTGTTGTCTTCCTTGCTTTTGTTTTTAAATGAATGTAGATAGGAGATGAAGTTGAGTTGAAACTTTTTTTTTTTTTTTTTTGCTTTTCTTGAATCATAATTTAATTCGTACTGTAACTGTTTACATTGAAATTGCTCAAAGATATTTTCAGAGCTGGGACTAGGGATAGACAAGGGTGGTAACTGCCTAGGGCGCAATTCAGTTGTATGGGGCAAAACAAAGAATAATTTTAAATATTGTTGTTGTCTTTTAAAATAGACAAATTTTAAGGCCAAAAAATTCTGATTATCCTTGGATTTGTGATAAAATTTCATGAGTTAAAACTGAGGCTCAAAGCCTTCTGGGAGTGACAGCCGAAAAGGGGTGGCAGGAAGGGTATCTAATTTTCAAATCTTGCCTGGGGCACTCAAACGCTGTGTCCCAGATCTGAGTGCACTGACTTGTACTTTATTCAGGCAGGCATTTATCATATGTTTTCCTCTTTTAGCATTTGTGGATGACATCTCTGTTTGAATTTCCCTAAGAAGAGCACTTTTCTCCCAGAATCGATTCTAGTATAAAAATTTCCTACAAGAATGGGATCCATAGAAATAAATTCAAACTGGGTCTTCTAGGACCCTCTTCCTCTTCATGTTTGCTTATCTGGTTAGGACATTAGTGGAATAGTGATTCAGCATCCAAAATTATAGCTACCAATTGTCATATATGGCTACTTCATTTTTAGAATGTAATTATGTCCTCCAGACAATGCAGTTTATATAGGAAAAAAACACTATCTCTCTGTCCAACTATTTGCTTGACATAATTTAACATTCCTTAAAATCTCACAGGTGACCAATCTAGAAAGGCTTCTGATTATTCTTCACCTTTACAACAAACATAGCTAAGTTTCTGGTCTCCAATGGTACTTAAAAAAAATCTTGTTGGGTTAAGTTTAGAGTCAGAAGTTCATTCTGTATTTTTTCCCAATTTCTTTGATATTTATTGAATACCTACATGTGCCTATTTTTTAGTCACCACCATCAAATACAGAATACTGTCTTACTAATAAAAAGGTGAGGCAGTTTGAGGTATGATAAGAGAAGTAGATTGTGAGTCAAGAAGATCTTTATTTAAATCTCAGTTCTACCACTCATCCCCTGTGTGCCTCCTGCCTGTCACTTACTCTCTCTTAACCTCAACTTTCTCATCTGTAAAATAGGTATAATTAACATCCACTTCACTGGGATGTTCTGAGGATCAAATGAGTAATGTGTTTTGCAAATCGTAAAGCTTTATATAAATACTGGTTGTTATTTATTAGGTAAAAAGGGAAGGGAATAAGCAACTGTTCTAACTGCTTTACAAGTATTATTTCATTTGCTCTTTATTAATCAATCAACAAACACCTGTGTGCTAGATACTGGATTATAAATACAATAAATGGAACAATACCTAGTTGAAAGGAACTTGTGCTCCCTCGGCCTCAGTTTCCATATCGGAAAAAATGAGAGTGGAATTAGATAATCTCCAGTTCTTATAGAATATTCTGAGCCTCAGTAGCTCTGTCTGAAGTAAAGTAAAGGACTGAATGACATGATTTCTAAGGATTCTTTCCACACTATATCTATAATCATCATGAATAAAGGAATTAGAAGATAGACGCCTTTCTTTGTTTTAGAAGGAGATTTCGTTGTTCTTTTTGACTTTTAAAGAAATGAATACCTCCCTTTCTCCTTCCCCCATAAAACCCTGTCCAAAGCCTATTATCTTTCCTGAGCCGAGCATCAATTTGAATGGCTATTTTGTAGCTCAGGAAGCTTGTCTGTCAGAAAATGAAATTATTTGCAGCTGCATCATCAGATTTTTGTGTTTAACATTTTGTCACTCGATTCACACCTTTTCCCATTTCTCTTTTTTTTAGAGTCTTAATATAATAATAATTTTAAAAATCCATTTTCTATTTTAACACCCTGTCTTCCCTGGCTCCAGACTGTATTCCTCCCTGGAGATGGGTTTGCTGTGCTCAGCAAAGAGATAGGTCCACACAGTTCTTCATAAAAACTTACATTAGCAATTAAAATTCCACTAAGTAATGAGTCATGCTGATCCTCCCTACCTCTCCAGAGAAAATTTGAAGCCCACTCATTTTGTGCCTAATGGAGCTTTTTAAAAAGTCTTCTTGTTTCCCTGAAGGGACTTAGACCTCAATTTTTGTGAGCTTAGTCTCTTCTCGTTCTTATCTTCCAGAAAACTTATCAATCCACACCTTGGGCTTCTCCTAATCCACAAAAAGAAAAAAATATATAGTTAGGAGAAAACCATCATTGGAGGAGTTGTCCTAAAAGCATCTTGTTTAATTCTTAGTCTTCTCATGAGCCACAGCTGGAGTGGATTTTTGAATTCCAGCCATGGACTGGGTCCTTGAGTTCTGAGGGGTAAAGATGCTGCAACGGAAGCTTTGAAATTCTAGAAAAGATCTGAACTTGGGGCTTCTTCATACAAAACCAGCTCTCTTTCAACTGCCCTGTGCTTACATCCTGGATAAAAGAAGGAAACAAGAGGCAGCTAGATAGTGCAGTGGATAGAGTGCTGACCCTGAAGTCAGGAGGAAATGGGTTCAAATCCAGCCTCTGACACTTAATACTTCTAGCTGGGTGATCTTGGGCAAGTCACTTAACTACAACTGCCTCAGCAAAAAAAAAAAAAAAAAGAAAGGAAAGGAGCATTTATTAAGTATCTATTGTGGATAAAATAATTTCTGTGCTAAGCACTTTATAAAAATTATTTCATCAAATCCTCACAGTGGGGGTAGATGCTGTTAGTATTCCCAATTTTGTTGTTCATCTTAATAAGAAGAATAAATGTTCTTTCAAAAATCACTGAATGTGATGTGATATGAAATGTGAAAATATCTTGAGTAAACTCCAATGCCACAATGAAAACATATCTGACCTATAATTTCAATTTTGATTCATTAGACCTAGTTTGTTTGTTTGGGGGGTTTTTTAGATTTTTTTATTTAATAATATTTTATTTTTCCAAATACACGTAAAGATAATTTTTCAATCTTCATTTTTCTAAAGCTTTGAGTTCCAGTTTTTTTCTCCCTCCTTCCTTTCTCTTCCTCTTCCCCACGGCAACAAGCAATCTGTTATAAATTATACATGTACGATCATTTTAAACATATTTCCATATTAATCATGTTGTGAAAGAAAAATTAGAACAAAAGGGAAAATCACAAGAAAGAAAAAAACAAACAAGGTGAAAATATATGCTTCAATCTGTATTCAGTCTCCATAGTTCTCTCTCTGGAAGCAGATGGCGTTTTCCATCCCAAAGCTATTAGAATTTATACCTATTTTTTAGAAACTCTCTCTCTCTAATCTCACCTTTCATGCGAAAAACTGAACATTTTACTCCTGCTTAAAACAGCATCACGATTATAATACTGTATTAATGTTTACCACTTTCAAAAAAAACTTTCATATCTCTTATCTTAGCCTAAATTGAGACTAATACCCATAAGTATTGGATATTCATGGGGTACTTCAAAGCCAAAACTGTGGAAGTTAATATTCTTTGTGGTTGAATTGGTGACATGTACCACCAGTAACTTTTCTAGACATGTGTCATTTTAGCACCAAACAAGATAGTTTTTAAATCACATTAAATTGTAGATACTGTTCTCCCAAAATGAATTATAAAACAATAATATTGTTTTATATATCTATACATACAATTTTTCATATATATACATATATATTGTTTTATATATATATATATATGTACAATTGTATGTATGTGTGTATATATATATACATATATATATATAATAGAATGCTATAAATTTGGAGAAAAAAAGTTAAGGAAGGCTTGGAATCAGGAAGATTTGAACCTCAATTCTGTCCCCAGACATATTTTTGTCTGTGTGACTGTGGATATAGGTCCCTTTAATCCCTAAGCAATTCTTTAAAATTTTAAATTAGAGGCAAGTTGATGATCCATACAATTAAAAGGAATTTTCATGCTGGGAACTCCATACCACCATGGTCATCCCCAGCAGCTGGATCCTTGCTATTACTTAGTAATAGTAATCAATATTGTGATCCTCTTGCTTGGACTCAGAAAAGGAGAATTAAATAGACAACTTTTTCTTTTCGTGGCCCCTTTGCCAATGTGGTGAAATACAGGAACTCTTTTTCAGAATCATGTTTTTAAATAATTGAAGGAAATACTAAATAGAGATTAATAAAAAGAAATATTTCACATTTTTCTGTTTGACTTCATAGATTCCCTGTAATCCTATGATTAAGAACACCTGATCTGGCTAGTGTTTTCATAAAATCAAAGTAGTCTCCTTAAACTTAAGGAGAGATAACAACTGTAATGTTTGTGCCTCTGGTTCAAGGAAACGAGTGGTGTACTGTATTGTTTATGATTATGATGATGATTGTATTTTATAAAACTAAAGGAGCACAGATACTGGAGGAAGTCTTGAAGATCATTTTTTTCCAATCCACTCTTTTTCAGATGGGGAAACTGAGGCCTAGAGATGGGCAGTGCCTTGTCCAAGGTCCCAAAAGTAACAAGGATTCAAACCCAGTCTGAATGGTTTTGGCTGAAAATAAGAATTAATAGGATCAGTTGCCTGAATGGTCTCTCAGTTTAGATAAGATTTTAAAATAGTAGAGCGACAAATGATATTTGTTAAAGTTTGCAAAGCTTCTCATATGCATCATCCCTTTAGAACCATTGAGGTAGATACTAGAAACAAGATTTATATGTTCTCACTTTGCAGAAAAAGGAAACTGAGTCTCTAAGATCTTTGGTGATTTGTCGGCGATTATACAATTATTAAGTCTCAGAGACGGGATTTAGAATTCACCATAATGAATAGAGTGCCAGGTCTGGAGTCAGGACTGTTCATCTTCCTGGGTTCAAATCTGGCCTAACATAACCCTGAACAAATCACTTAATCCCGTTTGCCTCAGTTTCCTCATCTGTAAAGAGAGCTCAAGAAGTAAATGGCAAATAGCTCCAGGATCTTTGCCAAGAAAACCCCAGAAGAGGTCACAAAGAATCAAACACTACTGACATAACTCAGCAACAAATCTGCTATCTCCAGGCCTAGTAATCTACCTGCAGACTCCTTGATAGTAGGGTTTATTACATTCATTGTATTTATAAACCCAGTTCCTGGCTCATAATCGGTGCTTAATAAATGCTTATTGGTTGATTGACTGATGACTGGATGCTATGCTGTTTCTTACACCATTTGCCAATCTAATTTTTCGATCCCACTGGATCATATTTGTTAAAATTCTACTGAGCTTGATAAACATCCCCTTTCATAATTAGTAACTGTTTTTGTAAGTTATTTGAAACTAAGGGTTATTTCACTCATTACCTAGCCTAGAAGGGGATGCTTAATAAATGCTTGTTGACAGACTGGTTATATTCAAATAAATTTCCCAACTTTTCTATTTATTTTAGTTTCCACTATACAGACATATGGCTCAAATACTATAAAAGTATAAAAGGCATTATAAAAGAGCTTTCATTTCCTGACAACTAACTGAATTGATTATTATGTATCACCAAGACTCATCATTTACTGTCTATATGGCCTTGAATAAGTCACTTCCCTGATATTATTTCCTTATTTGTAAAAGCCAAAAAGAGACTAGATAATCTCTGAGTTCTAAGGCTCTCTGATTCTTTGACTATTTCCAGATCAAAACGAGTTACCATGGATGTCATTTAATGGCACCTTTGTGACTTTTATGTATATTCCCATTATCAGAGGATCAGAGATTAAGCCAAATGGGCTTATCCAATCTTTCCCCTGATTCTTGCTTTCCTGTTCTGTTTTGAGCTTTATACATGAAAATTATAAAGTACTGAAGGTCCCTGCTTTGCCTATGGTGACATCTTTCAAGCAGGGTACAGTTTCTAATTCGAGGATCTTTCTAAAGGACCAAGGGATCCAAGGTCTGGGGCTGGAGAGAATATCAAAGGTCATCTAGTCCAGCTGCTTCATTTTATAGAAAGGGAAATTGAGACCAAAGAAAGTAAAGTGATTTCCCAAGATTTGTAAATATCAGACATGGGATTTGTAAATATCAGATTTGGGACTTGAATGCAGTACACAGTGCACAGGGCTTGGTATCAGGAAGAATTATCTATCAAAGTTCACTAGACACTTAACCCTATTTGCCTCAGTTTCCTCATCTGTAAAATGAGCTGGAGAAGGAAATTGTGACTCTAGTATCTTTATCAAAAAAACCCCAAATGGGGTCACAGAGAATTAGAAATGATTGAAAAAATAACTAAACAAGAAAAATTCTAAATCCAAAACCAGTGTTCTTTCTACTGTCCTAAGGAGTTGTGCCTTTTTTCCCATCATTCAAGTCTGTGGGTCAGTAAGAACCCTGGTTCTGTAGATAATGTAAAAAATATCATTTTCTATTTGTATTTTTTTTGGCATTTTTGTCCCTGAAAAAAGCAATTCTAAGGAAAAAGCCATTTATGTGATCACTAATATTTCTCAAGTTTGAAAATTTCCAAAATACTTGCAATATGGTGGCAGATACAAGCAGCTAGTATAGCCAGAACAAGATTAAAATGTAGTTATAAAATATTTAACAAAATAAATAAAAATGCAGTAGAACAGAAGTAAGTTAACAAATGGTTTTCTCAATTATTATGCCGATAACAGGGATCTAAGCTGATTTATATGGGTTAGCAAACCCTATTTCTATTTGAAGTAGATCGTGGCACTTGACCCATATCTTGAAGGAAAAGAGGGACTCCATGAAGAGGAGGTGAAGAAGGCATTCCAGACAATGGACACAAAGATGGGATATGGAATGGCTTGTTTGAAAAAGACAGAGCAAGACAGTTGGGTTTAATGGACAGAGTTCGGCAAGGGGAGTAATTTATAAGACTAAATGTTATATTCAGACCACTGGCGAAAAGCTAAACAGAGGAATTCATATTTGATTTAGAAATGATATGGAGCCACTGGCATTTATTGAGTAAGGAAGTGATGTAGTCAGATCTGCACGTAAGGTAATAAGTATAAGAGGCAAGATTTACACTTAGATTCCTTGTCTCCAAAACCAGTGTCCTTCCACTGCCTCCCACTTTGCCCAAAACAGTCCCTATGATATTAACAGTAGAAAAATTCACTGCTGTCATTACACAAAGAGTAATAAGAATCTTTTTTCATTATCATCTCAGTTGAACCAATATAAATTAAGTCACCATTTTGTATTTTTCATTGTTTCAGCAGCTGTCACTTATAAAAGTCTATCTACTCTGTGGGTATCCACGTAAAATCTAGAGGACATGAACAAGGCCCCTGAATATGATCAGAGGACTCCCTATGGCAAAATTATGGAAGGACTTATATGAGAGTCTCACGGGAGGAGTAGGCAGGGAGATAAATTGGAGGGAATGCCCACATTGATGAGATACTAATTTCCTGGAATAATGGAATATATCAAGGAATTAATGCTATGAAGGAGGCCTTGGGAAAAGACCATCAAAGATGGAGAGAGAATAGATTCAAGCTTAGGATTCTCAAAATAGATTCTAATGGATGTCCAAAATTATGGTGGTTTGGGGGAAGAAAAAAAAAAGATGTTGCCAAAGTGATTTTGCAGTTTTGGTCAACTTTTTAAAGTGCCAAAAAGAAGAGATCATTAGTTTAGAAGGCTTTTTATGTTTTTTTGGACTAGGACCCTAAATTGCTAGGTGCTAGAAATATAGTTAGTCTTTTCCAACAGATGCCCACAATGCTGTGGGGAGTAATTTGTCACTTTGTTTTTCTTCTGAGTGAGTCTCCCTCACTTCAGAAAATGTTGTCTACTTCCCAGGCACCACGGGTGTTTTCAAAGATAACATATTAAATAATGGGAAAACATTTATAATAATAAAAATAATAATAGAGAGTTCTGAGATTTGCTAAATTCTTTATATGTGTTATCCATTTGATTTTTATAAATGCCCTGGGAGCTGGGTACTATTATTATCCCCATTTTCCACATGAGGAAACTGAGGCAGACATAGGTTAAGAGATTTATCCAGGGCACATAGCTACATATGAGGCAAATGATTTGACTTCAGGTTTTTCTGACTCCAAATCCAACACACTAACCATTAGGCCACCTAACTGCTCCTTATTAAGAATATATATTATGCCAGATACTATATTAAGTGATGGCAATACAAATAGAAAAGCAAAATGGCTCCAGCTCTCAAGGACTCACATTGTAATTGGGGCAGATAATTTATAGAAAAAAGTTCACTTGCAGTAATATTTTCTGAACGCTTCATCACCTCAATTTTTTTAAGCCCCTGGGATTTTCCATTTAGAATTCCATCATATAAGTGTTACTTAAAAAGGCTCAATTTAACCATTGACCTCAAAATCCTGGCTTGTATAGCTCCAAAGATGAAACCCCTGATGCTTTTGCAAACCCTAATAACATATAACAAAACAGAAAGTTTGGAATAAGCTAACTCAGCAAACTCTCCCATCACCAGCCTCGGACTTGACAGCCCATCAGAGACCATAAGCTGATGAGTTCTAACAGAGGGTAGCGCCCTGATTCTATCTCTGGACTATGGCAATACAAGCAAAGAGCTTGGAGACCAAGTTTGTTAAACTAAAATGTAGTCATATGTATATATGTATAAATGTACTATATATACTTATTGTCTTATATATAAATATACATATATATGTGTATGCACATAGATTTACATATAGATAGCACTTTTATATTTCAAAACCTTTTATTTTTTTAGCTTAAATATGTTAGAGATGCAGAGATATATATGTTAGATATGCAGAGGCAATGGGTGCAAAGGAAAGAGTGTTAGATTTGGAGGCAAAAGTCCTAGGTTCAAATTCAATATTTGCCACTGATATAACTCACATGCACACCCACATGATTGAAATCACAGTCAAGATCAAAAATAGTTTCTCTGAATCTGCTCAATGACTCTGTCATTTGGGGTTTTTTTGAGAAAGTCTCCAGGGTATACTTTCATGCTCTCTGGTCCCAAACAAAAATGAACATATAAAATGAAAAGATTATATGTCTCCTAGTTCTCTGTTCAGTGGCTCAGAAATTGAGCTCTTGTGAACCTGTTAATTGCGAGTCACAAGAATTTTCCCTTTTCCTTCTCCCTTCTTCTATGTCTTCCCTTATTCCCAATAGTCGCAGTGAAGGTTGGGTTTTGAATGAATCTTAGAGTTGAAAAGAGCCTCAGAAATCATTGGAGGCAGAGGAAATTAAGTATATAGCAACTGATGGTTAGAGTGCTGAATTTGGAATCAGGAAGAGCTGAGTTCTAATCTTACTTCAGACATTTAACTAGAAGTATATGTTTCTGGAGGAGAACATATAATCTCTTAGCCTCAGTTTCCTTATCTGTAAAATGGAGGTAATAATAATTCCTACATCACAAAGCTTTGGGAAGGCTCAAATGAGATAATGTGTGGAAAACTCTTTGTAAGCATGAAAAATAGTCTCAAGATGGTAAGAAGCTGGGAAAGATAAACGAAACCTTTGCTGTCAGGGAAAATTATTCACTGACTTTACTGCTGATAATCAGCATTATTCTATCTTATTCTAAATTCTTAGCAACAACTAGGAAACCCGACAATCTTAACCAGAATGGGGTTATTCATAAAGAGCTTTTGTATTAACTGTTCTATTTTTCCCCACAAAGAAATCCCCTGTGTAGTTCTGGGCCTGCCCTTTGGCTCCAGTCAGACAGTGAATGATACATGCAGAGTCTGTCCATGATCTTTGCAAATGAAGGGGAGTTAGCCTCCAAGACTGTGGTGTCTTCTGTGGACTAGAGACAATGTATTTGGTCCAGGGCTTATCCATGCCAGAGTAATAGAATCTCATATTTAAAAAAAAAAAAAAAAAAAACCTGTATCAGGTGACAATCCAAAGGACTTAGTTCAAGAGGCATAAACTAATTAAGGGTCTGGAGTTCTTCATTCTAGGAAAAACAATGAGAGACAGACAGACCGACAGACAGAGACAGAAAAAAGAAAGACAGAGAAAGAGAGACAGAGAAAGAGAAACACAGACAGAAAGACAGAGAAATAGAGACAGAGACAGGAAGAGACAGAAACAGAAAGAGACAGACAGACAGACATTCTCCATGTTTCCATTGCTATCAGTGAGATTTTAAGAGGACAAAAGGAAGATCTCCACTATGGTGGGTTGACTACCATGGTGACACATCGTGTCAAGAGTCAGACAAAATAGGCAGATACCCAATGCATTGTGATTTCCCCCTTTGCAGAAAAGGTGGATGGGAATACCATAGAGATAGCATGCTATAGTGAAAAGAGTACTAGATTTGGGATTCAGAGGACATGGATTCGAATCCCAGCTCTGTCTCCTTGTAACCTGTCTGATCTTGGGTAAATCACTTGCCTTCTCTTTGTCTCAGACTCCTCCTCTGTAAAATAAATAGGCTGCACTAATGGCCTCTGAATTCTCTTCCAGCTCTCAGTCCACATTTCTCTAATCACACATCAATAAGATCACAGGTCTAATTGAGCTTGCTTTGATGATTGCTGATACCAAGATACCATCATAGCATCTCTAAATTGGAAGGGATCTTGGTAGCCATTTAAACTAATTGGAACAAGTAAGAGATGGAGCCAAGATAGTGAAGTGAAGGCAGGAATACCCCCAAATTGCTTCAAATTCCTTTAAATAATGACTCTAAACAAATCTGGAAGCATCAGGACACCCAAGGAGATGGAGTAGAACATTTAAAGTGATTGGAACCCAAACAAAAATTCCCTCTACAACAGTTTCCTTCTTTAGAAAATGAGGGAGCTAGACTAGAGCAGGGTTTCTTAAATTTTTTCCACTCGTGAGAAATTTTTACATGACCCTGAGTATATAGATATATATCAAATCAAACATATACTCACAACAAATAATAATTTTGTGACCTCCACATTCAATTATAAGACCCCATATATGGGGTCTTAATTTATTATCATGAATCATAATTTAAAAGCTGAAGTATAGCCAATAAATATTGTAAATGTTCAGAGGAGCAAAAGATGAAGAATTGAAGAAAACAATATCCAAAGATTCTTTTACCAGGGCTGTACCTAACTTGCATGACTGCTAAAGTTGTGCTTCTTTAATAGAGCCATACATTGGGAAGAGCACTGACTGCAGAGCCAGAAGAAGTGAGTTCAAATCCCATCTCTAATGCTGTAACTCTTGGCAAGTCACTTAATGTATCTGTGCCTCAGTTTCTTCAAATGTAAAATTATCAAATTGGACAGGATGGCCTCTAAGACCTGCTCTGGAACTGTGATTTTATTTTTATAATATATTTTTGTATATGTGTGTATATATTTATAATATATTTTATTATATCCATGCCTTTATTTTTAGAGGTAAATAGCATAGAGTGATATAATAGATTTGAGTATTAGACTTTGCATCAGAAAGACATCTAAATCCTGCCTCTCACAAATATTAATACCATCACTTTGGGCAAGTTATCTCTTTGAACCTTAGTTTCCTCTCTTGTAAAATGAAGTTGGAATCAATGGATCACTTCCACATCTTTTAAGGCTCCTTCAGAGAAAGGCAATGCACATAGAGCACAATTAAAATCTCCTAATACTCCCATTTTATATGATCAGTTCCTGTGCTGCCATAGAAGCAATGTCCTGATCTAGTGATGGGAGAAATGTGGTCTTCAGTTTCTCAGTAAAGTCAAGAACTTTCACTCACAGGAAAATGGGGCAGGATTACAAGTTTTGACTTCTATGATTCATTATGACCTCATGAATGTAGCCAGCCCTCCTGTCACATTGGAAAAACAAGATGAATGAGAGGTCTTAGGTCCTCATAATGTTGTTTCTGAACTGAGCATCTGTGACTTTCCACTCTTTGATAGTTTTTATCTTGTCTGAGTCTCTGCTCAAGAAGCTATAGAGTTTGAAAGTAAGAGAACGAGGCTGTATCTTTGTAACAATGACCTTTTCTTTGAGCCATTTTACCCAATCTGTGGGTTTTTTAAGTCGTTATCATCCAAGAGATAGAATTTCTTTTCATTTTTCCTTTAACTTGAATTCTGAAACTTAGTCTTTAACGTGAACTGTTGAACCCTATATTGGATTTGGCCAGTGATCTGAAATTAGGACAATGGGAAGATGGAGAGAAAGGAAAGGATGTCTTTTTTTCTGGGTACCATCAAGGCAGAAAACATCTACCTTAATGGTGTCTTACTTAAAGGTTCCATTCATTCATTTTCCTTAGAAACAACGTGGCATATTGGCTAGAAGGATCTGCTAGCTGTCCAACAGCTGGATTTTCTTTTATAACTCTCTAGCTTTTATTACTTATCAGTTAATAGTCATTTATTGTCTACTATATACCAGGAATTGGACTAACTCCTGGGATTACACACACAAAAAAGATAAAATCAGTCCCTGCTCAAAGAGCTCACAATCTAATGAAGGAAACGATATGCAAATGACTGTGTACAAATAGGCTATGTATATACTGGATAAGCTAGAAATAATCAACAGAGGGAAGGCACTAGAATTAAGAGGGATCAGGAAAGGTTTCCTCCTATAAGGGGAAATTTTAGCTGGGACGTGAAAGAGCCAGAAGGGAAGAAAGCATACTCCAATACTAAGCACAGTGCTCAGCCCATCATCTGTGCTTCATAAATGCTTTATGATTTGTTTTTATTCATTGATAGAAAGTAGCTTTGGAGTCTACAAGACTTGAGTTCTCATCCTGCTTCTGGACTGTGTCAGTCCCTCCTTCAGTTCTCTGAAATGCTTAAGTTTCAGAGCAGGTAGAGGTCAGCAGTGCCAAAGAAAATGTCCTCTCCTGGGAGTTCCCTGTATCAATGAAATCACAAGTCCAGTGCCTCTCCCTAATAATAGCTAACATTTATATATTACTTTAAGATGTGCAAAGCTTCAAAGAAAAGGTCAAGTGTAAAGTACAAGTGCCATTAAAATGTCAGCTTTTAACTCTTCCCAAGTCTTTGGAGTGCCTACTGAACTTAAGCGGCTGGTACTATGACTCTGTTCCACAAAGCTTGATCCCAGCTCTTTGCCCTCACTGGCGGCACCTTGAAGAAGAGGCTGTGGACTGTGGGAAAAGAAGCAGGAATGGACGTAGCCACCAGCCATCCCCTAAGCATTGGCAGATGGAGAGACTGTGCCTTGTTCCTCCTTATATCCCCCCCACTCCCTCACAGCATGCCGGGTACCTTGTGGATGCCAGCCTGACTGAAGGGACAGCAGAGATCAAGCAGTTATTCAGCACCCTCTGTCCTCCAGGTCCTGTGCTGAGAGAACAAAAATGAAGGTGAAATTGTGCCTTCCTCCCAACAGCTTAGTTGTAAGGAAGAAACAACCCATGTATGTTCATGTTTATATACACACACATATATCCATAAATAGATAGATAGATAGACAGACAGATAGACAGATAGGTAGAAAGAGAAAGAAAGAAGAAATAAATAGAAGACAATAGACAGAAAGATAGATAGATAGAAAGGATAGATAGATGATCTATCAGATAGAGAGATGATCTATCAGATGGATAATCTGATAGATATATAATCTGTCTGATAATCTGATAGATAGATAATCTATCAGATATTCTATCTGATTGAAAGATAGATGATCTATCTGATAGATATAGATAGATTTGATAGATAATTTATCTCATAGATAGATAGACCTTGCATCTATTTTATTTTTAAATATATGCATATGTGTGTATATGCACATACTTAAACACACATACACACACACACACACACACACACACACACACACACAGTATAAGGCAACCTGGACAGCACCAGCAGCTAGGACAAAAATCCCGTGGAGAAGGTGCTACTCAAAACTGTCTTGAGGGAAGCCAGAGGTTACAAGAGACAAAGTTTGGAAGGAAGCATGTTCAAGTCATCGAGTAAAGCTTATGCAAAAGCCCAGAGAAAGGAGGTGGATTATTTCTAAAAGAACATATGAAAATAAGGGAATGATTTTAACTCTAGAGTCCTAAACCATAATGCCTTTTACTAAAAACTCTTATTTTTCCTTCCCCTACACACACACACACACACACGCACACATACACATGCACACACATTGCTACACATCCGTCCAATTGGGAGGTACTGTATGTGGCCTATGAGTATAGAAACACTTCAACAACCTAAAGAATAAAAATAAAATAAAATAAATTTACCATTGGGAAAACTTTTACTAGAAAAAACCAATTTGCAAACTGAAAAACACTATAGAAATGCAAATTGTTGCTTTTATTAGTATCCAAATTTACTCTTGGTAACTTGAGAGCCTGGCAGTTAAATATGGACTTTTAAAAGTTCTTTATTTATTAGATAGTTTTTTATTTTGAGTTCCAACTTCTCTCCCCCTCTAGCCCTTCCCCCGTTCATTAAGAAGGCAAGCAATATGATACCAATTATACATGTGAAGTCATGAAAAACATAAATATGGACTTTTTAAAATCCTTAGACAAGGCTCTGTATCCCAGTTCAGTCCCTAACTAACTGTGTGACTAAATAACCTCACTTCTCTGAGCTTAATTTCTTTATCTATAAAAGTAACAGTCTAGATTATATGATCTCTAAACTTAAATCTTACTAAAAAATAATAATAAACTAGCTTCTAAAAATGCTTTTAAATTCTAAGTTTCATTCCAGCAGACTATCCAACTAGTTATTTGAAATTATTGAAGCATTGCTGCTTTTGAAATGAACCTAAATCATCACTTTTGCTCTGAATTGCTGCCCTGAAGCCATGATTTACAAAATGGAACCCTACTAAGTGACCTGGAACACTGAATATCATTTCAAAAAGGTTGTCAAAACTGTATCTGAAGGACTGCCGGTTGTTGGATGTTTGGTTGTGTATTTTTGGAGAGTAGTGGTTGTGGTTGTTGTGGTTATTATATTTCTAACATCGTAAAATATTAATATTGCTTACTTACCTGGTGGAATGGTTATTCCAGGTTAGTAAACAGTTTTCCGCTTTATTAGGAAGGGAAAGGGAGAAAAAAGAGTGAAAGGAAGGAAAAGAAAGAGAGGAGAGAGAAAAGGAGAGAGAATGGAAGAAGTATTCATTGCATATGTAAATATAAACAAATATAAATAAAATATACAATACATACAAAATATATAAATATGTACAAAAGAAAAATGAGAGGAGGTTCAAGAAGGAATTTTTAAGAAAGAGACTCAAAGTTAAAAAGTCAACCAAGCATTCAGAAAGGCAGAAGTGAAGAGGCAGAAAAGCATACCAGGTATAGAGGACTCCCTATGCAAAGGCACAGAAATAGAAGCTAGAGCATCAGGGATAAAGAACAGTAGAAAAGTCTATTTGGCTGGATTGTAAATATGAGGACTAGTTTATAATTGACTTGGGAAAGTAGATTGGGACCAAGTTATAAGTAAGGGCTTTAAATGGCAAACAGGAGAGGGATAATAGGGAGTCAGTGAAGTTTATTAAGCAGGAGAATGATGTAAGAAAATCATTTTGATGGCTTTGTGGAAAATAGACTGGAAAGATGGTTGTAGTAGTTGTTTGTCCTTCATTCTCCAAGAGGACCATGACCTCAGGGACATATATAAATTGGATTTGAGGTTCTGGAGCTCTCTGGGTCTAGTGCCACAATATAGATCAGAATGATTGGATATGGCCCCGGATGCAGTGGGAGACCTTGACCTTCTTAAGGTCTTTAAGAGAGACCAATTAGGAGGCTATCAGTAGCCTAAACCAGAATGTTAAACACTGAGTTCCAGGCACATGCAGCCCACAATATTCCCAAGAGTAACCTGGACCAGTAAGATGTTTTTGGAAATATTGTATTAAAATACAAAAAATATAGATAAGATTACATTTTAAAATGAAATCAGTGTGTGGCCTGCAGAGATTCTCATGTATGACTTCATGGCCCATTTCTTTATAAATATAGTTTGATACCACTGATCTGAAGGAGTGGACTAGAGATAAGAAAAAAAAAAAAGAATAGAGATAAGAGGTTGGGTATAAGGTTGGAGAGAAAGAATCAACAGAACTTTGCATCTGGTTAGATAGGAGAGAAAGTAGAAGAAAATTATAGAAAAATTACAGTCAGCATTGTAGAAAGAGTTCCTTATGCTGGTGAAAAGTATTGATATCTCTGTACAGTCTCACATGCTTATATCACTGCTACATTTTATGTGGGTCCATTAATAGCATGATTTTAGGCAGGTGACTTGAATATTCTAGAATTTAGTTTTATCATTGATGAAATTAAGATGTTAGATTAGATTTTTTTTTCTGTAGCCTTTTCCATTTCCAGAGTGCTCTGACTCTATAAAGAAGATACAATTTATATGAAAGAATGAGATTAGGACTTTGCAGAGAAAAGACAAGGCATTGAATTAAAAATATTTCAAAAGAATTTCATTTTCCATTTAAAATGAGAATTTCTGGATAAATAGTCATTTCATCTCAAACAGCAGATGGATATTAGAATTAACAGATACCAGAGGCTTTGTAAGCAACTTACTAGAGAATGGGGGGAAAACAAGAGAAAAACCTCTCCCAGCTAAAGAAAGAACATGAAGTTTAGAAGGAAATAATTGAGAAGGGAAGGTCATTACTACTCAGAAGCTCATCTGGAAAGGCCTTTTGGTTCTTTCACACTGATCTATTCTGCCAATTTCAGAAATATAAGCCTGTTGCTCAGCAAGCCATCCAGATTGCAGACTGAAAAAGATGAGGGAAAATGGGCCACTGACTGAATGCTAGCAGCTATTCTGGAAACAGATGTGATGGCTCTGGCCCTTGCTTTTATTGTGTCTTTATTCTGTGTAGTTTTCACTTAGATGAAGGTTTTGACATTGCTATTTTTGCCAGCTTTCTGGATATTGTGGTTACATTTCTCTCCTCTTATAAAGCCTCTTGTTGCTGTCTGCTCAGGAATGCTGTGAATTATTATGATGCTTAGCGAATTTTTAGTTGCTCGGCAACTATGAAGCCTGTTCTCATCCATGTTCTAGGATTTCAAGGGGTCTTTTTAAAAAAGGACAAAATTGGAAAAGATGCAAGAAAAAGGCCAGATCATTTTTTCAGCCTTCTCTCTGCAATGCGTCATTTGGATTGATTTGATGTGTGATGGCACTCATCTATAGTAAGGTGATGAAGGGATGTCATCAGCTTGCTTTGCTGAAATAAAAATTGAAAGCCAACTATGGTGGAGAGCCTCAGTAGTAAATAATACTAAATAGCATACTAGATTTAGAGTCTAGAAAACCTGGGTTGTAATTGCCCCTCTTATAGTCACCAACTGTGTAATCCTGAGTAAATCCCCTCACTTCTGAGCCTGTTTCCTTATCTATAAAATGATAAGGTATAAATTCATTAATCTCTAAGGTTGTTTCTGGATTCAAATTCATGATCTTATGATCAATAAGGAAGAAAATGAGAATTCTTCCCAATCCTAACTACATCTCCCTCACACATAGACATAGATACTACCTGAACTATTGAGCAGATTTTGAAGCTTCATAGACTACCCTGCTTTTCCTCAAGTTACTCCAGTGGGAAAGTTATACTAGATAGATACATACATATATACATATGCATATATATGTATGTATTGTTTATTTCTATCTTTCCAAAATGGAACAATAACTTATGGGAAAATCTTCCCTTTTTTCTCTTGTAATCAGTCATTGAAGACAAATAAATAAAAAGTTTTGATCTTTATGAAGGTTTCCTGAAAGCTTTAAGGAGGAAGGAAAACAACCTTAAATGGGAACATGGAAGGCTGTGGGAAAGGGAAAGGGGGCATGAAGGAATTACAGTTGCCAGGTTGGAGAGAGAAGTTCCTACTTCTTTAATGGGAAGAGAGAATGATATCCAGAAAGAATGAGCCTTGCCCTTTGCATTGAATTCTTTATACAACATTTTTTTCTGATCTTTGTTAGTTCTATATAGAAATGCTCATGAATTTTAAAAAAAATTGTTTTGTATCCTGCTATTTACTGAAGCTTTTGATCATCTGTTAGAGTTTGCTGATTCTCTGAGGTTTTCTAATTACCTGTGAATAAGACTGAATTTCCTCTTTGCTGATGTCTGTGGCTTTAATTTCTCTCTTGGTATTTCTATAACTATGCCAAATAATAGAAGATTTCAAGAGAGGCCTTCTTGTTTTTACCTGTTTTTATTAAGAAAGTTTCCATTAATTTTTCCATTGCTAATGATAGTGTTTAGATTTTTTGTATCTTTGTATCATAGTAAAGAAACAATCTATCTCTTTTGGCAAATGTGAAAAGCAAGTTTTCTTTTTCAAAAGTTGATGTTAATTTTGTTACCCTCTGGGTAGGATCGTGGTTTTTTTCCTCAGTTTGAAATGTAATCAACTAGTCAAAAACCAATTTCATTAGCAAAGAAAATTACTTTGAAATACATGACTAAAACAAAAAAAATGTAAAAAAACATTTACAAGTTGGATTTTTAATGTTATTCTTTACCATTCTGTTGATTTTCCTTGTATACTCTTTGAGTCCACTTGGGCAGTTGTCGATGTTGAAATATTTTCAAGATAAGATATAGTTTTCTGTTTATATCAGCAGTCGTCTGTCTGTGAAATATGGACGAACCAGAATGCAGGATTTCCATTCTCAGCGATCCATCAGGTTCATAATGTAAGACAATGAACGGTTATGTTCTCTTTCTCAATTTGCACCGTGTAATGTCTTGCCAAGTGTTGTGAGCAGTTACCAACAGGTGCTATGTCCTGAAAGTGCCAGATGGTTTGTAATGTCCCCTGATACCTGAGGTTCTTTGTCTGTGCCTTCATTTATCATGCCTTGTAATTCGTCGGTGTGGAAAAAACATGTCCAGAGTCAGAGTTTATTCAGCTTTTAAAGTCTTCAGTCACAACCCATCCCGTGTCAGTCTTGATCTTTATTCCCGATGTCTACGTTGACTTGCTTTTGCTGGGAAGGTGGAAAAACTATACTAATATATCTAATTGTCCATTTCTTCCCATCTTGTACTATTTCCTTCTTCTCCTACCACCTTTGTGTCTGATATGCCTTAGTGCAGAGGTCTATGCTCTTTGCTTATAGCCAGCCTAATCTTAGTATGATTTGCATGACAACCTGTATGAATTTCATGCAGTTTGTTCAAGAGCAGAAAAATATGCGACAGAGGTGCCAGTTCCTAGCTAAACAGTAATTCTCAACCTTTCTTTTTTAATAGTAGCTTTGACTAACCATCAGAAGGTCACTAAAATTTCTATTCATTTTGTTACAAAATACTTAATATTAGAATATCACCTATTCTTAGTATGGAAAAGTTCCCTTTTATTTGGAAAAAAATAAAATTATTGTCCATTCTTTTCATTTTTAATTTAAAAATATTTTAAATCTTTCTAGTATTTTTCTGCAGAGGATTTTGAAGAATTTGGCTTCCAATAATGCTCTAGTCAATGCCTTCTGTTTGGCAATGGGGAGAAAGGACTGATGGATCCTTATGAGCCAAGAAGGCATTGACTCCAACTCTGTTAAAAGTTGTTGGACTGTTGTCCAAATATCAGCCTGGCCAAATTCAGAAGGATCATCACTAGGAGTTTTGATGTCCACAATACCACTGGCTCTAGTCAGAAGATCCAGGTTCAAATATTGCCCTTGTCACATACCACTTTTTGACTTTGGGCAAGTTGCCTTCTGGGCCCGTTTCCTCATCAGTTAAAAAAAATTAGGCAAACCAAATGGCTTCCATATTTCTTTTTTTCTATAATACTATGGATTTTTTTCTGGCTATGGCAGCTCATAAAATTTACTAAGGCATGGATCGCCAATGATGAGCATCCATAAATGAGTTTCTGAACCCAATGAGATGATTGGTCTTTGAAGTATGGAATGAGTAGATTTGCTATCTAGGGGGAGCAAACTCCCTTGGATAACCTCAGTATACTGGTTGAGAATCACTAATTTGATTTGCATTTAATTAGCAAGGGAGGCCCTCTCTCAGTGTACTCTATTGAAAAGACACTGGGTTTTTTCAGTGCATGTTTTGGTTTTGTTTTTAATGGGAAAGGTACTGGCTTGTGGGATCTGTAATGTCCTTGTACCTAGCATATGATCATTGCCTGGTCTTGCTATATAACCGAGAGAATGGTGTCTGTATATTTACTTCAGGAGTCCCTCCAAAATTTAAATGAACTATGGGAAGCTTTTAAGTTTTCCAAGTCATCCTCTCCTTTTATTAGCCTTACAAGTCTGACTCATATTAAGGGTTTTGCTACATTCCACTCCACAAGTATTTATTAAAGATCTGAGGATACAAAGATAAGGATATAAAAAGGAAAAGAAAAAAAGCAATTCCTGTCCTCAAAATCTTTCCTTTTGCTTGGGATGGGGGAATGACAGTATATACATAGACATAAACAAAGTAATGTGGACGAGAAAAGTGTTAACTAGGGAGTGTCATGAAGCACAGAGCTCTGGTCTTGGAGTCAAAAAAACTTGACATCCAGACATTTAATAACTGTGACATGGGGGCAAGTCACTTAATGACTCTGTGCCTCAGTTTTCTTATCTAAAAAATGAGAGAATTGGACTCAATAAATTCTTAAGTCCCTTTCAGTGATAACTCTCTGGCCCAAAAAAATGCCAAATGATATTCTTTTTGGCCATAAGAGCCTTCATTTTGAGGCATTTGTAGGATATATTTTCTTCATATTTACACTGCATATATGAGAATCATCTAAGTAAATCTGCAGCTCCAGACAGAGCATTCTTTGAAGCCCTAAGGGATCCCAAAAATAAATACCATCATGTATATCTCACGTACATATATAGTTTGATCAACAACCCAGATTTATTAGAAATATTGAAAGCAAAATCCTTAAAATTGCAGCTCCCATGAAAATGTTCTAATAGGATTAGGTTCTGTTGCCTATTCTACAATGATCATGTAATAAATAGCTAAAGGTCCAGTGAGAGACAAGGAGTAGGTGGGAAGAAAGATTGAAAAGCTCCCACAGAAACAAAAATCAATTAAATCCCGATGAAAGAAGGGTGTTGATAAGGCTTTAGTGATTCCATGCTTTCCTTTTTCATTAAGGAAACTTAATATATAATTATGGTTTTTAATTACTTGCAGCCATCATTATGTAACTTTTAACTGAGAATATAAAGCTTAAAGTATACAAAATGTTCCCCCAATTCAATTTCCCTTTGCATTTAGAACAAGATTTTTTACATAAAAATTTAAATGATAATTTGGCTTTTTTTGATACAGAGAGATGGAGAGAACTCATTCCTTAATTTATTTTAGATTCTGCAACACAGGGTAATGAAAATGGTCCAGTTAATCCCCTTTTTAAAATAATGAATGTTTTTTAAACTACCTTTCATAGGTATAGACATGGAGGCATAATTGTGCAGGAGAAATATCACTCTATTTGAAGTTCAGATCTTGGCTTTTGCTTTCCTCATCTATAAAATGAGGGGGTTGGACTATACACGCATGGCTGTGATTCCTTCCCACAAAGAACCAGACTGCATTTCCGCCTCCTTGAAAGTCACATCCCTGTGGTCCTGGCAGCCCTAGCACAATCCTACTGGGCTTTTACATTTACCCACAGCAGGTATAAAGAAGCTGAGGATTGGGTTATATAATGCAAGGGTAGTCACAGCTATCACATTCTTTTATCTCTGACAGTTGGTACAATAAGAAGAACACTCTGAATACTTGTTGAGCTGTATGGCTTATGTTAAATCTTGCTATTATTTTAGGATGCTGCCATTTTTCATTCCATTTAGGGCCTTGTTAAGCCGAAGTTTTCCTTTTTTGACTGATGATTTCCTTCAATTATGTGTAAATGACCTTGGAAAAATAGCTCCAGTGCTCTGTATAAAAACAAGGAGAAAGAGAACTTTTCTAACTATATAATGTAAGAGAAAACCATCACTTAGGATAGAAAGCTGACCTCCGAGATAGGTTTCAAATCCAAGGTCTTACTGACAATGTCTGTGTGACCATGGACAAATCACCTAACCCTGATTACTTCACCATAAAAAGAAAGCATTATCTTATTAGGAATCCCTTAGATTAAATGAGTTACTGTTTAAAAAGCACTTAGCACAGTGCCTGGACCATTGTAGGTATTTAATAAATGGTTATTCCCTTCTTTTCTTTCTCCATCTCTAAAGAAATAGATCTGGATGTTTTAAATGGCATTCAGGGATGTCTTAGAACATTTTGACTTAGAAAACCACAAACTCACATTGTCAGTGCTATATTGAAAGGCAGCTAGGTGTCTCAGTAGATAGATCACTGGGCCTGGAATCAGTAAGAACAGTCCAAATTTGGACCGACACTTTCCGGCTGTGTGGAATTCTCTGGAGAAAGAAATGGCAAAAATCACTCCCATATCTTTGCCAAGAAAACCCCATGTTGAATAATGAAAAGTCAGACTATACAACATACTACATTGCATTTTTATTTCTTTTGTTAAATATTTCCAAGTTGCATAATGACATGATTGTAGCCATACTTGGCAGTTTTGCAGGTGGCTTATGGCTGTGGGAATTTGATATCTCTAACCCTATAACACATGCCCTATTTTCCTACATTGCTGTTGCCCCATTAAGACAGATGGAAGCAGATAATCTGACTAGTACAAGCCCTTTTAAGTTCATGGTGTCTGATGAAAACTTTTAATCACCATTATTCAACAAATAGTTATGATTAAGAGCCAGCTACTGTGTCTAAAGTGCTAGATATTCAAAATCACAGGAGAAACAACTACCTACTCTCAGAAGCTCACATTCTACCATTATGTGAAATTAGCAAAAGAGACCTTCTAATGTTGCAGAAGTCTATAAATTATTCAGTCCTTTAAGCAAGAGTAGGGTAGTAAATACATACCTGATGACAACTACGTAATTTTAAAATAAATATTTAACTAAGTTTAAATAAATAAGGTTGTCCTTAGCTATATCTCTATGAAAGGTAGTTGTGACTTATAAACATACTAATATAAGTTTAAGTTGTGCTAATACTTTAGGAACAAAAATGAGATTTTCTGAACTTAATTTTGCTTTTGCTTTTCATTAACACTTTTTCCCCCAAAGGCAGAGCTTAACAAAATGTGTAAGGAAGGACTTTTTTTTCTTTTATGGTTTTCAAAACTCCATAGGGTGTGTTGCTGTAAT
This sequence comes from Sarcophilus harrisii, assembly GCF_902635505.1. Classification (NCBI taxonomy): domain Eukaryota; kingdom Metazoa; phylum Chordata; class Mammalia; order Dasyuromorphia; family Dasyuridae; genus Sarcophilus; species Sarcophilus harrisii. Next base: position 26,757,060 of record NC_045430.1, read on the forward strand.
TCTCTGCACACCTGTTGTTGGTCAGAGATTCACCAAAGTCAGATTTCTATGTTAGTGTCTCCTCACCCACTCCTGAGAGTCACTTTTTTTTAGGCTTTGGGGACTCTGGATGAAACTGTGAACTTGCACTTCTGGGATAGACCATTCTTTTCTCCTTAAGTCTAACTATAGGGTAGTAATGGTCCTCTCAGACTTAAATGTAAAATACATAAAGTGCTTCAACTGGATCCAGTGGTTGGATCTCAAACATGTATAGTAAATTAATAAGAAAAAGAGAATACACAACAGAAAGAGGCTTCTGGATGTTCTTAGAGGTAGGGTCATTAAGGAAAAAAAAGTTGATGAATTTCTAGGAAGGAAACAAATTTCTCTTCTATGAATTCTATCTTAAGCAACCCCATTTTCTTTTCCTTTTTACTCAGTTGAATACATACTTCTGAAAATAGCGCTGTCTGACAAAACTTAAGTTTCTATTTCCAGAAATGCAGATTCAGACCCTGTGGAGAAATTTTTAAACCTCTGGGCTGGAGCAGTTTCAGGAACACAAAGAAATGTGTTCTTTTTCCTCCTTCCCTGTTTACTCTCCTCTTTTTCTTCCTTGCCACTTGCCATCACAGATAAAGATCACAAAACACCTTTCTCCTTCTGGGATGGTGGAAAATGTGCTGAATTTTGCAGCAATAAGTCTGAGTTTCAATCCCGGTTCTGCCATTTTACTGTCCTTATAATTTTGAATAAGTCTCTTCACTTCTGAGATGCCAATCTCCTTGTCTGTACAAAGAAATGATTATATTAGTCCCTCCCAGTTCTCATCATTAGGATCCTGTGATCTTCATGTTTATCATAAAGGTCATAGGTGGTGTCCTCCCTGATTTAAACCCAGAATTAGGAATTGTGGGGGGGGGGGAGGATTTTTGCTATTCCACCAAAAGTGCCAGTGGGCCACTGGTTTCTCCAAATACCCATCTGCCAGATTAGGTGGTACCATGAGAATGTACCTAGAAAATAATGCTTGCTAGACCCTACCTTGCTCCTCTTCGTGTTCATGATGTCCGTCTTCATTTGGAACCATGTTTGGCTGCAATTGTTTTATGTCGGGGATTCCCTTTGACTCCCCTGGAAGTGCCTGGGCTAACTAAAAACTTGACGCCGTGGGATTGCATCTTTTTTGCATGTTTAATATACTAACCTGCCCAAATCCCCTGTAATTCCTGCCAACATCCCAACCCTGGCCCCTGCTATGTCAGACTGGGTTTGTGCAAGGGAAAGAATTCTCCCTGGCTTTCCTAATAAAACTGAGATCCAAAGCAGGTGCTTGGTTTGAGGAAAATGCATCGACAGAGTCTGGGGGCTGCTCTTTGGCCTTGTAACTGAATTCCCCAGATCTCCCTCCTGTATCGTTCGACAGAGTGGTGTGCAAACTTATGTTGTTTTGTGGCAGTGTTGTATTATCTTTGTAGTATCGTATTATATTTGTGGGTCACATTGGGGTTGTGGGGAGGATTTGGGAGAGGGGTGGTGATTGGCCATTTTGGGAAATCCTGGGTTTTCAAATCATTAGTGCCACGTTCTAAGAGCTCTCACCATTCAAAGGTCATCTGTTTTCTGTCTAGCAAGATTTGGTTAGTGCTTTCAAATCTATTCAGTTTCAGGGATAATTACTTCCAACCACTTGCTTCTCATCTTTGGTTTCCCAAAGTGATAATGATCTATGAGCACCACAGGAGAGGGAAATACCACGGTGATCTGGTGTTCTAATTCATTAATGCTTTTCCAAACAAAAGTCTCACATCAAATAATAAATAAAAAGGAATGGACAGATAAGTGGATAGAGTGCCAGACCTGGAGCCAGGAAGACACATACTGGCTGTATGACCCTGAGCAAGTCACTTAGTCCTGATTGCTTTTAGAAAAATAAAGGAAGATATCAGAAATGAGTCAGAAAATATAGTCCCTAAAGGAATAACATCAGGAAGAAAGTCTTCAAGATTTTGGCAGATAGAAAGTAGGAGACCAGAGCAGAAATGAAAGAAGGGGCATGAGATAATAGAAAGTGAGAGAGAAGACAAAAACTAGTACTCTGATACAAGGGAAAGCTTTCAGGGGGTAGCCAAGAGTCACTTAACTAGGATTATTTTTGACGTGGGCAGAACTTTTCCAAATAAATAACGGCCCTTTATTCTAGACCTGTTCGGAGATCCTTCCCATTTGGCAAAGGACATCCCTTCTTCAGGGATTTCAGGATGAGCTGGGGTTTTCCAGAAGCAGAGACCATGTCTTTACCTGGCCCCTAGCCACCGCTGGCAATGCCCTGGGGGAGAATTTAAGTAATTTAGCAGTAGCCTATTCTGACTCCCACATCATGGTGATGGTGCCAGAGAACCCTTTAAGACAAACATAGAAGGGTTCCTTCTACTCCCTCATGGGCACTGTGCCAGCCATCGTGGAGAGAGATACAAAGACAAATTGGGCATTCTTCCTAAAGGAGGCTACTCTGTTCCTACATGAAAACAAAGCCTCCAGGAGAGAGTCATTTGTCCCCAAATACAAATTTATAAGTGGAAATAAAGGCTGTTTTTATTCCCTGCCAAAAGTTTATACTGAAGGACCATTTTGTTTTTCTAATTTGCCCCACTCCAGTTGATCCTTCATCAAAGCTTTATTTCATTTATGAATTTTAGAGGTTTGTTCTCTCATTGACTTCCCAAAAGACTTTTGGCGTCCAGCCTTTAGAGAATTAGGGTTTTTTTTCCTATTATTTGGGGGAAGGAAGAAATTGGATTCTAGAAGCTAACCCACCTCCAGTCGTATTTAAGAAGCCACCATTTCTCAGTCTTGCTCCAAAGAGCTAGTCTTAGATATGCTCATCTGAGCAGAAATTTTTAAAAAATAGATAAATAAAAGACAAAACAGGCAGTCTCTCTAGCAGGGAAGAATGTACAATTATCTGCTATTGCTGCCCACCCACAGAGACACATTCAAGAAGAAACACCCACATGGGCCTTTGAATTTGCAGATTATTTCATTGGTCAATTATGGTAACAGGTAAATGCCCCAAAAAGGCTGGCGATGCAATGGTGGAATGCACGTGTGCTGGGGGGCGGACAGAAGGGAGGGGGCGGCTAAACAAGAGCCAGCCATACGCTTGTAACTGCCAATTCAATTTCTCACACGCAGGTATATGTTTAAGTGGGCCAGACATGACCTTTGACATTTTAAATGTTATTTGTGCTTTAAGGTCTTCTAAGGGGAAGCAATTTTGCCAATCAAGAGAGCAGCAAAAAGGTTATGACTTTAATGGAGTTGGATTCCGAGGTGGGATGTTAGCTGTCACCCTTTCGTGTCACTTCTCTTTTAAAATTTGTTTAGTTACTTGATTTAAGCAGCACCTTGCCTCCAGAAATGTCAAATGATTGGCAGTCAGTATCAAACGAGGGGCTTAACAATTATGGAGCATAAGCATCCTGGATGTAAACACATTGTGAAATAAATTTTACGATATATTCGACTAGAAAACGTTTTCCAACACTAATTTTTTTTCTGTTGCTAGACTTAGTTGATCATCTCTGTATGTCTTCATTTTCTGTTTAAATGTTTTAGTTTCTTAATGACTTAACTGACCAGATTTTGAAATTTTATTTCAAAGCTTTCCATTTTATATTCTAAAGCTAGAGCAATTCACACACCATTTGCACCTCCAAGCTAATGAAACATTGGGAACGTGGAATGTTAGTCATAGAGATGCAGCAGTTTGCAAGCTAGAATTTGTTTGCCTCCACATCCACCACAGCATGTGTGTGTATAGTGCATGGACAGACAGAGCTGAAACCCTAGTCAGGGAAGAAGCCTGCTGCTTACATTACCTTGAGAATAAATGTGATTTTCAGACAGGAGACTGGGGAGAGCCCTCCATCACCCTGAGGCCACCTAACGAAGCCACGGCATCAACACCTGTCCAGTACTGGCAGCATCACCCGGAGAAACTCATCTTCCAGTCGTGTGATTACAAAGCTTTTGTAAGTCATGCTATCTCCGTATTTAAGTCACCAGGTAGAGGCAGAACGTACACTGCATGTTCCTGGGGAAAGACTGGGACTGAGTTTTATTTATTTATTTTGATCTGAGGTCTAACGATGCTTATCTTCAAAATCTTCCCTTCACTTACTTTCCAGCTGCCTTCTCTTTCTCCCAACATTTATTATTTTCTTCTATTCTTCCTTTTTCTGTCTTTTACTTTTCCTCTTCTTTCTTTTCTCTATCTCTCTGTCTCTGTGTGCCTATCTCTCTGTCTTTATCTCTCTCTCTCTCTCTCTCTCTCTCTCTCTCTCTCTCTCTCTTTCCTTCCCTCCCTCCTTGTCTCCCTGTATCTCTCATATACCTTTCTCCACTCTTTCTTCTCCTTTCCTTCTTCCTTCCTCCCTCCCTTCTTAGAAGAGTTTTTTTTTTAAGAAAATAATTGCCATGCTAAGATTGAATATTTAAAGCATTTAATCACCAAAGTCCGTGGTATTTCTTTGCCTCCCCACTCTGAGGTCTTAAAATAAAAGTTCTTAAAGTGCCACCTTCTGAGGATTAGGCAAGATGGAGGGGGGGGGGAAGGAATGCAGTCCCAATTAGTGAAACTAATGAATCCCATGGAGTGACTGCATTTCTTCACATTTATACTGTTCAAAATTGTTATTATGTAAGTTACAGTCATTGGTTCCAGCTTAATGGAAATATGGTGTGTTGATTATGCAACCACTTCAGGAGGGATTCATTTTTGGCCCTAATCAGAACCAACATATGTCATCTCTCCCCAAATCCATCATTTACCTTAAAATTGGGGGGCTATAAGTCTCAAAACATACTTTCCTCATTCTGATTATTATTGCTGTTATTATTATTTTGAGGGAGTTTGGGGAATTAGTTATATTCAGCAGATTATGAGTCACATATACAGGTAAATTTTCAAAAGAGATGGCAGGCATTTTGGCATCTGCTGGTTTCCATGACTACAGTACAAGTTGTAGCTGAACCCTCTGCAGCTTGCCTCCCTGGCTCAATTAGGAAAAACTTTCCACTTAACCTAAAGGATAAAGGTTTGTCTTGGCCAGCTCTCCCTTAATTCCATTTGGATTCAAATGCCTCCTCATGGCTATTCAGGCTTCTTAAACTAATTCCTCCCTTACAATGCATGATCCCAGATAAAGGTAAAGCTATCTTGAACCTCTGGGATGATTCCAGTGGCATGTCTCCTGGAGACACTTCCACTGACATAGTCCAATGCTATCATTAGTACCCTTTTTAGCAGAACCCAGATTCAAATCCCTCTTCAGATGTTCACTTGAGCTTCCATTGCTTTATCCATAAAACTCTGAGATACCTTCCCACTCCAAAGCAATGATTTTATGGATTGGGAGGGCCAAATGAGTCTGTGATTAAGATGAATTTGCTCTATTCTATTGTTTTTGATGGGATGTAGTCCAGTGGAGAGTGCTGAAATTGGAAATGGTGATCCGGGCTCTTGGGCACACCTGTGCCTCAGTTTCCAGTTAAGGAAAATGAACAAGTTAGACCAGTTGAACTCTAAGGCCTCTTCCAGCTGCAAATCTGTAACCCAGTAGCCCCATGAATGTGAACTGATTTGGACATGATAACACAAGCAATGAGAACTGGAGAAAAGATTTGAAGCTAGGCCCTCTGATCTCAGAGTTAGAATTCTTTCTAGATACAATCCTCTAAAAGTAATTGATCATTCCTAGTATTTTTCCCCTTCCTGCCTCATTCATTGTGTACAGTGTCAAAGTTTCTAGAAGAGGAATTAGGTTTAACACCCTCCATTTGGTTCTTTCTCCCCGGAAGCTCTGGGAAGCCCAATTTCCTCATCCTCACCCCCATTCAGGTGGGTGAGCTGCAGTATATGCAGCTGTGAATGAAAAGGGCTTTCATCCTCCCCAAAGAATGGTCTCTGCCTAATATAATTACCTAGGCAACTGAATCACCCAAATGGGATGAACATTCCTTGGTTTCTCAGCTGCTGGGTACAGACAGCCCTACAATTACAGGGAGAACGCTGAGATAATTTATTTTTGCAGACATTGCTGCGTCAGAAAAAGAGAGTTGGGGGACACATTTTAGATGCCCCATTTTGTAGTTCAATGTAGTTTTTGGTAGATGATACCAAGTGAATACTGTAGTTTTGTTTCAGTTTGTTTTTGGGGGGGGAGAGGACAAGTATCAGGCCAGAGAACCACTAAGAAAATGTCTTTTTTTCTTGGAACCCCAACTTCCCACTCTGATTATTTCTTTCAAAAGGACTTTCCGGGGGGGGCACACTCATCTCTTTGTGTCAATTCTGATACTACCTATCTGATTTTAGCTATATTGCAATCTCCCCTGAACATAATAGGTGCTCACTTAAAATGCTTTTTCAGTTGGTTGCCTTTAATACTATTAATCAGTGGACTTTTTGTTTTCTTTCAGTATTTAGGTTCTATGCTGATTAAAGAACTTCGAGGGACAGAATCAACACAAGATGCATGTGCCAAAATGAGGGTAAGTCACCATCCTTTCCTGTAGAGAAGCCAGAATATTAAATGCTTGTGCAGAAAGTTAAAACTTCTGAAATTGGAGTTACATAACTCTTTCAAAGTGCTAAAATTGCACTGGCCACTTGGGGCCATCCATGCCTAATGAAGTCTTTCTAATGTTGATCTGAGAGCTTCTTTGCATTTGTTCCTAGACTAAAAACTTCTTAAGGGGAAGGTCTGCCCATTTATGGTACAAAGGGAAGAGCATTGAGATTTAGACTCAAAGGACCCGAGTTCAAATTCCCAAATCTTCAATTTACTACTTTTGTGACCTTAAACAAATCATTTTTCTCCTTTGAGCCTCAATTTCCTTCTCTATAAAATGAGGCCTCTATGGTTCCTTCCAACATTGACTTCAGGTCTATGATATTAGATTATATGTTACAAGGCCAGTTTAATGCACAACTGGTTCTGAAATCAGAAGAGACAAGTTCAAATTTTCCCTCTGATATTTGCTGCCTTTGTGATTTTGAATAAGTCAACTTAACCTCAAATGGACTCAGTTTTTTCATTTGAAAAATGAGGGGGGTGAATTCCAGCTCTAAATTTATGAAATTATGAATGTACCCATTTTAATAAACCCTTGGTTTGGTTTTTCCACAAGTTCCAATTTTGAATAAATTATATGTATATAAACAAGCTTCATGAATCTGATTTACATCTAGAAGGGATCAAAGGCCATCTAAACCAACCCCCTAATTTTACATATAAAGAAAAATTGCCCAAAATCACAGAGATAATAAGTGACAGATTTGGGAATTTGAACCCAGGTCCTTTGACTCTCAGTTCCAACGCTCTTCCCTTTGCCTCTTAAATACCTTCTCTTTATGTATGATATGATGGATTTACTATTGTATTTCTTCTATAGCAGAAAGATCAAGGGAACCTACATCAGAGAGATGCCCTGTTGTGGGCTCAACTGTATTTTGGCTTTCTTAATAGAAGAACTTTCCCACCGGGAGAATTATAGGTCAAAATATCCATAAATATATACTTTTAACCTGCTGCTGTGACTTTGATGGAAATAGCCTTGAGCCTGAGCTTCTCAATGACTATGATCTAATCTTAGCTGGATGACTTAGAGCAGGTCATTGGGCCTTTTCTCTCCAAAATGTGGAGCTTATAGGAGATGATGCCCAAGAACTCTCCCAGTCCTAACTTTGGATTTACACATCCTTTGTATGGCTTATTTCCCCCAAGTCAAATATGAGCTCCTTAAAGCTAGGAACCAGGTTCTTATTTGTCTCCATACGCATGTGGTGGATGCTTAAGAAATATTGCCTAGGTTTCATTAAATTGAATTCTGTGATTCTAAATGTACAGCTAGGTAGAGTGGAGAGATAACCGGGCTGGGTTCAAATTGCTTTCGACACTAACTATAAAACCCTGGATAAGTCAAAACTTTTCAGTGCTCCCATGCAATGCTCTTCTCAAAAGAGAGATAGAGTTCAATGGTGGCAAGTTCATATTCATATTCAGAAAAATGGGCCAGTAATACTTACAGAAGGATCTCTACCAACTGCAGGTTGACAGTTTTAAAATGTAGTATTAGCCATGTTTTATCATATTTTTATTTATTCTGTTAAGTATTTTCCTCTCTGGGTCATTTTAGGCAAGTCACTAAATCATGACATGAGGGCATTTAGATGGTGCTATAGTGGATGGAGCACCAGGCCTAAATTAGGGAGTCTTGTGGAGACCGAGTTAGCACCCTGGATACTTTAGAGTCAGGATAAGCAAAAGTCCTTGGTCTTTATTCTTGGTCTTTAGGGGTAGAAGTGAACAGGATTGACGCAGGATTTCCACAACCTCCTTCTTCCTCGTCTACTGCCAAAGTGGCCCTGGCTTGTCTTACTCCACCCCCTAATCCTTCCCACAATTCTCTGTATACACCAAAAGATAGAGCCAGCACAGAATAGTGGGAAGGGCCATTTTCTAAGCATATGCTAATAGAGTATTGTCTAATAAGTAATTAGCCTTAAGTGCTCAGTTATCTGACCTCAGTGTATCAACTCAGAGTTTTAGCCCTTTACAGAGTCTCATCTTCCTAAATTCAAATGCGACCCCAGACACTCACTGGGCCATTTCACCCTGTTTGTCTCAGTTTCCTCATCTATAAAATGAACTGGAGAAGAAAATGGCAATCTACTCCAGTATCTTTGCCAAGAAAACCCCAAATGGAGTCATAAAGAGTCAAATACAGCTGAAAATGACTACATAAAAATTATATTTTTTCTGGTTTGACAATATTCAAGAATGTTTGGAACCCCCGAGTGTTGTGGATAGAATTCTGGATTTGGAATCTTTATGACCTGGATTGAATCCTGCCTTAGCCACTTACTTACCTGTTGTGTCACTCTGGACCTCAGTTTTCTCATCTTTAATTTGAAAGAGTTGGGCTTGATGGATCCATTTTAATTTTAAATAGAGCATTTATCTTAAGTGCTTACTATGTGCCAGTCACTGCATTTAAGCTCTCAGGATACAAATATAAGCAATAAGACAGACCCTGCCCTGAAGGAACTTACATTCTAAAGAAAACAAGCCAAAAAAGGAAGGTTTAAAAGGGGGGAGGAATAGGGATGAGGAAGAGAAAGAACCTGCATGAGATTTTTAGAAGTCTAAAGAGGCAGAAGCAGAAATGACCTGAAAACTTACTAAAAATAAAGGTTATTGAGAAACTCACCAGTCAGAGCAGAGATGAAGGAGAGGGATGTATCTTTCAGGGCGAGAGGACCATTGAGTTGGGAGCTTTCAATCCATAAACCTATAAACAAATGAGGAAATGTCTGTACAGTGCTTTGCTGACCTTAAATCACTATATAAATGTTGACTATTCTTATTATCACTGAAAGAGCAGCTTCTGATCTGCATTGCTAAGAGTTTCTTCACTTGAGTTCCCTGTGCCAATGAAATCATAGATTCCCAACCAAAAAATCCAGAGGTATAGCAAAATATATGTACATATAGCAAAACCAAATGCCATGACTAATTGATAATATTCATATGGAAATGAGAAACTGTCAGAATTCACAAAAATTCTGACCTCCATGCTTTGGGTTTTTCGGTCCTTAAAGCTTACTGATAATTTACATACTGGCCCATGAAAACTTAACATCTCTATTCAATATGCATAACTAAATTAGCTGGCTGCAATCAGATTTGGGGGATCATCATAATTATTCTAAGAATTCACCGTGCACATTGTGTTTAAAAGACACCAAATCTGTGATTCCGATTTCAATTAATTTTTTGGAGTTGAATGCTTCTGAAATCTCTTTCTGATAACAGGAAAAAAGAGATTTTAATGATCTCCATGGAGTAAAATATGGTTAAATACTATTCTGATGCTGAAATGGAGAGCTTGGGAGCTGCAGCCTGTTTAAAAGGCATTTTTCTGCTCCAGCATGAATTTACTGGTATGCAGCCCTTCACTTTTGTTATAAGTTGCTTGCATGAAAATAGGGGATTATTTATTGCTTCTTTGACTATTGGCAACTTTTAATTCCACACCTGATTAAACAGGCCTTTCTCACTCACTCATTTTCAGCTTCACCAGATGCAAAAGCTGTGATTTCAATCAATTTGAGAAGGGTTTATTAAGTCGCTACTCAATGCCAACGACTGGGGATAGAAAGACAGATGCACAAGAATAAAACAGCCCTGCCCACAAGGGGCTTACATTCTTCAGGAGGAAAATACATTTATGAGCTGAGCTTGTGATTTTATTTGTAGAAGGAATACTTAAGTAAGGAAATTCTTCTACTATTACCAAGTGGCACATGGTAGCAATTTCCATAGGGCTATCTAGAGAACTTCAAGATTAGGTGACTTACCCAGAGCCATAAAACAGTACATATGAGTGATTAGATTTCAAACTGAGTTTTCCTGACTTTGCAGCTAACTCTCTAACCACTATCCCACACTGCCTCTCAAAACATAAGCAAGCAACCAAGAAGCATTTTTTAAGCATCTGTTCTGTGACAAGTACTATGGGTTCAAATACAAAACATGAAACAGTCCTTCCTATTAAGGAGATTATCAATATAGAATAAGTAAGTGTCAAATATATGTGAATACAGATTTACAGATGAAGAAATTGAGGTGACTTACCCGAATCAAATACAAATTAATTTCAGGAGGAGGGTAGAGCACTCATTAGTCCTGGAGAAATGGGAAACACCTATGGGAAGTGACACCTTAGTTAAGCCTTGAAGTGAGCAAGGAGAATATTCCAGTCATGGAGATGGCCAACAGCAATCAAGTCAATGCATCTGGATCATTAGAGTAAATGAAGGGGTATAATATGCATTCAGTTTAGGAAGCTCATTTGGAGCCAGATTATGGCAGATTATTAAATGCCAAAATGAGGGGACGGTATTTTAAACTATTAATACTAATCCCTAGTGAATTTTCTTAATGCCAGGGCATGTTGCTTGGGTAGAGAATGAAGTGGAAAAGGAATAGTATAGACCTCTATGACTAAAACTGACCCACAAACTAGAATTGGTCACTGGGAAGACTCCCTCCTCCCTTCCCTCTGTCCACATAGGGTATCATACCCTTACCTACAGATGCTTTTTAAAAGCATTTCTTTTTCCTCTTTTGCATCTCTGAATCCTCCCAAGATATCTTGGGACTTACCAACTAGATTTCTTCCTTAAGGACCAAACCAAAATCAATCTCATTGGCCACAAATAGGTCCTAGGGCAAGCCCCATTTGGTCATTGTTTGGGTTCTGACTGGCTCTGATTGGATGTAAATAGCAATCATTTCTGCTTTGGCCAGAAACTTTGAGTCTTCCCCTCCCAGATTCATTCATTTAGATTTTTTTTTTTGGGGGGGGGGGGGTTCTTTGCTACAATTGCTATATAGCCTTAGTCACTGAATGGGTAAGAAGGTGAAGGTGTTCTTGAAATAGAGATCTTTGGTTGGAGTGTCATGAATTATACACAAAAAGGAATAATGTGAAGAATAAGGACCAGATTTGTGGTCTAAGCAACTCCCAGGTGAGAAAACTCTATTAGCAATGCAGCTCGGTACTCTCCCCGAAGTTTATCAGCTTGGAAAGCTGCCTGGGGCCATTGAACGCTTCAGTGCCCAGAGTCCCATAATCAGCATGTATCAGAGGTAAGACCTGACCTTGGGGCTTTCACAATCCAAGTCTACTTCTCTATCCACTACACCATGATACTCTTCAAGGTAGGCTGGCGGTCCCTTGTAGAGGATCTAATCAAGAGTTTGGAAACACATCAGAAGATTTAAATGCACTAAAAACTCAGGAGGAGCCAATGTTTGAGATGAGACAGATAATTTGATTTAAGAAGCACAACAGTCCTGCTGTCCATTACCCTAGTCAGATCACACATGGAGTGTTGGGTCCAGATCTGGGCTCTACCTTTTATAAAGGATGTAACCAAGATAGGAGCACCCAGAGGAGGACATCCAAGCTAGGGGAGGACCTTGAGACCATATCACAGGAGGAGCAACTGAAGGAACTAAGAAGAGAAGACTCAGAGAGACATAATAGCTGTTTTCAAGGGTTTAGAAAAGGGATTTGACAGTCTACCAGGCCCTAGAAGTCAGAACTGGGAATAAATAATAGGTCAAAATTGAAAATATATACATTTATGTCTCACAATGAAAACCTTTCCAACAATTAAATCAGCCTTGAAGTGGTTTGGGTAGCCTAATAATTAGAATCCACACACACTTTTTGGAGGTCTTCAAGCAAACATTAAATGCCCACTTTCTTGACTTCTGAAATATAACAGAATCCGATAGAGATTCACAGTTTCACATGTAGTCCTCGGAGAATTTTAGAATTATTCAGACCAAGTCAAATTTCAATTCTGGAGAACAACAACAACAAAAAAAAAAGTCATTATGTGAAACTGGGGATCTTCCCTCTATAGAGGAAGGTTTTGATCTATTTCAAATCTAACACAATAGTTCCAGAGCTACCCTGATATCTATTGTCCCTTGTGAATAAAAAATGTAATTTCAAAGATGAATCACAGCAATAATCCACAAGAATCCTTATAATGACAAATGCTTATGGGATCATCTACTTCAAGCTGGAAAGGTTGGAGAGGGCAGTGAGAGGTTAAGGGAATTGTCTGGATTTTCTATTTTAAGATATGTGAGTTAATTTCAGGTATCCATCAAAAAGATTGGGAAATTAGCTAAAATAAACATCTTGGAAATTCAGGAAAATCCAGTGATTTGCCCAAAGATTATGGGGTTAGATTTAAATCTAATTTGGGTAAGCTTTCTTTGATATTCTGAAATATTACAAAAGTTTGCTTATCCAAGTATTTCAAACGATGAACTGTTTCTTCTCGGAAGAATCAAGAAATGACTTTTCTTTATACTCAGAATGTTTAGTAAATTTGATGATGGAGTAATTTCCAACTTGATGTAAATGCTTCATCATCTATCAATTAGTCTCTCAACATTAACATTATCAAGATAATTTTACATTAATTTCTTGGTATTTTCATTTGACCTCATTAATTTAATGGACTGAGAATTTGGCATTGGGTTTCATTATTTCTGAATGTACAATCAATAATGTGGTTATTAAGCACAAGCAATTGTGTATAAACACATATCTATGCACACGCATATATGATTTCATTAGCATAGGAAATACCATCTACTAAAGTAGATGAGCAGCCGACTCATTAGAGAGTTGCAGGAATTGGGGGATAGGATGGTAATGTGAGACAAAATAACTCCCTCAGGGTCACACAGCCAGTATGTCAGAGATGGGACTGGAACCCAGGTATTCTAACTCTGAGATCGGCCTCCAATGTACTATACTATGTTGCCTCAAAGTATGTGTGAAAACATGTAGGAGTTTGAAAGAAAAACCTGGATAGATATTAAATGCAACAAACTACAGTTTAAAAATTAATTGAGAAATCAATGTTTTGATGGATGATTTAGAATAATTTGAATCCATTTATGGGTAAAATATGTACATTAAGGAATTTTTTCCTACCTGCGACAAATACTTAAATTTTTGGTTCAACTATTGACAAAAAATTTCAAAATTAGATAAATCCTTTCTGATTCTAATTTTGGGGGAGTTAAAAGACCTTAGGATAATACTATAAGGTTCATAAAGATTTTGATTCAAAATAGCCCAAGGATGAAAATACATCAAGTATTATTATCCCTACTTTGTGCCCAATTCTGTACTAGGCATTGGAGGGCCTATGTGCTACTGCATTGTCCTCAAGTCCAGATTATTTTTAAGAAAAATTACAAATGTATATCTTGTCATTAGAGTCTTACTTTCTGCAAATATAAAAGTTTAGGAATTTGTTGTTCCAGTCATCTCTGACTCTTTGTGACCTTTTTTTGTGTTTTCTTAGCAAAAGATACTGGAGTGGTTTGCCATTTCCTTCTCCAGCTCATTTTACAGATGAGTAAACGCAAATAGGGTAAAATGACTTGCCTAAGGTCATTCAGTGAGTAAGTGTCCAAGGCCATATTTGAGTTCAGGAAGATGAGCCTTCCTGACTCTAAGCCCAGTGCTTTATGTACTATGGTATCCCCTGGCTGTCCCTCTTAGGAATTTAGGGTTAGAGTTAGAGTATATGTTACATGAGTCAGAAAAACTGAGTTAGAATGCTGTTTACTACCTATGTGACCCTGTACAAATCATTTAACTTTTCTGGACCTCAGTTTCCACATGTATCAACTAGGAGAGGCTCCTGATGATCTCTTTTCATTAAAAGAATTCCTGCAGATTATTTTTATTCAGAAGGGGACATAGACAAACACAGAAGTGATGGAACTACCAGGTTAAATTTGAAACATCTCAAAACTTAAAAGCTCTACCTTGTGAGGACCTAGTTTCATAGTTCTCTTTTTTCTATTCTCTTTTCTGTAGGGAAATGCTCTTGTTTGTTGATATGTCAAGTCTAGAATAATAAATAAAAAGGAAAATTACATTCTCAAAAATAACCACTCTAGTGTGGCATTCTTGGTATCATCTTTCAAAAGTTTTTGGAAAATTTATCAAATTTTCCACTACCAGTCTTAAAGCTCTTTCCCTTTGCCTCCTGTATTTTTTATAATGTACGACAAAGAACATTTGTAAGTACTTGTTTTTAATACATGATGAATGTCTAGGGAGAATCTGGCCATTTTTATTTTTAGTTTTATACATACTCATGCCCTCCAGTTGGAGACTGAAAAAGGAAATTGAGATTTTTCCAAGATCCAACCAAGTATAATGTTCAAGCCCCAGGTTTAGCTTGCCTTCAGCTCTCATAGTCACATAGGTATATAATGTTCCCCTTGGCCCACCTTAGTGAAGATTTCTTCTCAACCTCCAGGTAAGCATTTAATATTGGTTTTTCTGTCTTCTCCTGTGATTCATTGCTACACAGATCCCTCTAGGTAGATCTGGAGCAGTACATGAATCTACCAACAAACAGACCCATTTCATGATACCACATATTCAGCCTTGCTCATAAACTCAATATTCATGAATATTGGCCTGGAACTCTGCCCAGGAGTGGAATAGCTATATCCTCTCTTCTGCTCCCTCCCACACATATTGTTTTCCTTCTACTTTTCTTATAAATTTATATTTTGATTATTCAGTTACCTGGGGTTTTACCATATAATTCAGAATGGTATATATCCTGAATCCCCCTCCATTGCAAAGTATGGTTTGTTTTCTCAATCTTTAATTTCCCTCCTCTCCAAAGATCTGTTTCCAAACTTAGCACTTACATCTTTCTATCCATCACTTGCCTAGATGTTTTCCCTGTCTCTACACAGAGAGCTGCCCAGAATCATTTTTAGACCATCACTCACTTTGGCAGGGAAGCAGGCAGTTAATTAATGTCCTCCTTACTCCTACTTCTCCTTGTCTTACTCCTACTTCTCCTTGTCTTTCTCCTCCTCCTCAGAGCCTATGACTTTTTCCCCTCTCCCTTTCAAAGGGTTTCAAAAGGAGCCCCTTCCCAACTGAAATCCTCTATCTCAAGAAAAGAAAGATTCCATTCAGGTTTCCCAGGTCAGTGCAAGTAGAACTATTACCAAGAAATGTGTTGCTCTTTCTGCCTATTCTCTCCTTGGTTGCACATACTTATTATCCTAGATGCATTGATGGATCAGGGGTTATTAGGGGGCTTGAAAAAGCCATACGTCTGCAAAGTGCCCATTAAATTACAGAATCCCACTTAGATTAAGCCATAATGATACCAGATGTGTCTAAGTAATTTCAGTCTGTATTGCATTAGGGGAACACTAACTTTGCCTTTAACCCCAACACTAGGTGCAGGAAAAGTTTAGGGTGATAGTAGTTGACTTCTAGTATTTGAAAAACTAGCACTTAGAAAAGAAATTAGATTTGTTTTCCTGATATTTAGAGATTGCCAGAGAAGCATGACAAGTGAATTCATAAACAGCCATACAGGAATAAAAATTTCAAAATAATATGATAGTTCTGCCCCTCTTTCAGAAAGACCTCTAGTGAAATTATTAAAAAGAAAGAAATACTCAAAGAACTTAGTAAAGAGGAAATTATCAATATGGAAAAAGAACTAAATGGGAGAAGTAGGGAAAACCATATTTTTAAAATGCAAACAAAACCCAAGAAATTGAGCATATAATTAAGCATAAAGGCAGTTGTAATATATGCTTATCAATTAGCATAGGCTAATAACTTTAGGAATTTGAGCAAATTAAGACTCTTTACAAAAATAAAAATTATTTAAATCAATACACATTCACTAAATATATAGTAATTACTTATACTTTATGTATATATACTTTATACATACTATATAATTATATAGTAATTAGTATGTACCTGTAATTCTAAACCCTGAAGATGTGAAGAAAGGCAAATATATGGTCCTTGCCTTCAAGGTATTTATATTCTGATAGTGAAGACCACATGCAAACAGTTACATACATATAAGATAATAGTCAATCCCAATTAATCTGTTAACCAGCTAATTACTCCCAATATAAAATATACATATCCCAGATAGGATCACATGGAAATCTCTCTAAAATTTCAAAGACTAATTTTTTTAGCTACACATACTATTTCTAAATAATAGAGGTTATTATATATTGGATTACTTGCCATCTAGGAGTGAGGGAAGGGGGGAAATTGGAACACAAAGTTTTGCAAGAGTCAGTGTTGAAAAATTATCCTGCATATGTTTTGAAAATAAAAAGCTTCAATAATACAGAAATTTCAAAATAATAATAAAGGTTATTTTTATAAAGCAAATATGATCTTGAATCTAAAATCTGATAGGGACAGCACTAAAAAAGAAAATTGTAGGAGAATCTAATTAATGAATATATATAGAACTACTAAACAAAATAAAGTACCATATTTTTAAAAAATCATTCACCATGACCAAGTATGAGTTATACCAGAGATGTAAGGATGGTTTAAAATTAAGAAAATGATCATATCACCAAGTACATAAAATCTATTCAGTAGTATTACTGTAATACTTACAAAGAGTAAGAAACAGAAATGAATTTAAACTAGGATTCCTTAAGACCAGAGAAAGTAAATTTTCTACTGTATCATGCTATCTCCTGAGTATTATTCATAAAGGCTCAAAAGTTATTTTAAAAATAATCCTTTTTATAACAATAAAATGACTATTCTACTTAATCTCTTCAATTAAGAATTTACTAAATGCCTTCTATATGCAAAGTTCTATGTTAGACACTAGAGATATAAGGATGAAAATAACTCAGCCTATATCCTCAGAGAACTCACAATCTAATGGAGTAATATATGCTTGCAAAAATATATGTGCTACAAGGTAGGATATATTAAAGGTACAGTAGAAATTGATGGAAGTTATCAAGGGCAATTTGAAGCAAAAGAAATCACTTTCAACTACAGACATCAAAGATGTGACTCCCAAGTTGGATATTGAAGAAAGAAAAAGATTCCATTAGCAGATATCTAATTAAGTCACCTAGATATGTTTAGCCTCTATTAAAATAACTATAAAAGTGCATTAACAGAAATGAAAGGAAAAACAAATAAATAAAAGTGAAAATAATGCTTCTGATGTTGATTACTAGAGTTAAAATTATCACATACTCTCAATTGTCATAGATGGAATATCAATAAAAATGTCAATAGGTTTCCTTATATAACTAACTGGTTAAAATCATTACAAAAATTACATTTAAAATAGAGTTTGTAGTAAACTATTGAAAAAAATAGATACCAATCATTTAAGAAATGATTGAACAAATTGTGGTATATAAATGTAATGTAATCTTATTGTGCTAAAAGAAATGATGGGTATGAATAATCCAGAGAATTACAGAAGAGTTGTATGGACTGATGCAGAGTGAAATGAGCAAACCAAGAGAAATATTTACAAAATGACTATAGTAATAATGAGGAGGGGGAACTCTAAAAACTCATAACTCTGACTAAAACCATGACTCCAAAAGACTTTAGATAAAGCATGCTCCTAACTTCTTCAAAGAACAGTGATGAATTATAGATTCATAATGAAACACATACTCAGACATAGTCATTATATTGATTTGCTTTTGCTGGCCTATGCATATTTGTTAGGTATTAGTAATAAACATGGGAAAAGCATCAATAAAATGTATTTGCAATGCAAAGTAAAAAAAAAAGCAGAAGGGAATATCAATGAAACCAAAACTTAATATGTATTACTTTTCAAAACTATATAACAATTTACAGTTTTTTATAAAAGTCTCTTTGGATAAAAAAGAAAAATTAATATGCAAGAATTTGGAGAATTTATTTGGAATTAAGACAAAAAAAGGTAGACTTTGCCCTAGACTTCAGAATACATCATAAATCAGTTCTTGTCAAAACAATCTGATGTTAAACAAAAACTAAATGGAGAACTAGACCCACAAAGTAGAGCAAAGACCTTATCAATAAAAGGAGTAATGTAAAAAAAATAAATAAATAAATAAGAAACCAAACCATTGAAAAAACCTCTAGAAAATACAAAATTGTGAAAGAAGTCATTGTTAAATAAATGTTATTGAAGAAACACATGTTACTAGGATAGCCCCACCTTCAACCAGGAAATAAAATAATTCTAGCTATGTAAGAGTCAAAATATAAGAAGTTCAAAAACAAATTAAAGATTTTCAATTGTAGAGATGATTTTTTTCTACTAAACAAATAAAAGAAACTATAATCAGTTTGAAGGGAGGAAGAAGGAAGTTTAGAAAATAGAGTAATCCAAAAAGTAAATGAATGTGAAATACTTTCTTCAGATGATTGCAGTTTAAAAGTCTTTTGTTTTTTATGCCTGACAAATAGCTATTAGCTATTATTTTGTATAAAGATATATAATATATAGAATTTTAATTTTAGCAAATTAAATATGATGAATTAAGGGAGTAGGTGGCAAGTTTCCCATTGTATTATGTTGAGTTCGTATTGTTTAGCAACTAACAGCTACATTGGTTTTTAAAAATTGTATCAAATTAAAGGAATAATGCACTGTTTTATGTAAATTTAATTAATAAAAATATTTGAATCACATAGAATGAAAAACTAGGTTATAAAGTAAATGGATTGAATTATCCTTAAAGATTTTTCTGCACAATAAAATGTTGTGAAAATATCAATCAAGATTTATTAGATATCTACTATGTGTTTAGCTTTATAAGTGGTAGGGATGAAATGACCAAAGTAAAACAGTTCCTATCTTCAAGGAAATTACAGGAAAAATAATAGAATAGGAAATCTTTGGCAGCACAGGTAAGAAACAACAATTTAAATTTTACAGATAGTGAGGAACTACATAGATATTGAAGAACAATATCCAATTCTTATTGAACAAATATCAAAAAATGAATAGACAATTTACAAAAGAGAATACACCTATTAGAGGCAATTACTTGGAAATTGTTTCAATTTGATAACTAAGAACATTTAAATTTAAATTAGGGACAGCTAGGTGGGGCAGTAGATAGAACACCAGCCCTGAAGTCAGGAGTTCAAATCTGACCTCACACACTTAACACTTCCTGGCTTTTTGACCCTGGGCAAGTCACTTAACCCCAATTGCCTCAGGGAAAAAAAATTAAATTAATACTTTAAGTAATAATTCCCAAATAAGGAAACTTTCTCTACCAATACAGATTGAGTACCTATTTTGCAACTCTTAGTCAAAGCTAGAAAAGTATCTAGATCACTGAGCAATTTAGTGACTTGCCCAGGACCACACAACCAATCACATTTGGTATTTGAACCCCCAAGTGTTTCTAGTTTACAGACTAACCCTCCAAAACAGTTGTTTATTCAATTCCTCTTTGACAGGATTGTTGAGACACATGTGTCCATGTGTTGCTGGCGAATTTATAAATTGTTAGGTATTTTCTTTTTTTGGAAAGCCTAGAAAATGCCACATTTTACAGGCTTACATACTATTCCCTCAGTCCCACTAGCCTTTTTTTCTGTCTGTACTGCAAGCTTAAGTGAGTCAACAATATATGACAGCCAAAAAACTCATGTGATTTTAGGCTGCATTAAGAGAGACACCCTCCAAGAATAAAGAAGGAATAGTTCCACCTCTGCCCTGGTCTGATCACATCTAGAATACAATGTTCATTCCCCGGCAATTACATTCTAGGAAGGATGGAGAGATAAATGGAATGGTGATGGGATACCAGCCCATGGCAAGTAAGGATCAACAGAAAGATCTAGGGATTTGGACCTTTGAGAAGACTTAAGGGCTGCAATCTTAAGAAGTTGAAAGGCTGCAGAAATAGAATTTGGCCTCAGAGAACGGACCTAGAAGTACCTGATAAAATTTCCCAAAAGCAAATTGAGGCTTGATGTAATCAGAAATAATTTCTCAGCAATTAAACCTATTCAAAAGTGGAATTGACTTCCCCAGGAGTTAAGTCCTTTTTCTTGGGAGCTCTTCCATCAAAGGTTAGATGGCAATGTGTCAAACCATTTTGTAAAAATAGCAACCTTTTTGAAGGGTATGGGTTAAGCATGATGGCCACTGAGATTCCTTGCAATTCTGAAATTCTAGGATTAATCATACCCTTTCTAACTCAGTCTAACTGGGTAAAGTACCATTGTTGTTAAGTTGTTTCAAGCCTGTGCAATTCTTTATGAACTCATTTATAGTTTTCTTGGCAAAGAAACTGTAGGGCTTTTTTTTTGTTTGTTTTGTTTTTTACCTTCTCTGGCTCATTTTACAGATGAAGCAATGGAGGCAAGCAGGGTTAAGTGACTTGCTTAGGGTCACATAGGTAGTAAGTATCTAAGGCCAAATTTGAACTCAGGTATCCACTGCACCACCTAGCTACCTACAGCAAGTAAGGGAGGGGTTAGCTTTAGGGAAAATACTGAAGATCAAGAGTCCTTAGGGAATAATGGCAGGAGTCTGAAACATCAGGATGCATGGAAAAGTATAAAACCCAATGGTTCACGATCTTACTCAAAGGATTATAGTCAGTGATTCCTTTAGTTGCCGTGTCTCCTAACAACCAATATATCTCTCTCCAAAGAACAGCTCACATTTACTCTGAACACAATAGATTCTTAATAAATGTTTATTGAACAAATAAATGAATGACCCAACCATCCCATCATTGGTAATATCCTCTGACTGTTACCATAAAGGAAAAACAAAAGCATAAGTGTTCAAGAATATTTATAGCAGGGCTGTTGACAATTGAAAAGAACTGAAAACAGCCTTATATAGAATAATGATTCCATACAATTCCAATAAAATGGCTGCATGAGCGGGGGTTTATTAGTGTAATGGAACATTAGGTTGTCAAATAAATGATAATGTCATCAATCACTTATTAAAAATGTAAGTCTATAATACTCTCAAGTGGTGAGGGGAGATTGGAGTTAGGAGGATTAGAGATTTCATGAAGGAAGTGCTCCCAGAGGCAAGCCTAGAAGAGATGGATTTGAATAAGAAATTAGTAGTTTTTAGACATGGAAAATGGCCTACAAGAAGATGGCAGGGAAGAAGATAGGGTCCAGACTGGGTAATAAGTGAGAGCCTGAAAGAAATTTGGGAAACCTTACATAGCCATCAAAGGAAAATCATACATATCAGCACATTTTGAACATTTGCCATTAAAAAAAGAACAAAGGGGGACCTCAATTGAATAGCTAATCAATTATTGGGCATTTTATAAGTTTTAGGACAGTATTTTTAAGTATGAAGAGTTGTACTTGCACATTTAATATCATTATCCCAACTTAAGTGTGTAGTTTACACACACACACACACACACACACACACACACACACACTTAAATAAATCAAACTTTACTTGGGAATTAATATCATTTGCCAAGCACTGTAAGTCTTAAGTAAAAAGGGCCACATTCAGTGCAATTAAAACAAGCCAAAGATACACAAAGGAGAAACACACTGGTCATCAGGTATTTAGTCACTGAACTAGACAGATTCTGTTGGAAATCATTGCTGGGTTGCCAAAGAAAGGAAATGTCACATTCCCTGCCTGTATGTAGTTAAACCAATTTTCTCCCTGTACTGATTATGGGACACAAATGGCTTCTTTGTCAGGAAACATGTTTTTACAGAGGTTAAATGAAACATCAAAATCCAAATCACCCTGGTTGTAAACTCCCTACTAACATTACTGCTTTCCTATTACAGGGATGCCCAGGGTCCCTGGCTAGGACAACAAGCAAATTACAAATTCCCCACAGTATTTCATGATTGGAGTATTTCCTAATGTCTTAGAAATGAAGAATCAACTCGGGAATTTCTTTAAGCTACTTACAGCATGGCTCACATAGTGTGTTTGCAAAGATAGCAAGAAAAACCATGAGAAATTATTTTTATTTCATAAGAATAAAGTGCCCCCCTCTGGATTCTTCTGTAAATCTCTCTAGGGAAGGCTCTTCTTTCTACTGCTATATGATCTTAAGCAATTACTTTTATTCTCAGTTTTCACGCATATAAGATGAGGAATTGGATTAAATCCTTGATGTCAAACTCAAGAAATGATGGCTCTAAACTATAAATAAGGATCCTTGCAGCTACTTATTGACTAAAAAAAAATCACATATTCACATTGTTTTTGTTTGGTCATTTCAGTCAGCCAATTCTTTGTTATCTCATTTGGGGTTTTCTTGGAGATAATTATTAGAGTGGTTTACATTTCCTTCTCCAGCCCATTTTATAAAAGAAAAAACTAAGATAAATAGGGTTAAGTGACTTGCCCAGGATCACACAACTAGTATATGTCTGAGAGCAGCTTTGAACTCAGGAAGGTGAGACTTTAGGTCTAAATAATCAGGATAATCCCCCCCTTCCTTCATAGCAATTCTGCCACCTGTTATATGATCCTCCACCCCCTTTGTTAAGTTTTCTCTATCACTTTGTATGTACTTGCCCAAACTGTATATACACATTTGTGTATGTGTCATGTCCCTCCAAAGTAACAAACTACTTGAAGACAGTAACTTTCATCTTTGTCCTTGTATCCCCAGTCCCTTGCACATAGTGGGGGCTTTAATAGATATTTATTGAATTACGTTTGCATTGATCATTAGGAATTCTAGAAAGATCACTGCTTTCTTTTATATCTCAGAGAGGAACTATAAACCGCACCCAATAAAAGGAGGAAGGACCTTTGAGCATCACTTTCCCTATAGGGGAAAATAGGCTAGGAGACATGAGCTCTTGATCATAAAAAAGTAAATAAGACTCATTACAAAAATCAGCATATGGAGTTCTAATTGTTCAAAGACTCAATGAGCTAATGCTGCGAGGTTGAGTAAATTAATGGGCCCCCACCAACCAGAGAGGATGTTTTGGCAGGATTGCACTGGAGAAGCTGACATGTTCAAAACAGGTGCTTTCATCCCCTAAAAATGGGGAGGGGAAGCAGTGATTGCAGAGGTGAGAGGGAAATGGGAAGGAGCAACAGTAATCAGCACATGCATGATTGAAATGAATCTGTTGTCATATTCTGATAACTATAAAATCCTAAAATGGAACAGAGTACGGCTGCTGGAAAGATTTTTCTTGCCGCTCTGATTGCCATCTTCTCCAGAACCAGGGCTGGTTCACTCTTGGGCTTACAGTGAACATGCACCTGCCCTCAGGCTCAAGCATGGTGTCAAAATGGAAATTAAAATAAATAACCTATCAAGGTTCCAGTGTACAGATGGAAGAAGCATTGGGAGCCTGAGTCTTTTACAGATAAGGAAACTGAATCCAAAAGAAATTAAATGACTTGCCCAAGATGTGACCCTAGAAGCTCTGGATCCAATAACCAGGACTTTTCCCACAATGTACAACATCAGTCAAAATTCATAATCAAAGGATAAAGTAATGTCAGGAATAGAATTTGGGCCCCAGTTTTTGGTGATTGTTTGATGATCAGATGATAAATTAGGTTTAATACCACATTCTTCCCCATCTTCATTCATGGTCCATTAAAAGGGCATAAGTACCTTTATGCTACCAAGGAAAACGTGCATACTTCCAGTTTGAAGTGTACAGAGCCTACTTTGGAGACATCAACCAGAGAAGTTACTATGTCTGGGTTTGTTTAGAATTGGAGCTTGGGAAGTAGAAAGAATATACTAGTTTGTCCAGAAAAATCTGAGGGTTCCAGTGGATTCTGAGCCCAATTTATTAATTTGTATTTATATATTTGTTATATAATTTATATATTTATTATATTATATATTATAGATAATATATTATATAACATATATTCATTAATTTTAATATATAATAATAATAGTACAGTATGGCAGCATTAAAAGCTAATGCAATCTTGGAACTATACTCACTCCTTGAAATAAGGTGACCATCCCATTGGTCAGATGACATCTGCAGTCAGTGCAGAGTTCAGTTCTGGCCATCTCTGGTTAAGAAGCTTATGCATAAAATGATAAGTGTTCAGAAAAGGGCAAGGAGAGTCAAGAATATTCTTAGCCAGCAAGCATTTATTGAGTGTTTACTGTGTACCTGACACTGGAGATAGAAAGACAAAATGAAATAGACCTTGTTGTTAAAGAGCTTATATTCTCCACTTGTATGCTATGTGTGTGTTTCTATGTTACATTTTAAAAACAATCCAAGTACCCACTTTTTATTCAAAGCCTTTCTTCACACCTCCAAATATGAGGCCTTTCTAACTCCCTCAGCTGTCTTATAGGTCTTGTATGTACTCTATGTGTGTACTCTAAACTACCAAGTATATATGTGTATATTTATATACATATTATATGTATACAAATTTACATATTCTACATATGTAAGTCTTAATGAATTTTTTTATTAAGTTTTAAAGTTGTGGTATTCACTTTGGGGACACTGATATTTATGCAGAATAAATACAAGTTATTTTAGACATATATATGTCAAATATACGCAGACAGGGTAAACTAGATGGTGCAGTGGATAGAGCACTGGCCCCGAGTTCAAATCCAGCCTCAGATGCTTAATACTTCCTAGCTGTGTGACTCTGGGCAAGTCACTTAGCTTCAATTGCCTCAACAACAAAAAAAAAACAACATACACAGAAAATTAATATAAGGTAGTTTAAAATATATCTATGTGTATATGCCATATATACACACACACACAATAAATACAAGCTAATCTAGAATGCATATATGTATATGTCATATATACATATATGTGTAAACGTAACATGCTGAATAAATTCAGAGTAAATTAAAACAGATATGTTCACATTAATTTAGAATACATTTATTTGTGTATAATATATACAGAATAAACAAAAATAATTTAGAATAGTACATATTCACATATTTAGTATAGATATGAATACATTTGCATATCTCATACATATATACATAATAAATCATTTAAAATACACACAAAGTAGTTTAAAGAGGGAAGAACAGGTGTTAGAGAGCGGTCATGCTTTGTGTACAAAGTGATATTTGAGCTATATTTCGAAGGAGGTGAAAAATTCCCTGAAGCAGAGGTCAAGAGGGGATTCATTATAAGTGTGGAGGGTAGCCAGTACAAACATGAGATGCTGTTTGATAAATGGCAGAAAGATCAGTTTTTAATAAAGGCAGGAAGGAAAAGACTGCGGGGGGTAGTGGGAAAACCAGGTGGGGCCGAATTGGGAAGAGTTTTAGAATCCAAACAGAGTTTTTGTTGGCTCTTAAAGGGAGTAAAAAGCTTCTTAAGGTTTTAGAATAAAGGGGTGTAAAAATCAATGAGACCTTCACCTAAACAACAGTGCTTTAGTAGCTAAGTGAAGGATGGATTGGAGTGAGGGGAGTCTTAAGGGGAGAACTATTGAGAGGCTAGTCCCACACATAAGAGGAAATAGTCCTGAATGAGGATGCTGGCTTTGGGAGTCACTGAGAGGCTGGGAAGGTAGGAAGGATGAGATCTGACAACTAAACAGGTAAGAAATCAAGGGTGATACTGAAGTTGCAAATCTGAGAGACTAAAAGGATGGAGGTGTCCTTGATAGTACGAGAAGTTCAGAAGAAGATGAATTTGAGAAGGGGAGCAAAAACTGCTTTCCCCCTATTGAGTTTAAAATGTTTATGGAATATTTCATCTGAGATGTCCAAGAGACAGTTGGTGATATGGGGCTCGTGCTTAGCAGAGATTAAGGCTGTATATATAGATCTGGCAGTCATCAGCATAGAGATGATAATTAAACCCATGGGAACTGATGAAATCACAAAGTGAGAGTGTGTAGAGGAAGAAAAGAGAAGAAGCCCCAGGACAAGATTAGTTGAAGGAAGTTGCCGTGTTTAGTCTGAATTCAGGAGGGACAGAATAACTGTTTTCAAGTACCTGAAGGGCTGGCTCATGGCAGAAGAATTATATTCATTCTGTTTGGCCACTGAGTACAGCAGCAATGTAGGCAAGTTAAAAAGAGGCAGAACTTCCTAACAATTAGAGCTGAACAAAAATAGACAGGAGCTATGGGGCTACCCTGTCCTAGAAGTTTCCAATTAGATTCTGAATGGTCATTTGTTGGTTAAGTGATAGCCAAGATTCTTTCTTTTTCCCAAAAATGAGTTCAACTAACTGACCTCTGAGGAACTATAAAATTCTGTTTTTCTCTAACATTCAGCCCTATGAAAGATGGTAAACATTGTAGTTTGCAATAGGACCAATGTAGTTTTCTTAAACTTCTATGAAAAAATGGATAAGAAATTGGCATTGTGATGCTATTCCTTTCATTATATGTTGCTTCATGCTCCCACTGCAAGAGAAGGTTTATACAAGCTCCTACAAAAAGAAAGGATGGACTAGAAGATCACCTTGTGAAATTCCACCTAATTTCTATAATCTCTTATGTTTTTCCCCTTTGAGAGACAAAAATTTGCCACAGACTGGATAAAATGTGTGCTGCATGGGTCATTGTCTGCCAAAATGTTAATTCCAAATAAATTAGCATGTCCTAGCATTATTGTGATTGTTATTATTACTATTATTACTTCTGGTGGTAATGTTAATTCAGCTTGTGCTGTTTCTACTTTGGTTGGGGAAGAGCAGGAAGGGTGAGAAGCATTGGAAAGGATGGCAAAAGTAATGCATTAAGGGAAAAAACTTTGCCATTCTAAGTGATGATCCTCTAATGATCTAGTAGGCTACTGATTTTGTTTTCTCTTTTTAACAGAGATGTATGTGGCAGATGGAAATGTAGATAGCAGAGATTTCAGAAAGAAGAATTTAAGATGCAGATCTAGAGTCAGGATGGATCACAGCATTATAGATTTGGAACTGAAAGAGGTCAATGCCATTTTGATCAACCCCCCTCAATTAATAAATAAGGAAAGTGAAAATTGCCTAGGAAAGTTGTGACTTATCCAAGATCTTACAAGTGCTAAGTATCGAAGGCAGAATCTAAAGCCTGATCCTCTGAAGTGAAAGCTAGGTCTCTTTCCATGACCTCAGGATTTAAGATCATAGATTTAGAGCTGGGAGAAATCACAGAATTATGGAACTTACAGGCCATCTGGTCCAATTCCTTCCTTCTACAGGTGAAGAAATTGAAATTGGAAAGGTAAAATAATTTTTCCCCAATCACATAATTAAGTAGGAGAGCCATGATTCAAACCTAGGTCCTTTTCCACCATACCAAGCTGCCTTCTGCGTTCTGGTCCTCCCTTTGATTTATATTCATTCTTCTAGTAATTTTCCAGTGTCTCGGGAGACTCTTTATGATTATGAGTTATAGAGCAACTTTGGACAAGCCACTTAATTTCTCTGTACCTCAGTTTCTTCATCTGTAAAAATGAATGGGCTAGATTAGATAACTTCTGAAATCCCCCACAATTGTAAATAGTAATATAGAATAAAAAAATAGAAAATAGTAAATAGTAAAAAGTGAATTTCTAATTTTCATGGGTAAAGGGAGTTTCCACACTCAGAGTTTCCAAATAAATGAAATCACAATTCCATGTCCCCACAAAAAATGGAGGTAGCAACTATCACAAAAGAAAAATGACAAATGGAATCATTGCAAATGCCATTTCAAAGCAGAAAGAAAACGGCTACTTTTTATCAATCCAGTGTAGATTATCTAATAAACTCTAAATAGAACAATGGAAGCTTAACATTTGAGTAATTAGTTTTCTTTATGTGGAAGGCTATACATGTTTGCTAAAGGACAAAAACGAATGGCTGACTAAAAGACATTATGTCTGAAGAATGAGAAAAAAATTGTCTAAATCATAGTGAAATGGCTTAGGTGAAAGATTCAATTGCATAATCATTATTGAATTGAGCAGGTTTGGATTCAAGCTGTGTCTGAAAGGACCTTCTTCAATTCCTCATCCCATTTTAGAGTTTTTAGAAATAAGCTTGGGCAATGGCAGCAGACAGCCAGGAAGAAAGGCTAGGTATTTTTCCCTCATGAAATTTCACATGAAAAGGAGCCAAAAAGTTGGCCTACATAAGGTAGTGAGCTGGGTGCTAGGAGCTCAGAACAGAAGGCTCCAGCATGTCAGTAGTGGGACAGCCGTGCAAATGGAGTAAAGATGAGTAAACAGAGAGGAGACAAGAAACCAGGTTGGTAAAAATCCACAGCAGTTTTTAAAATGAGAGGGCTTTGGACCAGATCTTGGAACATATCAATAGGTTTTCCCATTTTGCAACATTATTTAGGGATCTCGGTCCAGAATTCTTAGGAATCTTAAAGATAAATAAGTAGACAGACTGACAGAGGGATAATTTTTAAGTGCTTCCCATGTATGTACACTATTCTAAGGTCCCTAGTCTAAGCCTCTTGTTTATCAAATCAAGAAACTGAGGCCCAAGAGGTTAAGTGACTTGCCTAAAATAGTGACTATCTTAAGCAAATTGATTCAGCTTTTAGTGAACTGCTAAGAATTTTTCTCTTACCTTTTCATGTGTTTTCTTCCTTGTTTTCCTACCTGTTTTACTTGGAAAATCCATCAGGCCAACTGTCAGGTAGGTCAACTTTGATGTTTAATGTAATATTATAGAGGGAGAGGGTGTTGATGGGGAAAATTATGTTTAAAAAGATAATTTGGGAACAATAATAAATAATGCATCTGGAACAAAGCTTCTTAAACGCTATATGGAGTCATCTAACTAAATATGAAGATCAAATTATGGTTTTTTTTAATCAGTAAATGCTTGGCTTGTATACCTGTTTTATATATCTATATAATCAGGGTTGCATAAAAATTTCCTGGGTGAAAAGTGATCACAAGTGGAAAAAATTTTAGAAGCCCTGATCCAGAGGAATATAAATGCATGTTCACATATTTATATACAGATTCATATATATATATATATATATATACACACACATATGTATATGTAGAGAGAAAAATCATAGACACACACAACACTGAAGCCAAAAAGCAAAAGTACTTGATCAATTTTATGCAGAGCTAAAAAACTGATTACCAAGGCTAAGCACAAAGGTGCTATGGTTTCAAGTACATTGATTTAAGGAAGGGGAAAAAGGACATTGCTCATAAGAATTTAATCTAAGAAAATGAACAGGTCTAAATGATAAAGGAATTCAAGCAAGGGCTTATGCATTTTCATTTTTACTTGTTACTGATTACAAGACTTTCTCATTGATCCAAGGGATTATGGGATGGCTGGTAGACCCACTAAGATTCTGTTGAAAATGCTTATTTTGGGAGGGGGAAAGATTGGCCCAGTTCAAGAAAAATTCAGAAAGTCATTGTTTTAGAGTAATGGAGAATGAGTATTCCCGGATTATCGTGGGTAAAGAATTCATCCTTAAGTGGCCAGTCTACTTCTGATGAACCTCATTTGATCACATTTAATCAGGCTGGACCTCAGCAAATAGACATAGTTCAATGTTAGGAATTTACATAAGGTAAATGAGTTACCAGAGGAAATAAAATAACTAATTCTAGTGGGAATCTCAATTTTCCTCTCTCAGAACTAGGCAAATCTAACTATAAAATAAACAAAAAAGAAGTTAAGGAGATGGGAAGAATTTTAGAAAAGTTAGATATGATAAATCTCTGAAGAAAATTGAATAAGAATAGAAAGAAGTATACCTTTATCTCAGTTGTATCTCAGTTGGCCAAGTAGCACCTTGGCCATTTATTATGCCATAAAAACCTTACAACCAAATGCAGAAAAGCAAAGATAGCAAATGCATCCTTTTAATGAATTTATACAAAACTTTTCTAACTGGCAGAACTTTATACAGATTCCTCAAGGTTTGATCTATTAACTTAAATAAGAAACCACTATATGTGTTGCATGAAGAACATAGGGCTAAAGGATATTATGTACTCATTATATTCTTTTTAAAGCCTGAATTTCCCTTTATGAGGTGTTCTTAATCTTGAATTTGGAGGGATTTTTTTATATTTTGATCACTAGATAATTAGTTTCCTTCATAATTCTATGTATTTAATTTAAAAACAGTATATGAAAAGAATGGCTGTAGGAGATCCAGGTTAAGAACTCCTGCCCTAGGGTGAACCATAGGTGGTTTCAGTAATCATAGGAGCAGAAACTCTATGAATGCAGAGAAGAACAGAATTCCCTTATTTCCTTTAGTGCCAGAAAAGAAAATTATTTCCATGGATTGGCAATAGAAGCTTTTTTTAAGCTTTTAAAGTGCAAGACATAGTGCATAGTCAGAACCCAAGAAAAGAGAGACAAACATGTAAATTAGAGGGTATTTTGTAGGGGGATACATATGTGTATGAGAGAGAGAGAGAGAGAGAGAGAGAGAGAGAGAGAGAGAGAGAGAGAGAGGGGAGAGAGAAAGAGAGAGTAATGTAATACAAGTTTAGTTCATTTCTATCTTTCAAAAGGAAAAATTATGTGCTTCAGTTGCCATGCAATATGTCCTGTTCTCACAGCTTTCTAATTTTATTTTCAGAAATCTACAGAGCAGATGAAGAAAGTCCCAACAATTATTCTTTCAGTCTCTTATAAAGGAGTCAAATTTATCGATGCGACAAATAAGGTATGTGATGCTGGTGCAGCAGTAAATTAAGAACAGTGCCTGACGCCACTTTATAAGTCAGTAGACACAAGGCTAAGGGCAGATTTCCAGTGCAACACATAACTATCATGGCCATAGTGAATCAAGGACACCCGAGTTCAATTCCTACCCCGATGCTTCCTAGCTGGGTGATTATAGGCCAATCACCTAATGGGGGGCATCCCAAAATCTTAGTGCTATTTTATATTTGAATCGATTAGATAGAATAAATAAAAGATTAAATTTGAATAAAATTTTGGGGACATCCAGGTTATACAAAGTTCTTTACTTCCTACATCCTTTTGTAGTCCCTGTCACCTACCAGTTCTTCATCACTCCTCCAACCCCTTAAAAAAAATTATCCAATTTATTTTTATATATTCTTTATGTCCTAGATCTTACACTATAGTGCAATAGAAGGATGTTCTAGTGAAATTCAAATCCCATTTCTATCACTTCCTAGCTGTATGGCCTTAGCCAAGTCACTTAATCAGTTTTTTCATTTGTAAAGGGATTAAACTAGATGGCTTCTGAAATCCCTTCTGGATCTAACATTATAACCCTTTAATATACTATGCCATTGATGGGGTTATAATCTGAAGAGGACAGAGAGAATTCCCATACCAGGAGTTCCCCATGCTAATGATATCAAAGATTACTTCTGAATTATAAGCAAAGATCTGGGAGGATCGGGAGAAATCAAATAGCCCAGTCTTTTTATAGATGAGAAAAGGGACCTACAAAGGTAAACTATCCAAATTTTAAACCTTTTTCATAATCCTTTGTTTTCTACCACAGCCCATGAATCCTTCTCTCTAACTAGACATTCACTTTATTTTGGGTTTTTGTTAAATAGTTTTGTCTTACAAAGATTCCCCTTCTTTCCTTCCTTTGCTTCTTAAAAAGGATCATAAGACTATAAGAATCCAAATTTAGAACTAAAAGAGGTCTTGGAGACTCTTGAGTCTGAGGTCCTCATTTGTAAAATGATGTGATCTTTCCTGAGGCATCCATCTTTCCCCCAGCTATTAGTATTTCTCTTCCACAAAAATGTGTTTATTGATTACTCTGCATTTTTGGTATCTATTCATATATATATTTGAATATTACTGCAAATATTTTGTCTCTTCTATAGTTACAGGATGTTTTCTCCCAAGTGAATGTAAGTTTCTTAAGGGCAGGACCTGTTTTAGTTTTATCTTTGTATCCCCAGTGCCTCATATATGATAGCCACTTAAAGAATGATTAATCATGAGCTCCATCATCACATATTATCTTTTATACCATACTGGATTAAACACCAATGCTAACCCACTTGACCAATACTTCTGAGAAGAAAAAGGCACAATTTTTAAACCTTCTTTGTCAGAGAGAATGTCACTAAATAAAGAGCTTTATACATGCAACTATATAGCCATTCATTTATATATACTTTTTTTTTTTTTGGATGATAGTTTCAACATAGAAGCAGATCCACTGAATGGACACTAACAGTAAAATTTTCCATAGTTCACAATGATGTCACTTTGAAGATTTACAAAACCTTTTTTCCCAAATAAAGCCATTCATTTCAACCTCACAGGAACCCTATAAAGCACAGTAGACTCCAGATATTCTTATCTCCATTTTACAGATAAGATTAAGTGAAATCTCATAATCTTTCTGAGCCTTATTCCCCAACTGTAAAATGGGGATAAGAATATCTGAAAGGGAAAGGTTTTAGGTGCCTGTGGATCCTCATGTAAGAGTTAGGGGCAAGTCTTTCTGACTCAGCATTTGATTGATCAGATTTTAAATAAAATTCAAGATTCAAGTAGAAATTAAGCAGATAGAGAAGTACTTGTGAAGTCAGAAAGAGCTGGATTGTGGACTATGGCACTAGGCAAGTCACTGAAGCTCTCAGGGCTCTTAGTAACAGAGAAGGTGCCAGTCTGCATTGGTAAGGGTCTCATCTATAAAATCCCTATGCTAGAAAAACCACAGGGTAAGTCCCTATCCCCCATTCTACTTAATTTTGCAGGCTAGAAGATGGGCAAAAGAACTTCAATACTCATCCTACTGAAAACCAGTCAAGAAAGGCTCAGAAAATTAATAATAGCTTAATGGGGCTGCACACCATCAAAAATTTTGGGTATATAGGGAAGCTATATTCTGTATAGCATGTACCAGGGCTCCTTCCCTTTCATTGATAGCAAGAGGATATGACTCATGCACAAAGCTCCTGAGCCAGCACTGCCCTGCATCTCAGATGGCATCATCTTGGAGCCTCTCCTGGCAAAGCGAGATGCTTTTACCTATAATGGTACAGGCAAAATTTCACTTGCTTAAAGCTAAGCATAGTTTTATTGGCTGATTATACCATCAAGTTCAAATTATACAAATCCAGAACTTGATGATTCCAATGCATTCCCTTCTCTAAAGCAGTTAAAGATCTTGGATCGTGCAGCCAAGAATGGGGAATGCCGGTATGTTTTTGATTTTGGAATTATACCAGTTTATAATTATATAATGAGCAGGCAGTGTGGTGTACTGGATAGAGACCAGGGAGTCAGGAAGACCCAAATTCAAGTCATGCTTCTGACACATATTGTTTGAGTGATCCCATATGGATCACCTCTGAGAGCCCCAGGTAAATTAATGCCATTAGTCCATCTGAGTTCTAAAACTGCAGAGGAATAGTAAGAACAATAATAAAACCATGAAATACAGGTGACTTATACTTTGGCATTGGTGAACGGAGTTTCCACACCAGGAGTTCCAGATGTAATCTGACCAGGACAGAATAAAATGGTACTCTCTCCCCTTCATCATTCCAGTTATGATACCCTTCTTTTTTTGTTTCTTTTTTATTAAAGCTTTTTATTTACAAAGCATATGCATGGGTAATTTTTCAACACTGACCCTTGCAAAATTTTGTGTTCTAAATTTTCTCCCCCTTCTCCCCACTCCCTCCCCTAGATAGCAGGTAATCTAATACATGTTAAATATGTTCAAATATATGTTAAATTCAATATATGTATACATATTTGTACAGTTATCTTGCTGCACAAAAAAAAATCAGATAATGATACCCTTCTTAAGGTAGCTTAAAATTAAGCTAACTTCTTTGGGTTCCATGCCACAATAGGTTCATATTGAGTTTATAGCTTACAAAAATTCTAGTCACACATCTTTCTCTGCCTCCATCCTTACCTATATAGTTTATTTTTTTAACCCAAATATAGGATTATATGGATATAGCTATATATAGCTATATCCTTATTAAATTTTATCTTATTAAAGTCAGCCCATAATTCTATCACCTCAGACTCCCTCTGGATTCTCTCTCTTATTTGTCAGCTAGCTATTCCCAGTAGTTTTGTATCATCTGAGAATTTGATAAGAGTATCATATATGTCTTTTTCTAAGTCGCTGATAAAAATGCTAAAAGGTTCAGGACTAAGGACAGATCCTAGATGCACTCCATAAGAGACCTTCCTCCTGGTAGACAGGCCATCAACAGTGAAGACTCTAGATTTGGTTCTTCTAGCAATTAGGCACTCACATAGCTACAATCCATCTCTCTTTTGTAGGAGATTATTTTTCAGAAACATTGCTGAAATACTGGAATTCTATGACTATAGTATATTCCCCTGATTGATCAGGTCAAGTCAAAAAAAAAAAAGCACCTACTATGTGCCAAGCATTATGCTTATACTGCGAGCTTCTGGAGACTAAGAATTGGGTTTTGCCTTTCTTTGAATTCCCAGGATTTAGTACAGTGCTAAATAAATGCTAGCTGGTTGGCTAACTAATAACTGCTATAACCATGTTTTTAAAAAGGTAAAGAAATACAGTTGGCCTAATATAACCAGTTTTTGCTGGACTTTAGTGATCATCACTTCCTTCCTAAGTGTTCACAAGCCATTCAATTAATGACACATCCCAGATGTAGAGCTAGAAGGGGCCTTGAAAATCATTTTTCCAACTCTCATTTTACAGATCAAAAAACTGAGGCACAGGGAAGTGAAGTTAATTTAGACTTCTAGATTTAGAGCTAGAAGAGACCTCAGAGTGCAACCCTCTTGTTTTTACAAATGAGGAAACTGAGACCTACAGAAATTAAGTGGACTTTTCAGTTATATGGTAAATATCAGATGCAGAATCTGGACCCTGTGTGCTCTCACTACTATATTTCTTTTTTTTTTTTATTTAATAGCCTTTTATTTACAGGATATATACATGGGTAACTTTACAGCATTAACAATTGCCAAACCTCTTGTTCCAATTTTTCACCTCTTACCCCCCACCCTCCCTAGATGGCAGGATGACCAGTAGATGTTAAATATATTAAAATATAAATTAGATACACAGTAAGTATACATGACAAAACGTTATTTTGCTGTACAAAAGAATCACACTCTGAAATATTGTACAATTAGCTTGTGAAGGAAATCAAAAATGCAGGTGGGCATAAATATAGGGATTAGGAATTCAATGTAATGGTTTTAGTCATCTCCCAGAGTTCTTTTTCTGGGCATAGCTGGTTCAGTTCATTACTGCTCCATTGGAAATGATTTGGTTGATCTCGTTGCTGAGGATGGCCCGGTCCATCAGAACTGGTCATCATATAGTATTGTTGTTGAAGTATATAATGATCTCCTGGTCCTGCTCATTTCACTCAGCATCAGTTCGTGTAAGTCTCTCCAGGCCTTTCTGAAATCATCCTGTTGGTCATTTCTTACAGAACAGTAATATTCCATAATATTCATATACCACAATTTATTCAGCCATTCTCCAACTGATGGACATCCATTCAGTTTCAGTTTTTAGCCACTACAAAAGGGCTGCCACAAACATTCGTGCACATACAGGTCCCTTTCCCTTCTTTATAATCTCTTTGGGATATAATCCCAGTAGTAACACTGCTGGATCAAAGGGTATGCACAGTTTGATAACTTTTGAGCATAGTTCCAAACTACTCTCCAAAATGGTTGGATTCGTTCACAACTCCACCAACAATGCATCAATGTCCCAGTTTTCCTGCATCCCTCCAACAATCATCATTATTTTTCCTGTCATCTTAGCCAATCTGACAGGTGTGTAGTGGTATCTTAGAGTTGTCTTAATTTGCATTTCTCTGATTAATAATGATTTGGAGCATCTTTTCATATGACTAGAAATAGTTTCAATTTCTTCATCTGAGAATTGTCTGTTCATATCCTTTGACCATTTTTCAATTGGAGAATGGCTTGATTTTTTTATAAATTAGAGTTAATTCTCTATATATTTTGGAAATGAGGCCTTTATCAGAACCTTTGACCGTAAAAATATTTTCCCAGTTTATTGCTTCCCTTCTAATCTTGTCTGCATTAATTTTGTTTGTACAAAAACTTTTCAGTTTGGTATAATAGAAATTTTCCTCACTACTATATTTCACATATCTCCAGTCCCATCAGCACCCAATTAGTATGTGTTAGGGGCAATTCTTGAACCCAGGTTTTCCTGACTCAAAAACTAGCCCCATTTTGACATTCTCAGTAAGTTAATGCCATTAGTCCACCTGAGTTCTAGAACTGCAAAGGAAGAATAACAATAACAATAACCAATCAATTTATCCTGGACAAGTCACTCAGTCTCTCTTACTCTCTTAATCTCCCAGGATTGTCATGAGGATCAGATGAGATAACATAAGCAAAGTAATTATTTGTAAGCCTTAAGGCACCATATAAATGCTAACTTTATTATTATCATATCATAAATTATTATATCATATTATTTATGCTTATTATTTGAAAACTAAGGCCCTGAGAAGTTCTGGTTTTTCTATACTTATACAGTCAGTATCTGAGGTGGGATCTGAACCCAAGTCTTATGACTTCCAAGTTTAATTGTTTTTCTACTGCACCAGGCCATCTTCTTCCTTCAGGATTATCTCAGTCCTATCCATAAATGAAAAACTTAAGACCATGTGCCAGTCTTTAACAAGAAATCTCTCTATAAATCAGAAGAGCCAGAGAGTCTGTGTGTGAATCCAGGCTTTTTGTCTTCTGGGCAATTTGTCTTCTGGGCAACTTTGGTCAAATCACGGAACTTTTCTGATGATTGCATTATTCATGAATAAAATGTGCAAAATCAAGTGTAAGGGATTCAGGATTATCCAGTCTTTGAGATTCATTCTGCATCTAGATCCTGTCATCCTAATCCTTTGCAGAAAAGTGAAAGGTGTTGCTGAACTCTGCTGCCTGGAAAGCATAAATGTCCAATAATGTGCTGATAAGTCAAGGAGTGATCACCATAATCATAGCTAAATTTATGGGGACTTGCAAAGTACTTTGCATATATTATCTCATTTTATCCTCACCTTGGGATGTAGGTATTATTAAAATCCCTATTTTGTAGATTAAAAAATTGAGGCTGAGAAAAGCGGACTTGTCTGGGATCACAAAGCTAGTGAGCATCTGTGGTGAATTTGAACTTAGTTTTTCCTGGATTCAAGTCCAGTGTTCTACTTTCTGTGCTACCTACCTGATTCCATGTAGAAGCTAAATCAAAAAGAGCGCCATATCCTAAATTCTCCACAGAGTATTCCATCATTGTATAATACAAAGAAAAGTTTAAAGAGAGAGAAATAGGCATTAGGGTATGGTGAGAAAGAACTCTGTGCTTGCTTTCCTCAGATCAGTGTAACTTAAACAATTCACTCTCAGCTATTCTCTATACCAGGGGTCCTCAAACTTTTTAAATAGGGGGCCAGTTCACTGTCCCTCAGACTGTTGGAGGGCTGGACTATATAGTAAAAACAAAAACTTTGTTTTGTGGGCCTTTAAATAAAGAAACTTCATAGCCCTCGGTGAGGGGGATAATCGTCCTCAACTGTCGCATCTGGCCCCATGGGACGTAGTTTGAGGACCCCTGCATACCATCTCTCTTGAAAAGCAATATTGCCAACAGTATCCTTTCCATTCTTACTCTGCCTTTAAGTGCATTGCCTCAATATAATGAGGAACACACTGGATTTATACTCAGAGGATCTCTGTTCAAATTCTGCCCCTGCTGTGATTTTTAACAAGTCTCTTCATTTCCCCTCCCATCAGATTCCTCATCTGTAAAGATGGCTTCTGAAGTTCCTTACAGCTTTAAATCTATAATCTTGTAATTATAATTAGCTTTACCTTTGTTGACCACTTACTTCATCATTTCCAGTTCTTTGCTTCTACCAAAAGTATTGCTATGAATATTTTGGTGCATATAGGTCCTTTCTATCTTTGACTTCCTTGGTTCTATGGCTAGCAGTAAAATATCTTGAACAAAGGATCGGAGCATTTCATTTCAGCCCAATTCCAAATTGCTTTCCAGAGTAGTTGGACCATTCATCATCTATAGTGTATCAATTCTATCTCTATGGCTGTCTTCCCACAACCTCTCTAACATCGATTATTCCCATCTTTTGTCATCTTTGCCAATTTTCCGGATGTGAAATGATTTGAATTTCTTTCATTTTTAGCAAACTGAAGCAAATTTCCACATGGTGGGTAATAATTATTGTGAGAACTATTTGTTGACTATTTTTTCAGTTAACAGCTTTTCTTCCTAGCTTAGTTGCATTGATTTTGTTGGTATAAAAGATTTTCAATTTCATTTGATCATTTTCCTCGTTTAAAAAAAAAAAACAAATTTGCACTCAATTATCTCTGCAGTCCTTCTAGCTCTGATGTTCTATTATTCTGTAATTCAATGAGCTTTTATTAGGTAGTTCTGCATGAAGAGTATGCCTGGTCTATTTGAACCAGTTTCCTTATCTGTAATATGGAGATGATAATCATTGTATAATCTCCCTTAGAGAATTGTGAAGCTCAAATGGCATGATGCACAGAATCTATGACTTACTTTATGAAAGTAAATTATTATCATGACTATAGAAGCTAAAAAGTTAGATGTTTTCCTTATCTAAAGTCAACCATTGTATCAGAAATATTTAATAGTGAATGAACAACAATACAGTGAAACCAGTATAATGTCTTCAATGCATTCATACTGCCTGCATTAAAATGGATGCCTCACTATTCAATTCAACTCATTGAGCACTTATTAAACACCCATTATATGTGCCAGGTATAATATAAGGTACTTGAACCCTGTATGAAGATAAAGATTCCAAATGGCAGAGATGAAAAAGGATTCAATTCCCAGTGCAGGAGGTAGAGAGAGGCTGGACCTCAGATTTCATTACTGATTGGAAACTCCCAGATGACAAAATTTCCCCTTTACAATTCAAATCAACCTTTGCTTTGCAATTTATCATCTCAAGGAGCCAAGTTAGTGTTGTCAGAGTTAACCACACATACATATCAACTTAGAAATCCATAAATTAGCATTATCTACATTCTGTTGTGTTTTTTGTTGTTGTTGAATATTTCCCAATGAAGTTTTAATCTGGTTCTGACCACATTCAGGAAAGTTGCTAGATCCTTGTTTGATAACCTCTAGACTAAGAGAAGTGACTTATATGCCTAGGGTCACATAGTCATTATCAGTGGAAGAATTTGAACCCAGATCTTCCTCACCTTAAAGCTAGCTCTTTATCTTTTAGGGCTTGGTGCTTTTCTGGACTCAATGTATAAGGAGTATCTGTGGTAACTAAACTCCAGTCCCAACACATAACTAAGCTGTGTAACAGTAGACATGTTACTTTACTCCTGCTGAGTCTCGGTTTTCTCATCTTTAAAATATTCAAAATAATAATAAAATATAAACTATAAATAAATTGTCCTTGCACTCCCTAATTCCTGAAGTTGGATTGAGGAAAACACTTTGCCTTTAAAAAGATATAGAAATAGGAATTATATTTGTTATATATTTTATCATGGGAGGCAGCATGGCAGAGAGAATAGAGACATGATCTCAGAGTCAGGAAAACTCCCTATGACACTCATTTAACCTAGACAATTCTCTAAGATTGAGTTGCAGAAAAGGCCTATGCAGGGTTACAGAGCTAGATTCCTTATGCCCTTTAAATCTCACCTCCAATTCCCCTCAAAAAAAAGTAAAAGCCTTGTTTCAGGTCTAGCACAGTGCCTGATACATGGTATGATATTTCATAGCTGTTTATTAGTTGATTATTCAAAATTCTAATTATTACTTTAAGTCATGGAGATTCTGTTATAGAAGTGTTAACTTAGTTTGACCCTCCTATATGAAATACAAGACTTATGAAATCCAAGCCTATGTGTGGAATATGAGAACAGCTTCATTTATTAATGTCCATTAAACTTGTAATCAAGACAGAGCTTAAATGTGGGCATTTTTTCCTGGTAGCACATTGATGTCTTTCAGAATTCTTTCACATCCAAGTATTTGGACCCGAGTTCAAATTTGACTTCGGACACTTACTAGCTGTGTTGTCCCTGGGCAAGTCACTTAACCCTATTTGGCTCAGTTTTCTCATCTGTCAAATGATCTAGAGAAAAGAAATAGAAAGCCATTCCAGGGTCATTTCCAAGAAAACCTTCCTTTGATGCTTATTCCCTGGATGATCTTGGAAAAAAAATTTAACATCTGTGAGTTTCAATTTCCTAATGAATGAGGAGTTTAGACTTCATGGCC
This sequence comes from Sarcophilus harrisii, assembly GCF_902635505.1. Taxonomy (NCBI): domain Eukaryota; kingdom Metazoa; phylum Chordata; class Mammalia; order Dasyuromorphia; family Dasyuridae; genus Sarcophilus; species Sarcophilus harrisii. Next base: position 26,797,717 of record NC_045430.1, read on the forward strand.
TCCAAGATCTATAATCTAGTGGTCAGTCCTTATGGATTTATGGATAAAACTGAGGCTCAGAAAGCTCACATGATTCATCTGAGGACGCTTAGCTAATTAGTTAATTGTAGACTTTCAAGACTAGAACTTTTACTTCTTAATTCCCAAGCTACTGTTCTTTCCACTGCCTCATTTAATTTCTTTGTTCCCAACAAGGAAGCTGTTTTTTTAATGTATAAAAATTAATTAGTGATTTTTCTAATTTCCCTTTTTCTCCTATGAATACTGGCTTAGATGGTGAGAGACAGGGAGAAGTTTGTTTTCTCAAATAAGTTTTTTTTCTGTTTTTTTCAAATAAATGATTTGCATCTGAGTTCATTGGGTGTGGGTGGGGTAGGAACAAATACTTAGGAAACAAATTATGAGATTTGAAATTCATTACCCAACAACTTGGGAGGAAAAAATGGAATCAGTCATCATGAAGTGAGCAGAGAGAAGCTGCAAATTATCTTAAATTAAAAATTGAGCTCAGAAAAGATTTCACACAAAAAATAGTTTAAATCCAATAAGCTTCAGCAAGGCTCATGACCCAGAGGTAGGAAGAGCATCAGACATCTGCAGACTGCCATAACTGAGTTCCCACAGTGCCCTCACCTCAATCTTCAGATTTAGCAGATCCCTCAAGAGAGAGCAGAAGGTACGGACCGAGTACTTGGCTGGAAATTGGAAGATTTGTGTTTTATGCCAAATTCCTGCTTGGAGTCAGAAGGAAAAGGCCCTGAACCCACCGGGGCCGCAGTTTCTCCATCTGGGTAAATTAAGAAGACAATAAAAATTTTCCCCCCAGATGTCTTGCTCAAATCAGCCCAAGACTAACAAGATAATTTGGAATGTTTGTGAAGTGGGAGAGGTAGGATGCCCAAAAAAAGCCATCCTTTTGTTTTATGCAAATTTATCGCCTTCTAAGAACTTGGGACCCAAATTAAGAGCAAATTAAGAGTTGTATACTGTGTGTGCCAGTTTTCAGGGCCTGCTCCCTAGGGAGTCTCCAGTTGGGCTTTTGAACATGGTTCTGGCTCCTGGCCAGCCCTCACTGTTTGCCGTTACGGTTCCCCGGGTGGCAATCTGTGTGGGAAGGACCTCAATCTCTGCCTCAGAGAAAACCAAACAGAGTTGAGAGGAAAGAGATGCCTTATTTTGCAGAAAGAGAAAGAAATGGGAATCATGGCTCCCTCTTCTTTACTGTAACCTGATCTTATGCAGAACAGCTGTATTCATTAACTAGATTGGATAATTCTGTCGTAAACTCCCCAGTCAGAAAGCAAATAGCTTTTTAAAAATAATTTTTCTTTATTTTATTTTTCAAAAGCCATGGGGGGGGGGGGGGTTAAGTGACTTGCCCAGGATCACACAGCTATTACATGGCTGAGGTCAAATTTGAACTCGAGTTTTTTAAACTTCATCCCTAAAGTTTGACAGATTCATTCCAGGATGAAAGACACCTTAATTTATTAATTTTGATGAAGTTAAACTTATCTATTGTATCATCTAGCTGACCCAAGCAAACAGCTTTTTGTGAAGAACACAGAAAGTGAAGGGATTTGTGCATGGATATGTGACTGGTGGGATTTTTTTAATATAAAGACTATTTCTACTAGACACACTTATTCCTTTAAAAATTAATACAAAGAGTTAACAGAGAAAATCAATTTGACCGTGTCATTCACATCTAACTATTCCCAACCCTTCTCTTCCTCCTCAGCAATCAAAAACAAATGCCATCTCCTCCACTTATTTCCCTCCTAAGGGAAGACATTTAAAAACTCTATAGATAAAGAATAAAGGAACTCAGTTCATTGAAAATCATGGGGACAATTTTTCCTACAATTTAATTGCTCCCCAGTGTTCTGGCTTGTCTTATGGGTCCCCAGTTAATGTTCTAGAGAGTGCAAATGAAATACCAGTCTGGTTAAAACAATACACAAAAGAAAATATCTATGAATGTAATGAAATAATAGTACTCTTGGGAAAAGACAAATATGAAGAATTCAGAGTAGCAGGCAAACACATGTCAACTAATATAGCAAGAAAGAAGGACCAGGAAGGCAGTCTAGAAAACGACTACAGCAAAGAATAACCAAGAAAAAGGGAAAAAGCAATGAAATTGAATCTTATATAATTATATTAACCAAGTTTGGCCCCAGGGAAGAATGGAGAAAATGTAACTCTTCCCCTTCTTCAATACAGAGATGAGGAGACTTGGGTAAATATCATTGGGGTTAGATGAAGGGTGCTGAATTTTTTAAAAAATAATCTATTTTACAAGAAGATAGTTTGTGGGGCAGGGAAAGTTGCAGATAGATTCATAAAGTTGTCTTAAGAACAAAAGGCATCTCTGAGCAAATTACTTTAATCTACCAGTGCTCTGGACATGGGCAGCTAGATAAAGCAGTGGATAGAATGCCAGACCGAGAGTCCAGAAGACTCATTTTCCTGCATTCAAATTTTGTCTCATACTTATTAGCTATGTGACTCTGGGCATGTCACTACTCTGTTTGCCTCAGTTTCCTCAAATGTAAAATGAGGTGGAGATGGAAATGGTAAAACACTCTAGTATCTTTGTCAAGAATACCCCAAATGGGGCTATGAAGAGTCAGATGCGATTGAAAATAATTGAACAACAAGCTCTAGATATCTTTCTAAGACTACAAGTTGCAAGAAAAGATACTGACTTGTACTAGTAAAACAAGTTTCCTCACCCAAAAGTATCCTGTACCAATGAAATCATAAGGCCAGTCCTCTCTCCATAGTCCTTTTCCCTGTCACTAAAAATAAGAAAAAAAAATTTTTTAAGTACTTGTCTATGATAACATTTAGATTTAAAATTATTTAGAATTAAATTACTTTACAAAAATTAAAATTACTTAAAAGGCCTTGTCCCTTTCGAGCCTGCATGACAACTTTGGGAAGTAGATGTTGTTATTGCTCTCATTTTACAGAGGATAAAACTGAGGCACAAAATGGTCCAATCATTTGCCCATAGTCACATAGCTAAAGAAGCATCTGAGACAAGATTGGGACCTAGGTCTTCCTGACTGTGTCCAGGGCCCTAACCATTGTGCATGCTGTCTCTATATGGCTAACGTGACTCTGTCCTAGGAAGGTGAAATCAATACAAGAGGTACCAGTTTGCCATAGTGACAGCAGTATCCAATGGGAAGGAGAAAGAGGATAAACTTAGAGACTTTGCTTTTAGCAAACACTTTGTTTAAATATATATATATAAATAAAATATTCATTTACAAATGCATTTTAGAACCTCACAAGATACTTTTCTGTCCAGTTTATCTATCATCAAGGAGAGATAGGAACAATAGAATGGGTTTGTGACCTTCTGTGGTACTTCTGAGATTTTTGGAAGAGACCATTATCTAGTTGTAGGACTCCAGCTTTCATCCGAGTTCATTTTGACTGGCATCATCCCTAGAGCTTGCCAGCTTCATTCCAGGATGAAAGACACCAGATTTATTATTTTTAATGTAGTTAATTCTTTGATTGTTCCCCCACCAATGCAGCTGTGCCGCGTGCAGAACATGAAGTGTTTATTGGTACTGTTGGCAGTGGACAGTTGTTTTTAAAGTATTTTTAGGTACCAAGAGGCAGGCTCCCTCCCTCATGGAAAGCTGCCTAAGATTTATTTCAGATTGTGCAATTAGAAAGTAATCTGGTTACAGAAGGAACTTTTTCAAGAGATAAGGGTTAAGAATGCAAAGAGACTATTCTAAGATAGCAGAGATGGATTTTATGTGAACCTGTGGGCTTTTAGATTTCATCTCCAAGGCACCATGACAAAAAGAAGCATTTCTAGCTAGGGCCTAGGAATGTTTGCTGCAGAGATAATGTGCTACGCATGCTCCAGGCTCTGGAGAACTGCTATCTCCAGGAGTTCAAAATCAAAGTAAAATATGGAATTCAAGATATTTCAGTGCCAGGTTCTGAAGATAAAGACCAAAAAACAAAACAAAACCCCAATGTCTACCTCAAAAAGCTTTCATTCCAATTTTTCCATTTCATTCCTGTCATCCTTTTTCTTGCTGAAATAATATAGATCATATTCAAGAATTTTCGATGACTCCCCATTGCCTCTATCATAAAAATTACAAACTCTTCATCATGGATCATAACTGTAGTGAACCCTAAATAATCTAAATCTTTCCAGATTTATTGCCATAATGATACTCTACTCTCCAATCAAATTGTTCTACTTGCTTTTCCTCTGAACTTATATTCTATCTCTAGGCCTTTGCAGAGTCTGTTTCTCATGCTGTCCCTCCCCACTGCCACCCCTCAAAATGTCTATCTTCTTTTGAGATATATTATCACCCATGGAAAATCTTTCTTTATCCCTTATTACTCTCCCCTTTGTTCTGAAAGAGAAGAGGTGAGGATGAGAAGAGAGAAAAGGGGGAGAGAGAGGTAGGTAGGTAGATAGATGAGATAGATATACATATGCATTTGTATTATATATTTGCATAATAAGTATACAAGAGTAGGTAACTATTTGCCAGGCATTATGCTAATGAATTATATACCATATACATCCCTACACTCAGTTATACACATACATATATATTCATATAAATATGATTTCATTATAATAGCTAGAATTTATAGAATACCTATTATTTGCCAGATAATTGTGCTAATGAATTTATACATATATAGGTATGTCTATAAACAAATGCACACTTACATATATGTAATAAAATTATATTAATAGCTAGAATTTATATAGTACCTATAATGTGGCAAGTATATATACTATATATAGATGAATATATATAATGAATATGTATCATATGCATATAATGAATATATATTATGTGCATGAGATCAATATTTGTAAGATACTTTTGCAAACCTTAAAATTCTATAAAATGCTATTATGATAATTATCTGTTTTATATCTTCCCAATAAAAAGTAAACTCATTCAGGGCAGGAACTGTTTTTCATTTTGTCTTTATATCTCTGTTCCTAAGACTGTGATTTGCATATACTAGTTATTTAATAAATTCTTGGATTGGTTTGGATGTGTTGAAATAATTTCAGCACATAAAGCTACTACAAATGCCTGTGTTGTTCATTTTTCTTGTGACTAAAAAAAAAGTGGAAAATATGGTCTTTTTTTCTTCTTCCAGAACATTATCGCTGAGCACGAAATCCGGAACATCTCCTGTGCTGCTCAGGATCCTGAGGATCTCTCCACATTTGCGTATATCACGAAAGACTTGAAATCAAATCACCATTACTGCCACGTGTTCACAGCCTTTGATGTGGTAAGTCCTGGAATTTTGTTTCTATTAAAAGTCCCTTTGAGTAACAGAACTGCTTTGCCCAGTATTACACCCAGATTGACTGTAGGTTGGGGCTTAGGTAGGATTCAGAAACTTTCCTCCGCAAATTAGTGTAAATTTCTTTCAGGCATATATACCACACACACACACACACACACACACACACACACACACACCCCAGATTCATGAGCTTCAGAAGCCTAATTTTTATTTGTTTGTTTTGTTGTTTGTTTTTATTGCCTCAGATTTTTGGTTTATTATTGCCCTGGTATCCAAGGACAGCCCCCTTTCCCCTGGTACCAAGGACAGCCCCTTTCTCCTGGTACCAAGGACAGCTCCTTCCTTTTTAACTCTTTCCCTCCCCCCCCCCCAAGTCTCTTCCATAGTTCAGCTGGAAATTCATATTATTTTCATTGCCTCCTAAATTGTTTTGAGTTGTCTAATACCAATAAAACCAAAAACTAGCAACAACAAGAAGAAAAAAAGAAGTTGGCTCCACAAGAAGTATCCTTGACCCATATATAATCATTCTGTAAGGGATTCTATAGAACTCAGAATGAAATCTATTGAAGGATCCAAGGCTAATAGATCTCAGGTGTTATTAGTCCAACCCCTTCATTTTACAAAGAGAAAATTGAGGCAAATAGAAGTTAGATGGTTTGCCTAAATTCACACAGTTCAAACAGAGGTGGGATATAAACTCAGATACCAAGCTTCCAAGTTCAACCTTCTTTCCCACTGTACCATGGAAGATAAAGGGTGGAGGAAATTTTTTCTGAGTGAAGGAGTGAGCCATCCAGCTTTGGTGACACAGAAATTAAAGAACTGGACCCGAGTCAGGAGACTTGAGCTCAAATGTGATCTCAGACACTTACTAGGTGTGTGATCCCAGCACTTAGTGGCACTTATCTCCCATGGAATTATGAGGATTAAATGAGGTGATATTTGTAAGGCATTTTAAGAACATTGTATAAATGCTCTATCATTAAGGATCCTAAGCTGTTGTATTTTCTAAGACAGGATACACAATTTATATGTCCTCAGCCATCTCTTTTCCTCTTTTTATCTTTTTAAGTCCTTGTACAATGCTTCTTTAGCTTGAGTAATGAGGAATATTAAATTCCTTAATTTATTAAGTGCTTGTGAAATTTTTAAATAGACTTAAATAGGGTGAAAAGTTGCTTCTCTTTTCCATTTGGGGCACAAGGATGGTATCAAGACCTTCTCCTACCTCCCTACTTATCAGAGATTGTGGACAAGCTCCTGCCTTAAAATGTAAATACCTGAGTATTAGAGAAGGGGAAGGGAGGGAGCAAGGTATTGAGTGAGGGGTTAAGACATGTTATCTTACACACACTCCCCCTCAAACTGTTTCTGTTTTAAGGTTTATTTAGTTGATTTAGTTTGATTGTTGCTTATTGTTTAGTAATTTTTCATCATGTCAAACTGGACCCCTTTTGAGATTTTCTTGACAAAAATACTTCAGTGGTTTGCAATTTTCTTTTCCAGCTCATTTTACAGATGAGAAAACTGAGTCAAACCAGGTAAAATGACTTGTTGAGGGCCACACTTCCAGAAAATGTCTAAGGCCAGATTTGAATTCAGGTTTTCATGACTCTGGGCCCAGCATTCTATCCACTGTACCACTTACCTGCATTTATATAACTTATGTTTTCCACAACCCTGGAAAAGCAAGTCACTTTAACCTCTCTGTGACCTGGGCAGCCCTCCAAATTGCAAAGCCATTTATAAAAAAATTTTCCTTATTGCTTCCCTAAAGAAATCAGATTTTTTTAGTGTAATCCTGGAACAAGTCACCTAATCTCTCTCTGCCCCAGACACTTTACTCATCTCCTAAACCACAGAGAGGTGATAGGTCTTATAGGTTGAGGGACTCCCTACACCAGGAATTCCTTCAGGAGAGTTTTGCCCTATTAATGCATTAATTAAAGTTGCTCCATTCAATCCACAAAAGGATAAATTCTCTCCTCCTCCCTCCCTCCCTCCTGTTCACAACCCCATTAAACCTGGCAAATTAAGCAATTAGTCAGATCTTGCCATTCCCTGAAATGCAGTTGTTTAATTTGCAATGAGAATTTAGTCTCTCTCCCCCTCTCCAGATGTGTGTGTGTGAAACAGAGAGAGAGAGAGAGAGAGAGAGAGAGAGAGAGAGAGAATATGTTTCAAGATTACCTCTCTTCTGACATCTCAGCTGGAAATTTGGCCTTTTTCTTTCACCCCCTTTCAAGAAAAGCCAGACTGGTTCTCAGGAACCAGCTCCAGATGGTCAAAAGTTGGCCCATTGCCTTGCCCCAGAGCAGAGCCTCAGCTCCCTGCTGTGATGTTAACAAGAAAAAAGCATTTTATCCAAAAACCTTGCACATCCCTCAGATGGTGACCTCACTGTAATTACACTAAGATCTCTGTTAAGAGACACACTGACATCGAGTCTATTTTAACTTCCTGACCAAACATAGTAATACCTATACTAAAGTCAGAAATTTCAACTTCAAAAAACAATCCTTTACATAGTTGTTTGAGTACTTTTTTTTTCCTCACAGTGAATCTAAAGGGACAGCAAATTAGAACACTCAGATCTCCTCATGCCATTTAACTGGCTTGGAGTAACCTTGGAATCTGCAAACCTGAGTTCAAATTCTACTCTTGATTCTCATTCTGTATGATGCAGATTGTGACATCAGTGCCTAGGAAGATGGTGACTTGCATTGATAGAGAGGAATTCTCCATATCAGATCTATGAAATCACAACTGTTACAGCTTTTTCCCTTTGGGACTCTTCTCATAATTTAAAAATATATAAAATAAAATACTTAAGATGGCAAAGGAAAACGATTATAATTGAAAAAGTTATCAAAATGTTGTTCATCCTTCATTCTCAGAGAACCTATGACATCTCAAGAGGGATGTCTTGATTTGTTCATGACTTGGATTTAAGTGAGAAAGAGTCATCAGCATCAGTCTCCCTGCCAAAGTCATCAAAATACATAGCAAAACAAAAGTCAAGATATTGACAATGACCCCAATTATCAAATTATTCTTTATAACTTACAAAACTCCCTGAAATCTATCCATCAGAGAGGTCTCTGGGCCCCAGGTTAAGAATCCTTTATGTAACAAATGGAATACTGGCCTTAGAGTTAGGAAGATGTAGATTAAAGTTGTGCCTTTCACAGTGGCTTTGTGAACAAATCACACAGGATCACACAGCTGGGAAAATATTATGTGTCTGAGGCCAGATTTGAACTCAGGTCCTCCTGACTTCAGGGCTTGTGCTCTATCCACTGAGCCACCGAGCTGCCCCTGTGCTTCCTGAATTTTAACACTTATCCATATGAACTATATAAAAATGGTAAATTTGTCAGAATGTTCTAGAAACTCCAAAACTTTAGCTTTCCCCTTTTCTCCCCCACTGTCTTCCCCCCTGCTGAAATCCACCATTTAAATAATCCTTGGGGGAACCATACTCTGCCTCATGCCCAAAATACCTGCAAAGGTGACCAGCTTGGACCTGGGGCCTTTGAGCCATCTTTAAAGATGAGTTAGCCTTTGTTTACCCTCCCCTTAATAAATTTAAACCACCATTTTTCCTCTTTGACCAGAGACCTTCTATCTTTATGTAGGGCAGCTATATATTCAGTCCAAGTTTTAAAGCCTTTTTAAATAAACATCTGTAGAAGTCTCTCACATGGCTCCTGATGGGGAATCGTGAAGAAATTCACAGCATAATGGCCCGACCACATCCCTAAATCAGCGAGGGCTTATTTTAAAAGAAAATGTAGTTCATTAGAGAGGCTGTTCACTGCCTGGCAGAGCCCATGGACATTTTGTAGGTCATTCTTCCAATATCTCTCGTTACCAACAAGGTCAATTGGCAGGTACATCATGGGCATAAATGAATATACCACCCCTAATCATAATAACTGGACTGGAGGTAACACGCTGCAGGTTGCCATGTGCTCTATCTACATGATTTCCTTATTTCTATAAAACAATGGCTAGAGATTGCACCTAGGACTTCATCAATACAAGGAAGTCCCAGGTGGGAAAATTCCCACTGCCAATCAAAGTCAGCACTTTTTTTTCAACTTACAATCTTAAAGTGCCACCTGGAAGAACAAAAAGGGAAGTGATATTAAGTTCCTGCTGTGTGCCAGGAACTGCACTAAGTATCTTACAATTATCACATCTGATCCTCACAACAACCCTGAGAGATGGGTGCTAATATTGTACCCATTTTACAGTTAAGGAAACTAAGGTGGACAAGTGTTAGGGACTTGTCCAGGGTCACATAACCAGAGGTAGGCATTTGAACCCGTCTTCCTGACTATTATGTCATATATGTAAATGCATATATTTAAAGTGGCACAGTCATGTGTATCTATATCTCTTTATTAACGTTAGATAATATAGCAGTTTAGCCATATAATCAGCACTTGAAGTGAGTGCTTAAATAAAAGGACAAAGAATAAAATAAATCCTATTTACAGGAAGCTTATATTCTAATGAAAGAGGAAGGCATAGAGAGGGAAGAGAGGGATAGAGACACATGGGGGGAAGAGGGAGAGAGACAGACAGACAGACAGACAGAGACAGAGAGACAGGGAGGAAGGAAGAGACAGATAGAGAGACAGAGAAGAAGGTAAATCCAGCCTCAGACACTTACTAGCTACATGACCTAGGCAAGTGACTTAATCCTAAGATAGTATCCTTATCTGTAAAATGAGTTAAGCAAGGAAAGAGCAAACCATTTCAGTATCTTTGCCTAGAAAATCCCAAACAGGATCACAAAGAGTAAGATCTGACTGAAAAGACTGAACAACAAAAGATACAAGGTAGTTTGGCATTTGACCTCAGTCTTGAAGGGAGGAGCTCTCTGAGGTAGAGAGAAGAGGGAATGCCTGGCAAACAATCCAGTACAACTGCATGAAGGGGAGGAGCAGATAGAAAAGGCCAGTCCTGCTTCTAACATGGAACAAATCTATAGCCCTGGCTGGGCTATCACCAGCACCTAGCTCAGCACCTGGCATACAGTAGGCACTTAATGCTTGCTGCAATATGTTGTTAGCTCTTCCACTAAAGTGCACATAGTGTATAGGTTCTCCCCTGGGCAGAGATGACCCTGGATTCTTCAAGTCTGTATCTGAAGCTCTTGAAGACCCCATCAAGATGGAAAGGCTTCATGATGAGAACTTATTTATCTATTAGCCAATCTAGCTAAATTTAGAGATGTATAATAATAATTGTCACACATTTACATGCTGCTTTAATTGCAAAGCATTTTGTATATATTATTTCATTTATATTCACAACAGAAGAGAGAGGTAATAGAAAAAAAAGGCACTGAACTTGGAATGCCAAACTAAGGATGACATCAGCTACATGCTCCCCATAAGACCTTTTCCTCTCTGGATCTCAGTCTCCTCTCTTTGTAAAATGAAAGAGCTGGACTAAATCACATCTGAGGTCCCTCCCAGACCTAGGTCTTTGGGCCTATGAAATAACCCTGTGAGAACAGTGCTATTATGTTTTTATAAATGAATAAACTGAAGTTGAGAGAAATGACTTGTTCAGAGTCACAGAGCTAGTAACATTAGGAAAAGCATTCAAACCCAGACTGTATCACGCTGCCTGGCTCAATTAAGCCTGAAGCTTGGTCATCAAATGATTCAGTTGTTTGTACATATCACCCCAAAACCATCTGATAGTTAAGGAGTGGAGGAGCCATTCTCTGCATCCCTACAGGAGTAGCCAAAGGAAGGAGACCACAACTCTCCTAAAGTATGTGTCAACAAGCCAATTCTTTTTGATAATCCTCAAGCTGGTTTCCCATAAATAAAACTATGCTCACTGGATGAGAAATAATTCAGACACATCCTATTATGGGAATATCTAGTTTTCTCAAGCTCTAGAGACAGCTACATTCAAGAGATCTGAAGCATAAAAAAAAGATTATTTTCCCCTTCAACCAAAAAACAAAACAATAACACTGAAGATTCGTGACTTTGCAGCAAGACCCTTGTTAATTCTCACTTTGCTAATCCTCAGAATACGTGTTGCCCTCACTGCCTTTGATATTTTTTAATCAAGCTTGTCTTTCTGTTGCCTTGCAATGGAAAAATTCAATCAAGGGAAGATGCACCAGGAATTGTTTGAGGAATTGTCATGATGGTGGGTGTGTGAAGGACAATATTCCCCATCTTCCTCCTCCATACATTCTCAGCAAGATCTTATATATAAAAGAGACTACATTTAGTGAAACACAAATGTTAACCAAAAAAGCAATCTTGGCAGTGGCTAGGGAGTTGGGCTTAGATTCAGGAAAACATTAGTTGGAATCCCACATCTAGTAGGAATATGAGCAAAGTCACTTCGCTTCTCAGCGTTTCTGGGCAGCTCTCAGAGACTAGAAGCTGGGAGGGCAAGTGCCATCTTGAACTAGTAAAAGTTCTCTCATCGAGAGTCCGTGACTACCAATGAAATCAAAAAAGTCCAGTACTTAGCACTACACCTGGACATCGGAGGCACTTGATAAATGTTTATTGAATGAAAAGAATGTCAGTTTTTACAGAAAAGATCCCAGACAGAACAGAACAGTGGAATATTATTCTGATTCCTCTGAAAGAAGAAATTCATTAGAATTACCTGATGTTTCAGATAGAAAGAATTTTAATTTTTCTCTATTACTAAAAGCATTCTTGTCCCCTATCTTCACTGCAAGGGAACAGAAAGACAAGTTGGGTTAAAATATGTTAGGTTTCTAGGTTTAGAGTTGGAAGTGATCTCTGAGGTCATCAGATATAATTCTTACCTTTACATATGGGGAAACAGATTAAGAAAAGAAAAATGACTTGTTTAGGGTCACACAAAAAGAAAATGGTAGGTAGAGCACAACCCCTAAAATCAGGAGGACCTGAGTTCAAATCTGGCTTCAGACACTTAAACTTCTAGCTGTGACCCTAGGCAAGTCATTTAACCTCAATTTCCTCAGGGAAAAAAAAAATGACTTACTTAGGATCACACAGTCAGCAAGAATCAGAGACAGTATTAGAAACCAGGGCTTTCTCACTCTTTGCCCCAGGCTGCTTCCTCCTATTGGCTTGTGCCTTTCCTGGACCCATAGAAGCATCAAAATATTAAGAAAAATATTTATTCATTAAAATATGGCATGGTCCAGAAGTCTTAGTGCAATTTTAAGCTTTTGCTCACAGCATCTTCTCCCATAAATTGACAATCTTAGAAATACAATAGTTCAATATTGATTAGTACTAATGTCTTAAATTAGGTGAGTCCTTCAAACTTTACCTGCCTCCCTTTCCTCATCTGTAAAGTTGAATTAAAATATCTGGCCTCTGGACAAATCACTTAGCCTAGTTGTACCTCAGTTTTCTCATCTGTGAAAGAAAGGGATTTAATTCTATAGCTTCTAAGATCCCTTTGAACTCCAAATCTAGGCTTCCATGAATCCATCCTCAAAAACTTAAAAGCGTGTGACCCTAAGCAAGTTACCTCCCTGGACCTCAGTTTCCTCCTCTGTAAAATAGAAGATTGGATTAGATGGCCTAGTCCCCTAAAGCTATGATGCTATTTTTAAATGATTTAGTAAAGGTATAATATACATCAGGCATATCAAGAATCCAAAGATGAGTTTACATGAACTGATGCCAAACAAAACAAGCAGAACCAGGAATACAATGTACACAACAACAGGAGGAATGTGCAATGATCAACTATGAAAGACTTGGTTCTTAATAGTTCAGTGGTCCGAGGAAATCCCAATGAACTTTAGATAGAAAATGCCATCTGCATTTGAGAAAGAACTAAGGAAACGATGTAAATCAACACATGTGATGTTCACTTCTTTTTTCTGGTTTTTTTTTTAATCTCTCCCATGATTTTCCCCTTTTGCTCCGATTTTTCTCTCCCAACATGATTCATAAATCAATGTGTATTAAAAGTAAACTTACTACAATAAAAAAAGAATCCAAAGATGATAAAGGAGCTAGTTCTTGCTCTCAAGTTATTTACAATTTAATAACAACCCAGACATACACAAATAATATGTATGTGACAGGATTTGATAAGGATAAATAAAAGATAGGAACAAAAATGCTTTCAGAAAAATTGAGAAAGAAGAGATCATTATCAGAGGACTGGGGAAATAGGGTGGCAGGCATCTAAGCTTAATCTAAAACAAGAAAAGAATTTCAACAAGTATCCCCAGAACTTGGCATGATGCTTAATAAATGCTTGTTGACTGAGTGGAAAGAATGCATGTCAAGAGTTAGAGAATGGCCTATAAAAATATATGGAAGTACGAAAGGGCAACAAAAAAAATCAGGAAATGCTAGAATTTCAATTTGGCTGAAATGTAAAAAAACAGCATTAAGCCAGAAAGCAATGTTAAAAAGGGCAGCAAGATAGGCTAGGGAATCAGATTACAGGCAACCAATCTCAACCAAGAAAGGCAATTAATGCAGCTAGGGAGCCACTGAGAGTGTTCTGCCTCGTGCTTTTAGAAAATTGTTGAATCTGCTGTGTAAAGAATAGATTAGAGGTGGAGAAAGAATGGAAGTAATAAGAGCAGTTGAAAGTCTATTACTTGAGAAGTAATGAGACAACGAATCAGTAATCTTAATTATATACATTCAAGATGATCTCCACTCAAAGTTATAATCACTAGCTAATCTTCCTTCTCCTCAAAGCTCTTTGGAGTCAGCCCTAGATGATTCCAGTGCTTTTCAGTCAGGTTTTTTAGGGGTTTGGAGGATGGAGTAGATCATTATTTTACATTTTAATGTCAGATTATGAAAGAATACTATTTCTCTGCTATATAATATTTATATTTAAAGGGTGGCCAAGTACTTTCCAATGCAATGGTATGTTGTGGGTGATATCATTATGCCCATTTGACAGATAAGGAAACTGAGGGGGTCAAAGAAATAGCAAAGTTTCTCCATGGTCACAAAGCTAGTAAATGTCTGAGGAGGGAATTATACCCAAGATCTTCCTAATTCTCAGGGTGGTACTCTATCCAATGTGCCAGAGATCTCTGATCTATAAGAAAAATCCAGGTTCATCAAGACACAAATAACTGACTCCACAAATCTGTGAAGGACATTTCAGCAAGGTGATGTCAAGATCTGTGTAGGAGAGAGAGGAGAATGAAGAGCTGGGGCAGAAGTTACCATGAGACAAATGTAGGTTTGATAGAAGGAAGAGCTTTGAAGCAATTGTAGCTGTCCAGATGTGAAATTAGCTATTCCTATTCTGGAAGTGCTTAGATGGAGACTCAATGGCCACTTGTTGATAGGGCCTCTTGTCTGTGAGATGAGCACTTCCAACTCAAAAATTCTGCCATTCTATGTCACAGATGATTAGGGAAATATATACATATACATATATATACAGAGAGAGAGAGAGAGAGAGAGAGAGAGAGAGAGAGAGAGAGAGAGAGAGAGAGCGAGCGCGAAAGAGTAAGGAATAATAGATGCACTGACCAAGTATTTTTTATAGTTTAATTTTTTCTAGTTATAAATGTACACTCATTTTATACACATTTCTTTATAAATCATGTTAGGAGAGAAAAATCAGAACAAAAGGGAAAACCACAAGAGAGGGGAAAAAAACAGAAGAAAAAGAAAAAAGTATACATATCATGTGTTAATTTACATTCAGTCTCCAGGACTGACCAAGTATTGCACCCTAAATCTCTTGAAAAATGGGCCGAAACTTAATGCAGTTCAGTGAGAAGAATAATGAAGTCAGAAGACTTCAGGATGCAAATCTTGCCTTTGATAATTAATGCCTGTATGATCTGGCATTTAATCACTCATCTAGAGTCCCTTCCAACTTTTGGTCTATAATAAAGAGAAGAAAACCCAACATGTATGAAATCTCTTATGAAAGAGTTGAAGGCAGTTAGGGGGCACATGGATAGAGCACTGGAACTGGAGTCAAAAAGACCTGAATTCAAATCCGACCTCAGATACTTATTAGCTATGCAACCCTGGGCAAGTCTCTTAACTCTGTCTGCCTCAGTTTCCTCATGTGTAAAATAAGCTGGAGAAGGACATGGCAAATCACTCCAGTGTCTCTACCAAGAATACCCCAAATGGGGTCATAAGACGGACATCACTGAAATGGCAACAACAAATGGAAGAATTAAGGGGGGAAAAACGACAAGGTCTATATACAAATTTGTATATTGTACAAATATAAAAGTGAAACAGTTCTTGCCCTCAGGGATCTTACATTCTAATATGACAGACAACATATTCCAGATGGAGTCAGGTGGTCCTAGAAGGGAGGGCACTTGTTATGTGACAAAGAAAAAACAAACAAATATACATTGGGAAGATTTCCAAACAACAAAAAGTTGCTTCTTTAACCTTCAGTTTTCCAGACTTATCAACAACCCCCTTCCTTTTTTAAGTATTCAATCAACAAGCACTTATTAAGCAACTACTGTGTGCCAGGCACTGTGCAGAGATCTAGGAATACAAAGACTAAAGAGAAAAGGCAGAAGTCCATGTACTTAAGGAACTGAAATCCTACCAAGTAGACAAAATATTCTGTCCTTAAACACTTATTTTAGTTGCATGACCCTAGTCAAACAATTTAAATTCTCTGGGTCTCAGTTTCCTTATCTGTAAAATGGGAGGGTGGTCCCTTCAAGTTGTAAATCTTATTTTAAATGTCTGTCTACATACATATATTTACACACACACATACCCAGGATCACACAACTAGCATCTGAGGCCAGATTTGAACTCAGGTCCTCCTATCTCCAGGACCAGCACTCTATCCACTGTACCCCTAAATGTCCTACATACATGCATATACACATACACAGTTCCCAGCACATAGTAAGCCCTTAACAAATGTTGGTCAATTATACTTATATATACATATACATGTATGAAAGTACTACAGAATATATTTTTACTTGATTGGAGTTTTACTGCAAATTCTACTGGAATTTCATCTTTTCTCATATATTCTTGATGAACATCTTGAAATGGATCAGCTTCTCCTCCCTAAATACGCTCTCTATCCCCAAGACCTCTAACTAGTAATAGCATTCCTTGCAAGGTACAGTCAAGAGCATTTTTCCCATCCACCCTGGCTGGCCCACTTCTTTCATGAGTTGCCTGTGGCCCTGCCATGCTGAGCTGTGGCTCTGTCAATTCTCATAAAAGAGGCCTGGTCGAGGCAGGGGAGCACAGTGCCAGAGAAATTAGAAAAAGCAGGACTGTGTAATTCAGCAGGCTATGTTTTGCCCTCTATTCTGAGTCTCTTATTAAGCCAACGGATGACAGTCCCTTTGGTATGAAGCCCAAAGTGATAAACCTTAGAACAGTGGTTCTCAAAGTATGATCTAGAGAATCCTGGGGATCTCTGAAACCCTTTTAGAAGGTCTACAAATTCAAAAATAGTTTTTATTTCCAATATGGTAAATGTCTATAAATATAATCCAGATAAACAAAAATGCTTTGGAGAGAGCCTCAATCATTTTTAATAGGATAAAGATATTGAAAACAAAAGTTTGAAAACCACTGCCTTAGAAGTATGAGAGGGGAAAAAATCTCCAAATTCCAAATTTCCAATACCAAGCAGTCACCAAGCACTGCCCTGGAAAGTCTCAGCACCAGTTCAAGCTCATCAGTAATCATGTATCTATAGGGACTATAGAGACTAAATTTCTGAACGCCCAGAAACCTCAGACAACATTTTATATTTTATCATCTTAACCTATCAAGTTTAGTTCCTTACTAATACCTTGGAGAGCGACACACAAAGCTGAGGCAATGTCAATGAATTCTGTGACTTTACGGCATAGTCACAAAGTTATTTTACTCTATGGGTGAGACTTTAAAGAGAAGAAGACTTAGCAAGAATAGAGAGGGACCAAAAAGGCTGGAAGAAATATGATGAGAAGAAAACTCTGCCCTCAAAAATAGTAATTATGACAATTCCCATATCTTTTACCCCATAATAGTTTTGGAAACTGAAAAGATCTTCGGAGGCCATTTGGTTCAATCCCTTCATTTTACAGATAGGGAAACTGAGTCCCAAAGAAGCTAAGTGAGTTGTCTAATATCCCACAGGGATGTGAGCAAAGTGAGATTTGAACCACAGGTACTCCATTCCACTGCTGGCTCCAAACCTAGTACCTTCCACTATTAGGTTCCAACATTACTCGGTCTAATCATGAGCCTGCCTTTCAAACCCTGTGAAAAACTTAGAGGATCCACAGCAATCATTTCAGGCTTGTCAATTCAGTTTCATCTCCAAGCTTCTGGAGAAATATAGCCATGTATCATCTTCCTAATTCTTAGTTAAGGTTCTCTTCCTAAAGCTTGACAGTTTGTTGAGCTTCTCTAAAGATTTGTGTTAAAAATCCTTAAATGTAGGTCACACTTCACATGCTTCCTACAGAGTTTGCCTGGAGGCTGCCCTTTAGCTGTCTGGAGCATTAGCTGGTCCTGGGCAGGATGCCTGGGGAAACTGCAAAGTAGGCACCCCCTCCCTACATCCCCCAAGTGAGGTCACACGGAGGAGATGGACGTGCTGGGGCTAGTCAAACAGCAGCTAAGGGAAGTTTCCATCCTAACCAAGATGGTAACAAAATAACAGAAATATTTTACCCCCAAAATAATGTATATATACATATATATATATATATATGTATATTTTTTGATTCAAGAATTGCTATTCATGCATACTAGATCTAGCTTTTGCAATTAGACAACTGTCTCAGTAACTGTCAGTACGTGGGGAAACAATCAAGGCAGTGGACAATTATCTGCCTCCATTACTTACCACCTGTGTGGCAGTAGAACCCAGTGGAGAGAGTACTGGATTTGGAACATGTTTTCCCGAGTCTGAATCCAGGGCCATGTTGTTCCTGAATTAACCAAGTTCCTGCTAACCCAAGTGCTATGTGTGATGGCCACAGGCACCCAGCATCCGAACTGCTAAATACTGTAAAACCCTGAACATAATTGTGCTTGGGGATTAAACTCTGGAACCAGCCAATCTCCCCAAACATCTCCCAGCTGAATCCTTTACTCAGCTGGTTGCCTCTGATGGTAGCTTTCTGACCCTGGGCACAGCTTAAAAACTAAGTGCCTAAACTGTTAACCTGTTTCCCATGCAGCTGCATTTCCCTCTGTGTTTCTCATATGAAGAGGAAATCATTTGAAACAAGCCAGTAGTCCAAATAATGATCGTCATTGACTTCCACCTTGAAGATACTAGTTTTTGGGTTTTTTTAAGGGGATGGAAGAGGTTGATTTTTCTAAGCAAATTTTCTAAGCACTCAGTTTTTCTATCTGAAAATTAAAGAGATTTGACCAAATGGTCCCTGAGGTCCTTTCCAGCTCCAAATCTATGATCTAGACACTTCATTCACTTTTAGGATTATTGCAAGAAAAACTTGACAGGGTTAAAGATGTGTGCGTTGTCATCATTCTTACTTTGGAAATTTTCCTCTCAATCACCCACATCAATGCACCAGACAGAAGGCAGTATCATGGACCATAGAGTCATAGACTTCATGTCAGTTGGGATCTTCAGAGGTCATCCAGTCCATCCTTCTACCCAGTGCACATGGAGTCATGCTTACAGCCCCCAAACATTTGGTCATCCAGCCTCTTCTTTAGATCACTGAATGAAATCAAGAGTCTGATTTTTTTTTTAAAATGAATATCTTAGGTAGATTCCAATACCTCCTTGAAAATTATTCTAGCATTTGGAAACTTGGATTGTTAATGCACAAGTCTGCCTCATCTATGGAAGCAAGTGCTGATTCAGTGTTGACTGGGGGTAGGGGTGGAAAGGTGGGAGGATCCTTAGCAGGCTCTGAAAGCTTCCTTATTACCCCAAAATATACATATAGCATCAGAGGGCAACATCTCCTAAGCAAAAGAGGAAAAAATATCCCAGTTAAGACTGCCACCTCTTATCAAATCAACATCCATTCTAATAATATCTATTTTATTTGTTCCCAGGATTCCATCTTACATCAAAGTACACAAAGTGAAAAAAATGTCAAGGCAATATCTTGCTTTAAAGTCCATTTAGGTTCATAGAGGCAGTTTGGGGTTGTGGATTAGACTTGCAGTCTGAAAGATCTCAAATACAAGAATCATATACTTTCTGGCTATCAGTTTCCTTGTCTGTAGAATGAGGGGGGCTGGACTCAATGGCCTCTAAAATCCCTTCTATCTTTAAACTAGGATCTTAAGATCAAAGATTTAAAATTTCTTCCTATATTCCAATAACTAGATGGCCTCTAGATATATGTCCCATTGGAGCCATATAATACCAATTCATATTTAACAGATGGGTAAACTAAGGCTCAGGAAGAGATGTCCCTAGGGTCACACAGATAATAAGCCTCAAAGGCAGGATTTGGACCAGAGCTTCTATCTCAGAATTCTTTAAATTTCACCCTTTTTTCCTCCTTAGCCTCGGTCTGCCTCATTTTCCATGGGTCACTTTCATTAAGACCCTTTTACCCTACAGTTTTCTCCATTGCTTCCATTTCAAAAAGGAAATGTTTTTACGCTGTTTCATTCCTATTTCTCTCTCCAGAAGAGTTAAAATGGAAATGAAATGTGGTATAGTAGCTTGAGCATTAGAGACCTGAGTTCAAAACCTAGCTCTTTCTTATATTTTTCTAGTTGTGAAGCCTTAGAGGGAACTTGAGATGATAGAAATAATAACAGCTAACATTTATATGGTGCTTTCAGGTTTACAAAACACTTTATAAATATCATTTGATTTGATCCTCATAAGAATCCTGAGAAGCAGATGCTATTATCATCCCCATTTTATTTATGAGAAATTTGTGAGAATTTATGAGAAAACAGAGTGAAATGACTTTCCCACAGACACACAGATAGGAATTATCCATAACTAGATTCAAATTCAGGTCTTTCTGCCTATACACACACACACACACACACACATATATATATATATATTTATATATAATTTATTACATAATATATTTATATATATATAATTTACATTATATATTACATGTATGTATATACATATATATATATATTTATGTTACATGAATATAATAAATATATGTAATATGTATTATACACACACACCCATTTGAAGTGGGAGCTATCAGAAGCAAGAAAGGTTTCCCTTAGAAGATTGCACATAAGCTGTACCTGGGAGGGAGCTGGAGTTTTTAAGAGGGGAGACACACCAAAAGGAACAACCCAGAAGTGCAGAGATGGGAAATCATGTCTCACAGGGGAGTAATGAGAAATAAACCTGTCAAAGTGGACTTTGGGACTTTCCTCTAAGCCTCAGAAAGCTATTGGAATCACTGAACCTCTAAGTTTAAGTTTCTTTCTTTTTTAAGACTGGAACAGTAACATTGATCCTCCCTACCTCACAAGCTTGTGGTGGGGAAAGTTCTTTGTAACCCAGAAAGCACTGCTTATATGTGAGTAATGGTTCCTAGGAGAGTTTGGTGGAAGAGCACTCTATCAGCTGAGAGAGTATCCTTCCCGAGTTCTAAAAGAGAATGTCCACTTGAATTTCATACAGGTTATCCCCACAGAAGAGCCTTGCCCCAGAATTCCATTTTGTTTCGAGCCCAGTGGCACAGTGACTAACACAACCAAGCCTCAATTTACCTATGGGAAAAATGAGGTCGTTCGATTAGATAATATCTCTAGCTTTTTCCAGGTCTCAATCCATGGACTTACATAAATACAAAAGCTATCCCCCAAATTTTAATTTAATTTTTTTAAAGAAATGCCAGGGAAAGTTCAGAAAGGGCTGATACTCTCACCAAGATGGTCATAAAGGGCCAAATTTGTCCAGAGGGAGACCAGAAAATGTCAAGTCATGCAGACTTAATTAGGCGCCACTTACACAGTGTTTTTATGCCTGCTGCTGCAGCTGATTGTGTCTGAGTGACTAATGCCTTTCTCTGCAGCCAAAATGTTGGTTGTATCTTAATGGAGATGCAGATGTTAAAGAAAAGCTTAGTCCCATACTTCTCTGAAGAACTCTGTCTCATGTGTGGGGGGAAGTGGGGAAGGCATGAGAGATTATTGATAAAAATATTAATGATAGCTATCATTTATATGGCACTTTAAGGTTTAAGAGTGGTTCATAAATATTATTTCATTTTATCTTCTCAACAACCCTGGGAGGTAGGTACTATTTTATCCCCATTTTATTGAGGTAGAGAGGGGTAAGACCTGCCCAGGGTCATACATCTAGCTAAGTTCTGAGCCTGGATTTAAACTCAGCTCTTTCTTGATTCTATACAATTCTTTCTATCCACTACACCAACTTGCAAACTTCTTTATTGCCACATGGATGGGGGGGGGGTTTCACATTTTGGGGAGCCAGCAGACATATCCCAAAGCTTAGATTTGAATCCAGGGCTTCTGTCTCCCAGATTTTCCTGACTTCAAGGCTGACTCCCAATGGGATACATCAGCTCTGCTTCTCATACTTTGTAATTACTTTTTATCTTATTTGAATTGATTTATCTGCATTCAACTTGTTCCTGTCTCTCCTCACCTCCAGGAAAAGGTAGGCTCCTAAGGAGCAGGGACTCTTTGTTCTTTTATCATTGTCTTTGGCACTGCCTCACCTGCTCCAGAGGAATTGGTAAAATATTGTTAAATTGGATTGAAGTGACTTTCTCCTAGTTGCCCCGAGTTATCAGCATGCAGAAAAAGCTTTAGTGATACCTTGTTCTGATAAGACTTTGAGGTCTTTTTCAACTTGATGATTCTTTGATTCCCTAAACATTTGAAGATTGGCAAGAAATGTCAATGTCATCCTGGAAAGTGTATTAAATGAAATCCCAGATCTAAACCCATTCCACTATGATCACAGCACCTTCTGTGTATATTTTCAAACCCCCTCCATTTGGCATCTGAAATACGGTATAAAGAGTAAATTTTAGAGCCTTTACTACTCATTATATGGATGACCTTCAATAAATTATTTAAATCCCCAGGGCCTCAGTTCCTTATGTGTAAAATGAATATAGCAAATAACCAAATGAGCTCTGAAGTCTCCCCCAACCCCAGCTCTCAATCTATCCGCAATTCTACAATTGGGAGAAGCACCAGCACCATATCTCATTATTAAATTGTAAACTCTATGAAGGTACAGAATATCTCTTCCCTAAGCTGTTCTTCCTTCTTCCCTAAGAGCTTACTACAGTGCTCTGCATACTTAATGTTTATTGAATTGAAAAGAGAAAAGAATTATTTTTCATCTGGCAAAAAGTTGAGGATCCCACAGGCTACAAACTAGGGTGTCTAATGAAAAACTAATCCCTTTCATCAAATTCTTCATTTTTTTAAAGAAATGCCAGTGAAAGTTCAACAAGTGATGATGCTATCTTAAATTGGTCCTAGAATGTGTTGTTCTGGTGGTGTTTTCTGAATTACCTAGCATAAAGATGGAATAGTTCAAAGTCATATTTAGTCTACCTCCTCCTGTGTTGCCAAGTGTTTGCCGATATTTGTTGTCACTTGAAATGGACTTATTTTTAAATGCTTTTTTCCCCCCTTTATTTTTGCCACAGAATTTAGCCTACGAAATCATACTTACCCTAGGACAAGCATTTGAAGTGGCCTACCAGCTCGCACTCCAAGCAAGAAAAGGTGGGCATTCTTCAACGCTCCCAGAAAGCTTCGAAAACAAACCCGCCAAGCCCATTCCCAAGCCGCGAGTTAGTATTCGCAAGTCAGTGGTAAGTAGGAGGGGGTTCCCAAGTCTCTAAAGCCACACCTGGGCATGTATTTATGCCTTCCCTTCCTTCCCTCCTCAAAAATCTGTGCTGTTTTAATAATACCACAGATATAGCCCATAATTCCCCCCTCCTCACTCCCCAGATCAGTTAGAAGTCGGTGGGCGTCAGGGAAAGGGCATTAGTTAGAATCCAAGAGTTGGATTCAAATCCTAGCTTGGCAGCTAGTACCACGCCTTGTATTATTATGAGAAATGCTCAATATCTGTTGAATATATAACCACGTGACTTTGGGAAAAGCACTCTACAAGAGAGCACTTTATACTTCAGGGAAAAGAATATTGGCTCTGGATTTAGGGGAATTAAAATCAATTCTCACCTACATTCCTTCTAGTAATGAATCTATAAGCCCGAGAGCCTTATTGAATTTAGCTTTCCACCTTTCTCTTGGTACCTGCTGTAGACTCAGTTTAATTTGGAAGATCATAGATTTAGAGCTAGAAGAAACCTCGGGGACCAGCTGGACTTCTTTGGTAATATTGAGGTCCAGAGTAGGGAAATGCCTTATAAAGATCATGGTCTCGTAGGTCTAAAGCTGTAGGGGATCTCCGAAGCACTCTGGTCCAATCCCATCATTTTCCAGATAAGTCAAATGAGTTATAAAGTGGCTAGATCCAAGTCACAACATAAATGTCAAAGGTATAATTTGAAACTAGGTCCTCTCGCTCCAAATCCAGCCTTTCTGTACCCTTTGCTGGTAAAAGCATCAAATGTCTGGTCTTCATCAGAGTAGCTAATGAATGTATAAAATGATTGCTGGAGTGGAGTGAACTGAATTCATCTTTGTACATGTAGCCCCATTGCCTCACTCAATATCTGGCAGAAAAGTCTAATCCTTTTCTGTCATATCCGACTCCTTGGGAGCCCTTTTGGGGTCTTCTTGGCAGAGATACTGAAGTAGTTGGCCATTTCCTTCTCCAGCTCATTTTTCAGATAAGGAAGCTGAGGCAAACAGGGCTAAGTGAGTTGCCCAGGGTCACACAGCTAGGTGCAGATCTTCCTAAATCCAGGCCCAACACTCCATCCAGTGGCCCACTCTGGCTGCTGGCACACAGTAGGTGCTTAATAAATACTCGTTGACTGACTGAATTGCCTTCTATTATCAGCATGTAGATAGAGGCATTCGTTCTTGTTGGTATAGGTTGGAACTTAGATATAATATTACCATGGAACTTCTCTTCCTACATATCCACACACATACACATAGGTATATATCCACATATATGTTTGTGTCTTGTACATATCTGTATACATACACATGTGTGTTTCTGTTCGTATGTATGTTATGAGTGGTAATGGAGTTGAGAATGCAAAGTTTTCATGCTTATCCCTCCATTCTGTGGTAGACACATGGGATTATAGACCCAGGTACTTTTAAAGAAATCTCAGACATCATTTAATCCAACCTTCCTCACTTTACAGCTGGGGAAACTGAGTCCAGGGAGTTAAGTGCCATGCCCAAGGTCATCCAGGCAGTGAGCACCAGGGCCAGTTCTCTTTCCATTGCTCCATACCACCTTAAAAATATACAAGAACCAATTTTTCAAAGCTTTCTCCATATAAATCTAAAACCACCATACGTCTAGGGGAAATCCAATATAAAAGATCACTGGTTTGGAAATCCAAGTGTAATTACCTCCTGTTCCAGGATAAAACTTCCATCTCCGCACAAAGCCAGTGTCCACAGTGGAGCTGGAGGTGCTTTGTAGAGAATGTTCAGTTTACCTAAGGGAGTTAGTTGCATCCCTACCACACGGATGGGCAGCCTTTGATTGGCTGCCCCCAGAGCTACCCATCAGCAAGTGTGGTCCTCCCCCTTTCTCCACTAACCTTCCTCAGCAAAATTCCTCCCCTTCCCCATCCCGGTCCTAAAAGCTGTTGTGTGCCTCCTGATCCCTCAAAGGCCTTATCTTGGTAAGAGCAGCCCATAGATGGGAGTTGTTTCTCAAACTAGCAGAGGCAGCATGGAGTTGTTCATAAAGAGCTAGAAAGATCTGGTTTCAAAGGTTCCCTCTGAGATAGTTTGGCAGTAGGCAGCTTTCTAAATCTGTGTCCTAGAGAAAGTGCTGAAATCCATTCTTTTCTTTTCTTTTTTTTACCCTGAGACAATTGGGGTTAAGTGACTTGCCCAGAGTCACACAGCTAGGAAGTGTTAAGTGTCTGAGACCAGATTTGAACTCAGATCCTCCCGACTTCAGGGCTGGTGCTCTACCTACTGCGCCTTCTAGATGGCCCTGAAATTCAATCTAATATGAGATCTCAAGTCCCCTCCCTAACAATAGTGTCATTTATTATCCCCATAGAGACAATAGTGTAGTTCAATGAGAAGAGAATTGAACTGGGATGGGGAATAAGAGAGTGGGCCCATTACCCTGAGTCCAAATTCTGCCATTCCAAATCCATTTTAGACATGCATATATTTCCTTTTCCCTTTACTTCTTTAATAAGCATTGATGTTGTTCAAATGCCACCGTTATAACATGATCTACAGGATCTATTCTCCTCCTAAATCTAGAAGCCCATTTGTGACCCCGATGAAGTAACTTAGCCCTCTGGACCTCAGTTTCTATAAAATGAGGAGTCTGGGCTGAGGAGACTCCAAAGTCCAGCTTTAAAGCTATAATCCTCCAAACATATGGCAATCTAATAAAATCCCACATTTTACAGATGGGCAAATGCAGTTTCAGTGATTTCCCCCAAGGTCATATGGATATCAAGCATCAGGAATAGTATTTTGACCCCAGACCTTGAATTGGCATTCTTTCTACTTTACCACCTTTTCTACTTTTGAAGTCCTTTCCCAGTTTAAATCTGTTCTATTATCTAATCTTTGAGCTAGACAACCAAAACCATCCCACACAGGTATTGCAGTTTCCCAATCGCTGTACATACAAACATATTCTCTCCCTCTCCCTCTTTCTCTCCCTCTCACTCACACACACACACTTTCCGAGGTTTGAGGAAAAGTTTTCCCTGGTTAGAGGTTGGCGATAATTAAAGATTACTGCTAACCCAACACGGTTCAGCTGCCTTTCTGAGGACTTGGAGATGGATTGATAGATGATTAGCAAGTTTTCTGTGTGTTGCTTGGTTTTTCCCTTACACCTCTCTGCCCATTTTCACTGCTGGCTTGATAAAATTATTCATACCAAGTGCCTACATCCAACACTAATCGGGTCCCTTAAGACATCTTTCTGAGGAACATAAAAGATTGGGTGGCATAAGGGCTGATAGAATATTCATTGAAGGGCCTCCACCAGGGACGGTGAAAATGGAGGATGGAGATTGGTGCACATTCACAGCCTCAAGGTCCTATCTGCTGTACACACACACACACAACTGGTGTCATTGTTCACATTAATTTCCCTTGGCTCCAATTCCTTCTTGTTGAGGAAAATTTAGTTGCTCCTGAAAATATATATAATCTTCAGTGTAGCCTAATAGGTACATAGCTCAAAATCTATTCTTAAGATTGCCAGATGGACACAAATCCCACAGCCCTGAAGCAGCAATACGAACTTCACAATAGCAGCAAATACAAAATGAACAAAGAATGACCTTGGTGAAAACTCTCCCTCATGCGTGTGTAAGACTTGATTTGGAGACTGTCAGAGCAACCAAAAAAAAAAAAAAAAAAAAAAAAAAGGATTGTGGATTGGTGATCAGAAGAGAACTTCAAAAGCAGCAATTCCAAGGCCCTTATTTTACAGATTGGGGAAACTAAGGAAGAGTCACCAACCAAGATCAGGGATTTAGTGATGGGCAGGACATTAGAAACTCTCTTATCTAAATCTCATTTTCCAGATGAGTAAACAGATACCCAAATTGGTTAATGAGACTTGCTGGAAACATACTAGTGGCAAGAGCTAAGAATAGCACTTAGCTTTTCTGCTTTCTAGTTGAGGGAATCAGGCATCACAGGATTGAAAGTGGAAAAACTTAAAGGTCATTTGGTCAAATCTTTTCATTTAATATCTGCAGGTAGTAAAGTGGCAACACTAGGATTCTAAACCAAGTCCCCCAAGTATAAATCCAGTATTCCTTCCATTATGGCTCCTCCTATCCCTACTCCTCTAAATGGCCAAAAAATGATAGTGTTTTGATGAATCACCTACATTGCCTTCTTAACCACCCCAAGGATCCCATCTTCCTTATACCCCAGCATACAAGAAATGTCACCAACCTGATAATGTCTTTTATAGCATTTGACTTTGATTTTTCTCTTTATGTTATCGTCTTACTGAAATCTCAATTTGGAATAGAATTGGTCCAAAATTACATTTTTCAACATATCTCTTCAGACATAGACTGAATCTTGATGAGAGGCCTTAGGGAAAGGGCCCTGAGATTAGAACCTGTGAAAACTGGGTTTTATTCCTAAATCAGCATCTAATCCAATATTTTTTGTATTGGACATAGTAGTGTGGCCCAGTGAAAAGAATATTGGTCTAGGCTTTAGCGAAGTCAGCCTCAAATCTCACTGCTGATACTCACACCTTCTGTGACTTTGGGCAAGATATGACCTCCCTAAGACTCGGCCTTTTTTTGTATAAAATAAATGGGCTTGGATTAAATGACTTTCAAGGTCCCTCCTAGTTCTACTCTATGATCCTATCATCCTAATCTTAAACTGCTATTTACCAGCTGGGTTAACAGCTACTTTGTTGTTCTTTTTTTCCCAGTTTATCTGATTCTTTATTATCCCATTTGGAGTTTTGTTGGCAGATACTGGAGTGCTTTGCCATTTCCTTCTCCAGCTCATTTTACAAATGAGGAAACTGAGGCAAACAAGCTTAAATGACTTGCCCAGTTCACACAGATAGTAATTTTCCATTTCTCCTTTTTTGTGGATATATATATTTAAAATTTTTACATTCAAAATAAAAAAAGAAAAAAAAGATTGCCATGTGTACAGCAGAACAGTAGAGAAGATTCAAAATATGAGACAAATTTCCATTTCAAGAAAGCCTATCTAATAAACATTATATATTGTGTTCAGAATCGTCCATTTTTTCTTTGTTTCCTTGTAAGTTTTCTTTTGTTCTCTGCTGTGTACTTTTTACTTTATTCTTTGCCATTTCCTTCTCCAGCTCACCTTACAGATTGAGGAAACAGGCAAACAATATTAAGTGACATACCCAGTATCACACAGCTAGTGATTTGTCATTGCCTCTTTTTTGTTGTTTTTTTTTTTAATTTACATATTTATTTAAAACAAATACAAAACCAGAAAAAATAAAATAGAAAAAAGCAGAAAAGGCAGGGGAAAGATTCCATGGACACAGTAGAACATAAGAGAGGATTCAAAATATGAGACAATAAATTTCCATTTCAAGAAAGCCCATCTAATAAACACTATACATTGAGTTTAGAACTGTCCATCTTTTCTATTTCCTTGTAAATTTTCTTTTGTTCTCTGCTGTGCACTTTTTTTTATTTGACATTTCCTTCTCCAGCTCATCTTATAAGGAAACAGGCAAACAAGAGTAAGCGACTTACCCAGTGTCACATTGCTAGTGATTTACCATTTCCTCTTTTTTGTTTGTTTTTCAACTTAAATATTTAAAACTTAAACACAAAATAGAAAAAGAAAAAAATAAGATTCCATTGCAGAGGATGAGGATTCAAAATATTTCCATTTTTTCAAGAAAGCCTATCTAATAAACACTGTACGTTGCATTCCCTATAGGTTCTCTTTTGTTCTCTGCTGTGCACTGACTTTATTCTTTGCCATTTCCTTCTCCAGCTCATTACATTTTGGGGAAAATGAGGCACAAATGGGTTAAGTGGCTTGCCCAGAATCACACAGCTAATAAGAGTCTGAGGCTAGACTGGACCTGGCAAAGATGAGTCCTCGTGCCCTATGAGGTGCCAACTAGCTGCCCTTCATTTCTCTAGGCAGTTTCCTCTTTTGTAAAAAAAAAAAAAAAAAAAAAAAAAGGGCTTGGACTTGATGCCTTCTAAGATTTCCTTCCAGCTCTTTAATCTGAGATCCTTTCCTGAGCCTCAGGGTCCCCATCTATCAAATAAGAACAACAATCTTACAAATAATAGTAATAGCAACAATTGCATTATTACTAACTGCTAGGGCGAGGTTTTCAGGTGCAAAGTACTTTGTTTCAGGTGAGCTTGCTTCCCCTAAAGTAAAAATGCCCATGTCTTTGTTTTAAAGCAGATAGACCCTTCGGAACAAAAGACTCTCGCCAACCTACCCTGGATTGTAGAACCGGGACAGGAAGCCAAAAGGGGAATAAATACCAAGTATGAAACTACAATTTTCTGATACTAAACCGCCCTCTCGTCGTTGTTGTGCCTTGCACTCCAAGCAGTCACAGCCCAGCCTTCCTTTGTGGCGACTTTCCACCCCGCCAACGGGGAAGTCTGCGCTGCTCGCGTGGCCTTGTCACTCACAAAAGGCCCCACGCACCAGCTATTTCTGGCAATGTTCTTCCTGAACCAATGACCGAAGAATGCATCCAAGACTTTCCCATTGCAATCCGTAAGAGGAGGGAGTTGAGAGCCCCCCACCACCATTTCCCATCCTTCTCCTCCAGCCTCCCCAAACACACACACATACACACACAGCATTTCTAGTGACTCTTGCCACCATGCTATCTTTGGTTGGTTATTTGGAGATTGTACTTTTTATTCTTCTTATTATTATTTTTAAAAGGGTCTCTAATGTTGCCGAAGAATACAAAAGTTTGGGCTTCTTTTTTCATTATTGGCAGTTTTAAAGGAACATCAGAAAAGATCTTGCACCATATAGTGTTTGTAAACTCACTGAATTGCTACCTATCATTTATCGTAGGCAGACAAAAAAAAATCCCAATAATTGCCAAGAAATTCCATTTCCTAATTTCTATACTTGTGAGTTTTCTATGTCATCAGTTGTGTCATGATAGCCTATAAAGATAGCTTTTAATCCTATAACAGAGTTAAATTTTAAGAATGGTTTAAAAAAAAAAGAGGAATTTATGCACAGATGTGTCTCTTGTATTAAATATTTTTATTAAAAGAATGTCTCACTGATGCAACAATAAGGAACAGAGGTTAAATGTTACAGGATATTTCTGCTTTATTTTGCATAATGAAATCTTTGCTGCTCCCACTTAAAAAAAAAAAAAAAAACTGGAGCAGTCATGGCCACGGAGGCACAAATTGCTCTGTGTAGGCAGAGAAACAGAACTAGGCGAGTCATTGCATTAAAGAGAGCTAGCATTGAGATGGAGGATGTTGCCGATAGCCGTGAACCCTGCAAATATTTTTTAAAATCTTTATGGCGTGTACTAAAAAAAACACACACACATACATTCGGGACCTAGGGACCTTGCTATCGAGATTTCTGTGGTGGAGACTGTGTTTGAGAAAAGTGTTGATAAAATTCTATTGCAAAAATCTTTTTTCTAAAAAAAAAAAAAAAAAAAAGAAAAAAGCAACAAAATGAAATACATGCAAAAAAAAAAAAAAACTAAAAAGAAGAAATTCCAAAGTAATAAAACTTTTCTTGAAATGAACAACAACAACAAAAAGAATTGACCATTTGCTTACTATTTGATGAAATAAAATTTACTTACATTTCTTTAAGGTATTTTAATTTTTTTAATGTCTCTGTGGAGTATTTGTATGATACCATAATGTATATTTATGTAGAACTGAATTATTAAAAAATACAGTACAATATCATTATAGACAAAACTGGCATTTTACTGTATATTGTTCTAACCAGTCAAATTGTGAATCATTTTGAAGTTCATTATAGCGATATTGATAAATTGTGTGGTTGTCTTAATGTTTTTTTAATTAATTAACCTTATTTTAAATCTAACTGAGCTGCTCAGTTATGTTCATCACTTGGTGAATGCCAAAGATGAATAACTGAACTTCATTTTGAACTGGTCAATGATTACGATTTAGTTGAATATGATTATGGCTCAGAGTGATACCAACTTTTAATACCATTATTAAATTACTTGAACAGAAGAGTTCCTTGTACATATCTCGCCTATTCACTGTTGATATGTATGTAGTCACTTGACAGTAAAAATAACACTAAAAAAAAATATGGTACCCAAAGGAAATTGTATAGGAGCTAAGCAAATAATAGCCTCATTGCAACAGAATCATATGTGTAAATATGCTTGGGCTTCCAGTTATAAATTTTGTAATTTTGTCATTATTTATATCCTATAAAAGCACACATAATAAAAATGGAAGTTGTACAGTCACTGATGCTTGGCATCGTTCTGTGCCTCCCACTCCCAGATTTGGGGAGCAGCAAAAATAAAAGCTCACGCCTGAGGGGTTCCCCTTGGTTCCGAGTTTCCTCAGACTCCCCTTCTTTGCTCTTTCTGCTCAGGCTGAGAAAGGAACACTGACACGCCTCCCCCTCTTGCCCTTGAATTAGAACCCACAGCCCTGATTGACTCTGTATAGTTTCCCCTAAAAGGTACATTTCCAAAGGTCGTTCTCTGCCAAGTGAGGTGATGGGGACCACCTGGGTAGTTCTGTGGCACAGGTAGGCAAGTTTGGCATCAGAAAATTGCACTGGCACTTAGAAAACTCTCCATTTTATTTTGAACAAGACGGATCAGAAAGCTTTAGGGTTCTAGAATTAGAAGGTATCTTCAAAAGGCCAGGGATTTCAGTCCTCTCATTTTACAGATAGGGAAACTGAGGCACCCTTAAGTGACTTGTCCAGAGGGTCATATAGCTGATAAGAACCTGAGGCAAGGATTTAGGAAAAGACCCAAATGACCTTGAAAGGCAACCTTCCTTCCAAAACTCGCCCTCTGCCCTCCACCCTCCACCCTTCCCTTCAACTCTTTTTTTTTCTGGAATTAAACTGAATAAGAATTAAACTGAATAACTCCCTTTAAGGGAGGCAGGCACATGGCAGAACACAGCTGTGAAGAGCTTTCCTCAAATTACTGTCAAAATCAGAGATTTACATTTGATATTCTGGGACCTACAGAAGAAAAGACCCCTGATACTGGCTCTTTTCATTCATTTAACACACATTTATTAAGCACCTACTGTGTAACTGAAAGGGACCTTCAAGACCATCGAGTCCCCTCCCCATTTCACAGATGGGGAAAGTGAAGCCCAAGAAAGTGAAGGGACTTGCCTCGGATCACACAAGGGCCTGATTAGGAAAGATTTTACAGATTAGGAAACTGAAGCCGGGAAGGTTGGCTTCCCTAAGGACAGGTGATAAAGTGTCAGAGGTGGGATCTGAACCAGTCTTTTGGTTCTAGGAAGTGAGGGGGCTTGAATTTGAAATCACTTATTTTACAGACCTAAATCTATAGTTCTATGATTATTTATAAAAAGGAGATGGGAAAGTCAAGTGAGTGGTCACCAAATCCCAAAACATCAATGAACAAAACACATCTAGAGTCCAGACAGTACTGTTCTACTGTTCTTTCTCAGACCACTTGAAACTAGGGCAGGCCAGCCAGAACTTTGCTTGGGGGGATTGAACCACTGTTCAAAGACTTGGATCTTTCAAACAGTATAGAAAGAGCTTTGATAAGTCACTCTGGCTAGCTAGGTGCTAAACTCAAACAGGAAGATACTAGACAGCAAACTTCCCAGGTAAGCTTCTAATACTGCTCAGTTCTCCCCAAATCACAGTTTGGAGAGTCTCTATCACCTCCCTTCCACCTGAATCTAGGTATATTTCAAGCTGCTTCACCCACAGAAAAAAGTTGCTATTTAGGGCTACCTCTGAAGAATAAAGGAAAATTAATGAGCACTATCTTGAACATAATTTTCACCAATTTTACCAACTGGCAGAATATCCTCCATCAAAAAAATACTTATTCAAGTACCTACTATGTGCTAAAAAAGAATTTGTAAGCAAAAATATAACTCCGCCTTCAATAAGGTTACATCCTACCTGAGAAGACATATATACATAAAAATATCTTTCCATTAATCAATAAATATTTCTTAAGCACCTACTATATGCTAAATGCTGGGGATTCCAAGACAAAAAAAAAAAAAAGCAGTCCTTACTTTCAGTAAGGTTACATCCTATCTAAGAAGACACACACACAGAAAAGTATCTTTCAATCAATAAGCATTATTATTAAGTATCTATTGTGTACCAGATACAAAAATGAGATTCTAGCACATAGCACAGTGGGCACTTAATAAATGCTTGCTGACTTAAAATTACAAAAGTGAGTTCAAATGTAATCTTTTTAAGGGCAGAAATATCATTGTATTATCTAAATATCAATTATCACCAAGCATTGATGTCAGCATGAAATTGATATCTTAGCTTTAAAGTAACTTTTTAAAATTTGATCTACACAGACTTATTCCTTCTTTAAAAAATTAGTCATTACAAATTTTAGCATTTGGGGATAATTCACCAAGCATTTTCTAGGCACACACAGAGACACTGGAAAAGTCTATGTACTTAATTCAACTTTCCAGTTCTCAATTTCATCTTGGACTGATCACCTCATAGTTCTTTTTAGTTGTAAATTTGAGATCCTATCTTCCTATTCACTCGTTATCTAGATGACCTTGGGCAAATAATTTCATCTGTGTCTCAGTTATAAAATGAGGCCATAGGTCTCTGTCTCTAGGGTCCCTTCCAGCTCTAGAGCCATGACCTTTAGAAGCCTCCCAGGCCATCCTACTTGCCCTGCTGTTCCAGGCTGCCCCTCCAATGTCTCCTGCAGGAAAGCTGAATCCTGTATTTGACATAATACCATGCAAATGGCCTAGACTGGAGAAAGTGCAAGTAAACATATTGAGTGTCCTTAGAAGCCTGATGGCTGGTTCTCATTGGATTCACTCTGATTTCTTTGGGGCCCTAGACCCATGAGTCAGAATTTGTTTTGACGACTAAATTAAACCTAGTGCATGATATAGCGAGCTGTTGTTACATCACTACCTAAAATGAATGAACATTCCATCTTCATTAAAGATTGTCAGGTGTTTTCAGGCCAGCATATGGACAGCTCAGCTAATGCCACCTGTGATCCATGCTTAGGGGATTATACTGACTTTGATCCAGGCCTGAATTTCTAGAGCCAAAATCTGTTTACATCAAGTCTTAGGTCGCAGGGAGTTTGAGAGAAAATAAATAAAACTTTGCTAAAAAATCAAGGAATGTAATGTTTTACAAGCTTTAGAGCTGAAAGAGACCTTAGAGGCCATGGAGTGCAACCTTTTTGTTTTACAGATGAGGAAATTGAGGGTAACATTCTCTCCACTATTCTACTCTAGTTGTCCTAAGTTTTACCTGCAAGCAAAGGGGAGAAAAAAAAACCAAGTCAAAATATTTTACTCACTAATAAGCATTATTTCCCAATAATCTCAGGTGAAAGTCCTTAATCAATTAGCATTTATTAAGCACCCACTATATGGTGATATAAAAACAAAAGTGAAAAAGTTCCTGTACTCAAGGAAGGAAGAAAGGAAACAAGCAATTATTAAGATACTCTCATATACCAGGGACTAGAGCTTTATAAAGTGCTAAGCACTTGATAAAAATGTTACCTCATTTGACTCTCACCACAACCCTAAGAGGGAGATACTGTTATATGCCATTTAACAGAGGAGGAAACTAACTGAAGCAGGCAAAGTTTTGCCCAAGATTATACAACTGGCAAGTAGCTGAGGCAAGACTCAAATGTGGGTCTTTTCTGACTTTCCCAGCTAGTTTTGCTGCATGAAGTTCACATTCTAAGCAGGAGGTAACATATTAATAAATAGGTATCCTGACTACATACAAATTAGATACACAGTAACAGAAGCAACACTAGTAGTTAGGGGGATTAGGAGCCACTTTGTAGCATAAAAGACTTGCCTGTTCTCTTGGAAATGAGGCTTTCACACTCACTGATTCAGTAAGTGTTTAGGGAGCCTAGCAATAACCAGTAGGTAGAAATCAGCCAATAGTAAAGATCTGAGGGGCAGCTAGATGGTGCAGGGGATAGATCACCGGTGCTGGAGTCAGAAGGATCCGAGTTCAAATCTAGGCACAGACACTTAATGCTTCCTAGCTGTGTGACACTGGGCAAAAGTCACTTAACCCCAATTGCCTTAGAAAACAAAACAAAATAAACAGTAAAGGTTTGCTATATACTGAAGCACCAAAGCTACAAAGAGAAATATGGACCAGTCCCTGCCCTCAGAAAGCTTACCTTCTAATGGAGGGATAGAACATGTAAACAAGTAAATTTACATACACACATATTTATATACATATACATATGTACAAATATATATGTATATATATGCACATATATGTATAAAGATATATACACTTTTAGAAACTATTTTGTATAATCCCAATTTGTATATTGTATATGTAATATACATATAGAATCAAGGTTATTATATATGTATATAATAAATATATATTATATATTCATATAGCATATATTATTACATGTCATGTAGATATATTCTGTCAATATATTGATTATATTATATATATATATATATAATCTCATATATAAACTAGAGTTATACAAAGTAGTTTCAATAGGAAGAGATTACTAATGGGAAGGGGAGAGGATGATATTGATAGGCCCCCTGTATAAGACAACACCCAAGTTGTCCTTGGAAGAAATCTGAAGGTTTTAAGGGATGAAGTTGAGGAGAAAGAATATTTCAACCTTAGCTGGAAGAGGGGTGGTCTCAATTCAAAGAAACAGTGCCAGGAGACAGAAAAGCATATAAAGGAACAGCTGGCAGGGCAGCTTACCTAGAACAGAGAATGAAAAGGATTAATATGAAATAAAATAGGAAAGGTAGCTAAGGAGCCAGATTGTAGAGAATTTAAAAATGCCAGGTGGAAGACTCTGTGCAAAATTTTAAGTATCACTCAATATAAGTAAGGCACTTGTGGATACAAAGCTATATGCAGCCAAACCCTATTTTCAATTTTTCTGGAGACAACAGACCTATGAGGAACTCTCAGTGTGTAGACTCCCTCCCCCAAGGAGGATCAGTACTTTCTCTACTATCTTGGATCATAGATTTGGAACTCAGAAGTCAGTCTCTCCCTGCCCCTTGCCAGCACAGAACTGCAGAGTTCTGTACATCACACCCTGCTGCCTCTCAATCCAATAATTTAATGTGGGGGTGGGAGGGAATACACACACACAAGCATGTGATAATATAACAAGTACAAAAGGGAAATCCAAGCAAAATTCTTTGGGAAATACAAAAAAGAAAAGCTCATTTTCAACCAGGAAGTTTTAATGAAAGAGATTAACAATCAAGTTGGGCATTGTAAGAAAGGAGGGATTAAAATGGGTGGGAGTTGGACTTCAGTCCAGATGCGAGCAAAGCCACAGAGGAGGGAAATGGTAGGGCAGGGATGGAGAATCAGGAATTGGGAATAGTCTGGTCTGGCTTAAAAATCAAGTAACGGAAAGGGGCTGGCATGAAACAAGACTGCAAAAGACAACATGGAGCTAGCTTGTGGAAGGCCCTAGATATCTAGCTCAGTAACTTCTATATGGCCATTTAATAGTTGTAGGGGAGGAATATGATCAGAGAAGAGATGACAGAAGATTATCCAGGTATTAATTAGTGTAAAGGCCAGACTAGAGAAGATGTAGACTGAAGATCTTCCAAAGAAGGGGTTGGCTGAGATGTCTCTGACAGCTCTTCCAGTACCATATCTATGGTACTGTTAGATTAAGTCACTCAACCTTCCTGGGTCTCAGTCACATCATCTGTAAAATGACTAGATTGCCTCAAAGGTTTCTTCTAGTTTCAAATCTAAGAACCCATTATTCTAAGATGACATCTACCATGGCCAAACCACATCTTGAATGAAGCCAAACATTTCACTTTATTTTATTTATTTCCAAAAGAAAATATAAACCAAAAATTTTAAAACCAAAAAAAAAAAGTTAAAAAAATATGCTTCTATCTGTATTTAGACTCTATCAGTTCTTTTTTCTGGGAATGGATGGGAATCTTCATCATAAGTCCTTCAGTGTTCCTGAATCATTGTATTGCTGAGAAGAGCTAAATCATTCATGGCTGATCATCCTACAACATTGTTGTTACTGTGTAAAATTGTATCCTGGTTCCACTCATTTCACTTTGCTTCAGTTCACATAAGTCTTTACTTGTTTTTCTGAGAGTATCTAACATTTCTTAATGGCACAATAGCATTCCACTACAATCTTAAACCACAGCTTGTTCAGTCATTTGCATACTAATAGGTATCCCCTCAATTTACATTTTTACCACCAGAAAAGAGGGGCCATAAGTATTTCTTTACATAAAGATCTTTTTCCTTTTTTTCCCCCTCTTTGGGGGTATTCATGAGGGTATTCATGTTTTTATAGTCCTCCAAGTATAGTTTCAAATTGCTCTACATAACGGTTGAAAAATCAGTTCCCAACTCCACCAACAATGTATTAGTGTCTCAATTTTCCCACATGCCCTCCAACATTTGCCATTTTCCTTTTCTATCCTATTAGCCAATCTAATAGATGTGAGGTAGTACCTCAAATTGTTATTGGTTAAAGAAATGCAAGTTAAAACAAACACTCCATTTTAGAAAGATCATATGGAATACAAAAGAAAGGGAGTATTAGACTATGGCCTTCAAGAATCTGAAGGACCATCACGGGGAAGAGAAATTAGCTTTCTTTTTGGTCACAAGAAAACTGAATCAGTAAGGCAACTTTAGGCTCCGTGTAAGAATATTTTGTTGTTCGGTCATTTTAATCATGGCCAACTTCATAACCCCATTTGGGTTTTTTTTTGGCAAAGATATTGGAGTGATTTTCCATTTCCTTCTCTAGTTCATTTTGCAGATGAGGAAACTGAGGCAAACAGAGTGACTTGCCTTAGGTCCCATAGCTAGTAAGTGTCTAAGGCTAAATTTGAACACAAGAAGATGAGTCTTCTTGACTCCAGGCCCAACATTCTATCTATTGTGCCACCTGACTTAACTGCCCAAGCAATAGTAAAATTGCTGAGAAAGCATGGACCTGCATTAGTAGAAGTTGTTGTCTATACAGCCAGGTTGTGATTAATGTGAAAAATGAACCCTGTGAAATGGTTGTTTTCATATTACTTGAAGTTACAACTATGTAAAATATGGTTACTGGTTGTAGTCCAATGGAATTATGCAACGTGAATTTGAATAATTGTACTGTTTCATTATTTGCACTGATCAAAACCTGGCTGTACTAGTAAAACTAAGTCTAGTCTTCTCCTGTGGAAAAGGGATTTGCTTTGTTGTACTTGGTCCTAGAGGGAAGAATCAGAAGCAATTTGGCAGAATTTGTAGAGACAAATGAAGATGTAAATTTGGCCATTTTTGTTTTTATTGACCTATGTAGGGAGCTTCTGCTGAGCTAGATGTGTGAGGAATTACCGAGTCCAGATTAAACTCCTTCTGGAGCTGATAGTGACATAAGAAAGGAACACAAACTATAATATCATCTATTAAGTGCATTAAAGAACAGAAAAGAAGGTAGTAGGTGAGATCTAATAGATTAAATCACTGCCAAACAGGAAATCAGAGAATATTTCTATTAAAAAAATAGCATTTTAGTTGGACTTTACTGAAGAAAAGGATGGTATTAGAAAGAAGGCAGGGGAAGGAACCAGGAACAAGACTTCATTGTAACCTTCTAGCCATTTCCAGACCAATTCACGAACACTCTAGGCTTCCTCCCTGTTCTCATTTCCCTCCCATCAGATACTCAAATCATACCCAAGAACTACCTTGGGCTTACAGGCAACCTTGAATCCCATCTCACACAGAATGAGGCTTTCAAATCACTAGTTGGCCTTTTCCAAGCCAAACCACCCTGAGTGTACCCCAATTCACCCTCCAGTCTTTGAATTTCTTTGTTTTGTCTGTATGAAGACTGTCTTGTTTGCCTGTATTCACACCCCTAAGCATAGTGCCTGGTATATAACTGCTACTTAATAATACCTTATCATTCATTTGTTCATTTATTCATTCATTCAATCCAGACATAAGTAACAGTGGGAGAAGAAGCACAGAAGCAAGAGTTCAAGCTGTTTGAGACACCAAAAATATATCACTTCAATCTGAGTGTACAATGCTTTAAAAGGAGTAATATTGCAGAATTTGTTGTAAGAACCCTCAGCAGCTAGCTAATTCAACTTGTGTCCCCCAAAAAAGAAAAACCCACAGAATAGTGACCATCCATTCTATTCTTGAAGCCCTCCTATGAGGAGAGGGCCACAGGTAGCCCGTTGCACTCAGGGATCTCTCTTATATTACATAGTTGTTCCTGGGACAAAGTTAAATACTGTCTTTTGCAGCATTCCCCACCCCCTTGCTCCTGGTTCTACTCTCTAAGACCACAGGGAACAAATCCACTTCCTCCTCTATATGACAGCCATTCAAATATCTGAACAGAGCCATGCTGTGCCCCCAAATTACTTCTTCTCCAGGCCAAACTGTCCCCATTCCATCAGCAAGTCGTTATGTGATAAGGACTTGAGGTTCTTCTCCATCCAGGCTGACCTCCTCCAAACACTACACGTTTTCAGTGTTCTCCTTAAAAACTGTGCAACCCAGAAGTATATATGTCCCTTTCTTTCTCTGCCCCTTTGAATGACAGTCTTAAGATAATGCTATAAACCAAGGTATCAGCCAGCTAGGAGCATAGTGAATAGAGCACCAGGCCTGGAGTCAGGAAGCCTCATATATCCGAGTTCAAATCTGACTTCAGACATTTACTAGCTGGGTGACAATAGGCAAGTTGCTTAACCCTGTTTGCCTCAATTTCCTCAAGTGTAAAATGAGTTGGAGAAAGAAATGGCAAACTGCTCTAGTATCTTTGCCAAGAAAACCCTAAAGGGGATCAGGAAGAATAGAAAACAACTGAGTGATTGTGTAAAGTCTTGAAAGTCAGGCAAAGAATGACATTTGGGGATGGTAATCTGAATAAGCATCATGGCCAAGGAGAAAGAGAACAAAGACTCTTTATTGGAATCAAGAAGGCTTGAGTTCAAATCCTGCCTGACATATTAGCTGCACAACCAGGCAAATCTCTAACCTTTCTAATATCCTCAGAAATTAGAGGATTATTATCCTCCAATAATAGATAAATATATCTTTATCTTTTATCTTTTATAAAAATAGTTTGTCTTTTTAGTATCATGGTTCCCTTTCAGAGTCTGTTGACAGACTTTTCAGAATAATAAGGAAACCAACTATATTGAAATGTCATTATTTTTTAAAAAAAAAATTGATACCAGATCTCCCTGTCTAGCCCAAAAAGATACGCAGCCATTCATAGACTGGGGCTACCACTGCCTGGTTTAGGAACTCTACCATGCTCTACTTCTAACATAGGAGATTTGGAGTAAAAGACTATATTAGGATAATAGCAGTGGAAATTGAGATGCAAAAAATGTCATAGAGGTGAAATAGCTTTACTAACTGGTTATCTGGGAGAGGAATGAGTAACAGATAATCCTAAAGTCACAAATATGGTAGAAGTGATGAGTTTTGATACCAGAGAGAGAAACAAGATTTAGGCAGGGAAGGCAATTAGCTTAGTTGGGACATGTGGAATTCTTGGTGTTGAAGGAGAGTTAAGTGCCAAGGAAGCTATGGATAACAATGAAAGGGAAGAGAGAGATGGGATAGTAACCTGAAGAGATAGGGAGGAATGGAGCAAATGGAGCAAAGGAGCAAAGAGATAGGGAGGAATGGATTGGGAAGCTAGCCAAAGTAGGTTTGCTTCCAACCATTGTGAGGAAAGTGACAGTCATTGGTAGAGGAATTAAAGGAATCTAGCAGACCAAATTTCTATCTGTAAAATGATTAGAATATAAAACAAAGCAGGCTATTAGAAACTATAATATGTAATGCAGTGAAGCAGAACCAATGAAGATTGAAATGAAAAGAAATCACCTCAAGTTATCAAGAAAGAGCTTTGGAGAAAGCCACATTTAACCTAGACCTTAGGGGAGGAGGTTTAAAAGAGTTGGAGAGGAGTAGCAGAGGGCACTATGAATAAAAGGTGAGAAATGAGCATAATCATGGCAGATAGACAGTGAAGATCATACACAATTCCTTTGCTTGGCAAAGACAGAATTCCAGAAATGGGAGAATATTCAGAAGGCATCACTTCCAATGCTACATCACATATACTAGTCAAGGAGTTAGGAGGTACTGAACTCAAACCTATCTCAGACTTGGCTGTGAAACCTTGGATAAATCTTTTTAATTTCTCTCAAGCTCAGTTACCTCTGGGGATAACTATCTACCTCTTGGGGCTGTTATACAGATGAAGCAAAATACATGGCTTGTAAAATGCTTTATGAACTTAAAACATTATATAAATGATAGCTGTTATTATGGCCATAGAATTCTAGGACAGCTGGGTGGCACAGTGAATAGGGTGCTGGGCCTAGAGTCAAGAAGAGCTGAATTCAAACTCAGCCACAGATACTCATTAGTTGTGTTATTCTGAGCAAATCACTTAATTCCTTTTACCTCAGTTTTCTCATCTGGAAAAATGAGCTAGAGAAAGGAATGGCAAACTACTCCCGTATCTTTCCCAATAAAACCCCAATTGGGATTACAAAGTATTGGACACGACTAAAAAATGAGTAAAAACAACAACATTCTAGTTTATGGAGTTCTTTATAGAACTCAGTTTTAGAATCCACCAAAATAACTATCCTTCTTACCTGTGAACTTGATAAACACACCATCTGTGACTTTATATAAATCATTATTTCACATGTTGAATAGGAAAGAGAGCTGGGGTATTGAGCTATGTACACTGACATCATTTAAACAGTTAAGTCACTTAATCACTAATCTTTGAGAAATCACTGTCAACCAATCGAGCTAATGTGCCCAGCCAACATCTCGCCATCATATTCATGAGTACATCATAAAAAAAAAAAACTTTGCCAAATGGCTTGTTGAAATCCAGGGACACCATGCTTACAGTATTTCTTTGATATATCATTCTAATAATCCCATCCAAAAAGAATGAAATGTTTTTCTGGTATGACTTGTCCTTATTGAACTCCTTTTGGGTTAAGTGATTTCCCATCCTATTCCAAGTGCTCAGAAAACATCCTTTGCATCTCTTAGTCTAGAATTTTCCCAAGAATCCAAGGCAAGTTCACTTTCTAGGTTAACAGCAAACAGCCATTTAAAATTCAAACATTTTTTCCATCTTCGATCCTGAGACATCTCTCCAGTTTGCCATAGATTTTCAATTAGTGCCAATGACTGCTCGACATTTACATTCACAAATTTTTTCAATAAATTCCACTACAGCAGATACTAAGACTGATTTGAAATTTATTCTTCCTTGCCAACAGATTTGCACAGATTTCTATACATAATTGGCACTTAATAAATGCTAACCTACAAAAAATTGTAAGCACTTAATAATTATTGCCTTGTTTCTTGCCTCCCCTATCAAGATATTTTTAAAATAAATTATTATCCATATAATATCACTAGCATGTTAGTAA
Organism: Sarcophilus harrisii; assembly: GCF_902635505.1. Lineage (NCBI taxonomy): Eukaryota > Metazoa > Chordata > Mammalia > Dasyuromorphia > Dasyuridae > Sarcophilus > Sarcophilus harrisii. The sequence continues at coordinate 26,840,375 of NC_045430.1, forward strand.
TATTATGAAATAATGATAATATATTAATATTGACATTAATATATCAATAATATAATCCTATTATAATATAAATAATTATACTATTAGCCATATATCTTATTTATATAATATAAATAATAAATATTATGTTATTATCCATATATCACATTTTTCTTTATTCATATATAATATTCATATTATATATGTTCATATAAGGCTTCTAACTTTCCCAGGTTTGTGTTATTAGGAAATTTAATAAAGATACATTTCTATCTATTCCTTTGGATCATATAAGATCACAGATTTAGAATTAGAAGGGACCTTAGATTTTATCTAGTCTAACCCCTTCATTTTTACAAATCAGTAAACTGAGACCCAGAGAGATGATGTAGCTCATCCAATGTCATACAGACAGTAAATATCAGGTCTTCTGACACTCAATTCAATTCTCTTCCTACATAGGTTCTTATAAAAGAGAAAGGTCCATTTCTTACTTTGAACAAAAGAATTTCAGTGAATCTGGATTCAAATCCAGACTTTGTCCCATCACTAACTTTCGTTTCTCCTCTGGAAATTGAAGGGCACAGACTAGGTGACTTCTAAGATTTCTTCCTGGTTCTAAATGCTGTGGAATGGCAGTTCCCCAGCCACAGTGCACAGGGTGAGAGCTTTCTGGGCTCCTTTCCCAGAATCCCCCCTCCGTCTTGGCTCCCCTCTCAAGAAAGAGCTAAACTTCTGGGGGGGAGGGTTACCCCTGGGGGCCTGGGATTCCGCCGAGTTTCTCAGTCTTACTCCACGACTGATTCCATGTGATTGAAGACAACTCACCAGTTGACCTCTGGGAATTAAGGACTACCAGAAAGGGTTGCTCCTTCTGAAGAGCAGAGGCAGATGGAGGACTGTGTGACCACCAGATCTTATAAAACACAATGGACTCCACGTGTTGGTTGTTGCTAAAATTCTTTCAGGCAAATGTCATTTGAGAAATCTGTTAAGAGATGTGATATTTACCACGATAACGATTTACAAAATGACTAGTGTACAGGGATATAAAAGGAAAGAACAGCCTCAGCAACAACAATAACAACAAAAAATCTTACATAATCATAATGCTGACATGACAGGCAATTAAGTGACTTACAGAGCCCAAAGTCAGGATAATAATAATAACCAAAAAAAGTTGCATAATTGTAATTCTAATATTAGAGGCAACTAGTGATCCACATAGTGCTGAGCCGGAGTTCAAATCCAGTCTCTGACACTTACTACCTAGGAAACTAGACTAGGAAAGTCATTTACCCCTGTTTGCCTCAATGTCCTCATCTGCAAAATAGGGATAATAGCATCTACCTCCCAGGATTGTCATAAGGATCAAATGAGATAACAATTGGAAAACACTTAACACAGTGCGTAGCACACAGTAGGCACTTAATAAATATTCTACAGAAATTTTTTTTTATTTAGCAGCTAAATACTGAATTACTTCTTTCTCAGCATATGTTGAACACTTTTTGCAACAAAAGAGAATTCTACCCAGGTAATAAAAGAAAAAGCTACAAAAGCAATATCAAGTTGATCCATAATTTAATTGTGCCCTGGATATGTTAGCACCTCAATCAAGCATGGCCACCAGCTGCTTCTGTTTGGAAGGTGTAAGCTGCCTGCAGCCAATTCATCAATGGTCCCCAGGAAGAGGTAGCATCAGCTATTTTGTGATCAGGATGCCAGGTTAATTTCCTTCCTTTTCCAAAAATCAATGTTCAGTTGTCTGCAGAGGATATTTTGATCACCCAAAAGCTGAGAGCCAATGGACCAGGGGAAGGAAAAAAAAACAAGGGTATAAATACTCAGCTGCCATTTTAAGAGTGAAAAATCTCATTTAGGATCTATAGTCCCAGAGGATCTCATGGCATTTCAGGGACCAAAAGCCCAGTCAAAAACTCCACTCGTTTGGGGGGAAAGTCCCAACACCAGTGTGGTACTCAGTGCTCCTCCAGAGTCCAGGGACCAGAGTTCAAATCCACTGTTGCTTATACCAGTGTGACTTGCAGAAAATCACACTCAGTTCCTTCATCTATAAAAACAGAGGGTTGGGACTGAACTACATTGTCTTTAAAGGTCCTTTCTAGATCTAGGACCCCATGACCTGACCCACTGAGTCTCGGTTTACTCATCTGTAAAATAAAATGAAAAATGGTTTCTGAGGCCCCTTCCAAGGTTATATAGTTCATATGTGGCTCAGTCTCAGAATAATGATTTATGATTCTGGGAAAGTCATATCATATATTCTGGGTCTCCATCTCATTCGTAAAGTAAAGGCATTAGATAGAGTATAGATGTAAAACATGCTTCCTGAGGACTGAATGTGGTCCACTACTAACACCTGAGCTTAGGCAACTAGGTAGTACCTTCAAGCCTAACCAGGAAGACCCGAGTTCAAATGCAGTCTTTGATATTTCCTAGCTGTGTGACCTTGGGTAAATCACTTAACTGCCTCAGTTTCCTCATTTGTAAAATATTTGGGAGAAAGAAATGGCAAGTCATTCCATTATCTAGCTTTGTGACCCTAGGCAAGTCATTTAACCCTGTCTGCCTCAGTTTCCTCATCTGCAAAATGAGCTAGATTGGGAAATGGCAAATCACTCCAGTATCTTTGCCAAGAAAATCCCAAGTAGATTCAGACATAATTGAACATCATCATCATCAACAACACACCCTGTTCCCTATGGCCCCCTCCAGCTTCAGATTTTATGACTCTGGATTCAGAGTATTCCCATATGCCAAGTCAGGGCTGCTCTACTCTTTATCCAAAGTAGTGAATGATTCTGGTTTTTTTTCCAGCCTTTCTCCCCCTTCCTTAAAGCTCAATCAAATGAGGTCCTTCTATGTGAGGTCCTTCAGGATACTCCCATTCAGGAAAGTTCCCATGCCCATTTTGCTTTGCCTATTTTTTGCATCCATGTCCCCCAATAGAATGTATACCTCTAGAGCACACAAGCTGCTTGGGGTTTTATATCTATAGTATAACAAAGAGCCCAGCTCAGAGTCCAGAAAATCTGGGTGGAAGTCTCACCGCCGACATGTGCTGGTTGTGGGTCCCTGGGAAAATCAGGGCTATAAAAGGTTTTTCTTCAGTGTCCAATTCTTTGTGACCTCATATGGGATTTTTTTTGGCAAAAATACAGTTTGCCATTTCTTTCTCCAACTCATTTTATAGTTAAGAAAACTGAGGCAAACAAGGTTAAGTGACTTGTCCAGGATCACACAGCTAGTAAATATCTGAGGTTGAACTTGATCTCAGATAGATGAGTCTTCCTGACTCCAAGCCAAGTGCTTCATCCACTACACCATCCATACAGGTTTTAAGTTCCTAAATGTATTTCTTTCTGGGAAGGTTCCTTCACCTATAAAATTACAGATCTAGTCACTATTATTTAGCAAATGCCTGGAACTTAATAGAGGCTTATTGAAAAAAATAAACAAGTTTTGCCTCAGGCTACAAGACACTGATGAAGACTTTCTATCAGAATTAAACCTTTAGGCACCCAAGGTGGAAAGAGAATAATATTATAAAGCAGATACATAAGCTTTAAACAAAAATTTAAACCTCTGAAGAAAATTCAAACTTAAACAACTGAACTTACCACCTTTCCTGATAAGCCAGCTCCTTCTGCTTCCCTCTTCCCTTTCTGCTCCACCGAGTACCTAGCTGTAAAACCTTATTATCTATCTCCTTCCCCTCCTCTCTCCTTCCCAGGTCACATCCAGGCAACAAGTCCCACCTGAATGAGTGACTCCTGACCTTTCAGAAAGCTTGAATTCTGTGTGTTCTGGAGCTCAGGTGGAGAGGACAAGAGTTTCACTTGGAGAGAATCAGTCCTGGGCTACTGAGTGAAACCATCTTATAGGAACCTTTGGCCTGGGAAGGGAAAGGACATCATTCATTGTGAAAAGTAAATGCCATTGGAAATTGAGGGAATGAATGTCCATCAATTAAGGAATGGCTGAACAAGTTGTAGTATATAATTGCAATGGAATACTATTGTGTTATAAGAAATGATGATCAGGATGATTTAAGAAAAAAACCAGGAAAGACTTTTATGAAACTGATACAAAGTGAAGTGAGCAAATCCAGGAGAATGTTGTACATAATACAGCAATATTGTACAATAAAGAACTGTGAATGCCGTTGCTATTCTCAGCAATACAATAATCCAAGACAATTCCAAAGGACTTATGATGAGAAATGCTATCCATCTCCAAAGAAAGAACTGATGGAGTTTGAATGCAGATTGAAGTATACTTTTTTAACTATTATTTTTGAGTTTTTAGTCTGCATTTTATTTTGCAACATGGCTAATATGAAAATGTTCTGCATGACTGCACAATGTATAATCTATATCAAAATGCTTGCCTTCTCGAGGAGGGGGAAGGGGAGGGACCAAGGGAGGGAGAGAATTTGGAACTCAAAATTTTAAAAAACGAATGTTAAAAATTATTGTTTATATGTAATTGAGAAGAAATAAAATAAAAATTAAATATTAAGTTTAAAAAAAATAAAGTCTCTGGAATTCCCTAAGAGGAAAACAAACAAACAAACAAACAAAAAAAGATTCTACCATGTGGTTACTGTTCTACTTGTGCCCTGAGTTAGGACTGAGAGGAACTGGCAACAGGCAGAGTGCAGGATACTAATTATATGACTAGGGAAGGAAGTCATATAACATCCCTAATCCTCTTCGATTAAATGATGGAGTTGTCCTACATGAACTCCAAAGTCTTTGCCCTTTGTAATAATTTAAGCCTCTGAATCAAGTCAGGGCTGAACTACTGAGTGGTTACTCTGGTACTTGTCACCTCCTCAAGGACAAGGACCATATATCCTTTGTGGTGTCCAAAGAACCAGTCAGGCTTCCCCTGGAAATGAAGGACCTGCCGCTATCTCCTTATGTGATCTTCGTCAATTTGAGGGTCAATTCTACAGACTCAACAATGGAAAATACTTCAACTCATGAAGGCAGCTGGGTGACACTGTAGAGCCTAGAATGCTGGCTTTGTTCAAGTGGGCCCTCAGACACTTAATAACCTGTAAAAAAAAGACCCTCAAAGATGCTTTGTTAGGAGATTGATTTTAAAGCTGCATATTCTTGACTAAATTAAATGCTTTTTTTAAATTATCAATTATCAAACATCTTTTTTTCTATATCTTCCTATCAACTGTTTTTGTGAACGAATGAATGAATCAATAAAATGTATTAATGTACCAAATATCTTGTTAATGGCTGGAGAATACAAATACAAAAATACAAATACAAAAAGCAGGACAGTCACTGTCCTTAAAATGCTCACGTTCTTATATTGAAGACTATATCACATATATCACATATAGAGAATTGGTTATAACACAGTATAATATATTACATAATTACACAATTATATAATATATTACTTAGAGATATTATATTATAGAATATTATAATCATGTATTACAGAATATTATAATGCTTATGGAATATTATAATTTATTACTTATAATATAGAATATTATACTATATTACTTGTAGAGCATTATAATAATATATTACTTATAATATAGAATATCATAAAGTATTACTTATAGAATACTATAACATATTACTTATAGAATATTATAATAATGTATACTAATAACATACAGTCCACTGTGTACCTGGTACTGTGTAAGCACTCATTTGAGTCTCACAACAACTCTAAGAAATAGGTGCCGTTATTATGCTCATTTCACAGTAGAGGATGTAGGAGATGTTAAGTAGTTTATCCAAGGTCACACAGTTAATGAGTGTCTGGGGCTGGATTGGAACTGGCTCTTCCTGACTCCAGACCCAGGGCTCCCTACCTCACTGGTGATTTTGAAATGGGAACTCACAGGGAAGGTGAATGTAGCCATAGAGCAATTGAGATTCTCCTTCTAGAAATGGCAATGTTGAGCCAATTATTATTCCCAGAGAAAACAGGGAAAGCAGAGAGGGAAGAGGAAGCGTATTCGGGCTATGATATGATGTCCCGATAGTCGGAGAGCAGCAGCCCACTTGAGTGAGTCCAGTTAGGGAGAACTCTCTATTGGACCCCAGAGCAAGGGCTGGAGGTAAAGAGGAATTTCCTGAAGACAACCAGAGAGATGTCTAGAGTTTGCTGCAGAAAAGTTTTTACAACTTTCCTATTCCCTGCTTCTTACATTGTGACCTCCTAAAGGTTGGAGACTTTTTTTTTTAACTTGTTTTGTATCCCCAATATCTAGCACAGAAGCAGCAGTGGATGGTCCAATTCCTAGTCAGGAAGACCCAAATTCAATTATGGCCTCAAGACATTTCCTAGTTGTGTGATTCCAAACAAGACATTTTACCCTTTTTGCCTGTTTCCTCATCTGTAACATGGGAATAATAGCACCTATTTCCCAAGGCTAATATGAAGATCAAAGTATTTTTTACAATAATAATTGGAAGCACTTAGAATGGTGCCTGGTACACAGTAAGGCCTATAATAATTGCTGGGTTATTTGATCAAAAATAATTTTGAGTGTAGCAAGTTCCATTGTCATCAAAGATAAAAAATATGTTTTAAAAATGCAGAGACAAATTTGTTCCATCCTTCATCGCTCTCCTTCCATCTTCATTTTCAGATACTACTGGAATGATTTGGCACAGTGCCTGGCATACAATAAGCACTTAATAGATGCTTATCAGCTTGTTTAGTTAACTAAATATCACACTAAGCTTACTATAGACTTTTTTCCCTTAGTCCACATTATGTTATGAAGTGATCTTGCTTATAACCTTCTATTATCCTCCTCTATGAGATTTTGCAAATGAGTTGATATCCTAAATTTATTCTGCCCTCAGGGGCCAATTATTGTCACTTGGCAAGGAGACGAAGTGTTTGCTGAGTTGGTTTCCGAGTCCTTTGGGCCTCCCTGTTGTATTTACTTGCTTTATATCAATTAAACATCTGAAGAAAAATGGTAACTATCAATGTCAATGTCTTCCTTTACCCATTTCTCATTTCTCAGCATCAACAAAGCATCTGAATGTCAGGCTGGAAATAGGATCATTGTGTTCCTTGTATTTTTCATCTAGCATCCTTTATGAAGACATGACAGTATCATAGTATCCTAAAGAAAGATGCATGGTCAGTATATGGCTGCAACCCATTACCATGATGACTGACAAGTGGAACTCAAGGACATCCTAGTTATATATGCATAATCCTCTTTTTCTAGCCTTCGTTGATAGTTGACATTTTTCTAGTTTAAAGTAAAAAGAAAATCTTTTTTAAATGGCTATTTTCTGCTGTGAATGACTTAGACATTCTCAGCAACACCATGACCCAAGACAATTTTGAAGGACTTATGATGAAGGGTACTGTCCGTCTCCAAGGGAAAAAATTGTGGAGTCTGAATGCAGATTGAAGATACCCTTTCTTTCTTTCTTTATTTTTTTTTATTTTGAGATTTGGGTTTTCTTTCAAAGAATGGAAATGTGTATTATATGACTACACATGTGTAATCTATGTCAAACTGCTTGCCATACAAGGGAGGAAAATTTTTGGGAAAAAGTTGATTGTTTTTACATGTAATTGGGGGGAATAAAATATTAAATGAAAATAATTTTAAAAAATAAATAAAAATGAATATTTTCAAGGTTAGTTATGAACAGAAAAGAGGAGAGACTAGTGGATGAGAATAAAAGATAATAGATGAATAGCCAGGGACTACACCAGTTTTTATGAACTATTAAAAGCTGAGGAAAGACTCTAGAAGACCATGAAGGGTTTCTCTGTGGAGGGTTTACAGAAATACATGAAGAATGAATAGCCCAGGATAAGAGGGCGTGAATGGACTGTGATCTGAAGAGTGGACGGAGTACTGACACATGAGAAGATCACAACTTCTTTGAAATGAATCAAAACTCCCAACTTTGTAGAGCCCAGGGGTCTACTCTCAGTTTGCAAGGAGTTCTGAGTGCTTCAAATGTACCTGTTGGGCTCCAGTTTGATCAGCTAGCTGAAACCAACAGACTCAAGTTCAAGTATGAAATGAATGTTCTCTGTATTGATAAATTCTAGCCCGGGGTGATCTCAAATTGCAAAGGCAGAATTTTTATTCACTTCTGTCAGATAAGCAATATTCCCAGTTCTGGGAGGCCTGACCTCATAAATGAATTTACAACAAACACCCATGATTCATTTTCCTGAAGCGTAAAGAGAGATGAAAATTTCACAAGTCTTGGTCCTTCGACAACACCACTGAACTTGGGAGCAACCACTTCAAAGGCTGGCTCCCCAGAAGGGAGATGCATCGGAAGTCCAACTTCTTGAAGCTGTGACCTTTTCACATGACCACATTCTGCAAACTCAGTCTAGGGCTACTGCAGACAAACAACCCACCAGAGGCACATCTTCCTAATTTGGGAGTTTTAATAACTGTATAATACATTGGGGCTCCTTAGGGGAGAAAGGGTGACAAGTCATGAATCTATTCTAATTACTCATCTTCAGAGAATTGAATTAGAAACAAATCATTTTCTCCTTCTCTCTAACGGTAAATGAATTAGAATAGATGCTCATACTTGCTGACTTGAATGCTCCAGGGATATGTTTATAAGAACAAAGTTTGGTAGCAAGTTCTAAAAACTGAATAATGAGTAAAATTTTATATTTTATATTATTTTAAGCTCAAGGGGCATGCCAATAACAAAAGAGTCAATAATTGTTGATTTGAGGAACTGAAAGAGACTGACGTAACAGTTTAGCTTCTATAGAATATAAGCTTACTTAGGGCATATACGGTTTCATTTCTCTCCGCATAAGCAGTCTCACATACCAAAAAATCAATCAACAAAAAACATTTGCCAAGTGTCCAATATGTATACTACAGAGGGCACAGGGAAATAAGATTAAAAAATTGAGTCTCTGCCCTTGAGCTTACAGTAATAAAAAAAAATAACAATAGTGTATGTCTGTTGATCTCTCTCTCTCTCTCTCTCTCTCTCTCTATATATATATATATATATATATATATATATATATATATATATACAGATGAGGAAACACTCTGAAAGTGATCTGCCCTAAGTCACATAGACACTATGTAACAGTACCTGGAACTGAAATTCAGGTTATTTGACCACTACTATGAGGAGAAAATGGAATCTATACAGAGCATATCTTCACTCCATCAAGATACCTGATCACCTCCCTGTGGCGTGGGGTGTTTAGAAGGCTACTGAGAATCAAAGTCTATCCAAAAGAAGACAGCCAAAAGGATGACGGTTCTAGAAAAACATGAAGATGAGCAACAGCAAAAGTAATTAGGGAAGTTAAGCATGGAAAAGACTTGGGGAAAATGCAGTGTCCTAATCTTCAAATACGTGAAGGGCAATCACATGGAAGAGTAAATTGAGGAGTTCTCATAGACATGAACAGCTCATTTCAATGGGATATGCATCCGGGACATTATGTTAACATACCTAACATACTCTGTAAGCCTTCGAGCACTATATAAATGGTGATTGTTAATATTATTATATGTTTAAAATATGGACATGTGTTGAATATTCAGTCACAAAGGAGACATTTTTATTCATCTAGCTAACCTTCATTACTGTATGACAAACTAAACTTAAAGAGCTTCCAGTCCAGGCTGTACTACTGACTTCCAAGACATTCTCTTTAAAGTACTAGAAATCTCTTCGTTCTGGAAGCTCACTCCAGCCCACCCCAGCTTTCATACACTTCATACCTGTCTCCCTCCCTGGGGCCTGGCTCTTTGATGGGATGCTTCCTCCTAGAACCTCCACTTTAAGGTCACTCCCTTACTTTCCAACTTGAACCCTTGACTCTCCTGGATGTTTTCTTCCATTTCCCCACCCCACTCCCTATCCCTTTTCAGCTTCTCCTCCTTCCCCTACGTGTCTTCCCCCATCAGAACGTAGCTCCTTGAGGACAGGGGCTGTCTCTACCTGCATTTGTAACTTCAGTCCTGTGAAGAGTATGTGGTCTCTTCAGCAACTGGTGGTGATGACGGTAATGGCATTTTATAATGCAATTAAATTAAACTCAAATCCACTTTTTTTGAGATATCAAGATGTGCTTGTGATATGTTTGATGTTTCTCCAAAAGGCAAAATCAGGAATCAAGACTTATGACTCAGAACAATATAGTTTCTGGCTGTCTTTTAACAGGGAAGTCCAAAAACTGAATAGCATCTCCTATTTCTAAGTCATTTTAAGGCTTAGCGTTCTGCCAAAAATAACAAGATAGGTAAAGGTGACACCTTTTTCATCTTACAGTGGGAACAACTGAGAATCAGTTGCCTGGTGGTATACCAAGGTACCTTATCCCTTGAAATGTTCAAGGAAGATGGAATTACCATCTGGTGGAAAGGGCACAGAAGGGAATTCTTCTCTGGCTGGAACATAGGACCAGAGAGAACTTAAGGTTCTATCTAACTCCTGGGATCTGTAATTAATAATAGGCTAAATCCTTTTTAGAATCAAGTCTGCTTTCTAATTACCTTGATTTGCTTGAGCTTACTATCCAGAAGAGAATAACTAACCTGGAAATCAGATAAAACTGAACATTCTTTGATGGATGTGTCCAAAGTTTCTTGTGGTATTCGTGCATTAGAAGTTCCTTACAATACTGGCACCCTGAATTCAGAAATTCCCTTGCTTTGCCAGATGATACAAATCAGTCTGAGTTGGTTATCTCCCAGTTCCAAAAAACCCAGGCCAGAGATGACCTGATAAAAGACCAGTGATTACATCTACCCCATGATTTTTGTCTTCATAACCCTGCTGTCCATAACTACCTTGAGTTCAGTTCTGTGTTCCTATGTGTGCATGTCCACTTACTCAAGAGGAATCAAGTCACAGATACAGAACAAAATAATAATAATAGCTAACATTAATATAGCACCCACTATAGGAACTATGCTAAGCACTTTACAATTCCATCTCATTTAGTCCTCACAATAAACCTGAGAGGTAGGTGTTCTTATTATCTTTGTTTTAAAGATGAGGAAACTGAGGCAGTCAAAGTTTAAATGTCTGAGACCAGATTTGAACTATGGTCTTCCTTACTCCAAACCCATATGTAATGGGCTGAGGTTTGAGCTGATGCACTGAGGTCCCAAGTACATGAGGCTAGATAGTAATTGGGCTATACTCTATTAATATACATGATTGGATAAAGAATGGTCCCTGCCCACTCTCCGTGCAAGTCCTGATGTGTTGTATAGGAAATGACGATTTTGGTGGGTGGAGGCAGAGAGAGAGGGAGGAAGACAAGTGGAGAGAGATTGGGCTGGGTTCGAGACTCCGAGCTGCTGGTTGTGTGGCTGCTGGTCGAGCTAGCTTCTTGACTCAGCTGCACACATTGCTATCGCCGATTCTCTTCCACCTCCGATCCTTCTTCACTGAGAATAAAGACAGACGATTTTCCCCTAACCTGAATTCCTGACTCCTGTCGATTTAAAAATACACAATCTTAACACCCATATGGTTAACAAGGTGATGGATAGAAGGCTTCTACGCCTATTCTTCATATGATCCTCATCCCCAAGAAAGGTAAAACAAAAAAAATGGCATTATTCCTATTTTACAGATGAGGAAACAGGCTCACACCACTAATAAGAAGAAAAGTTGGACTCCCTCTCCAATTCAAAAAAAGCCCATAGGAACACATTAAAGCACCTAATGGCTGAGTCAACTACCCAAAGCAATGAATTAAAATCACTTCAAGACTGGGTTGAAATAACCCATTCAGAAAGAATCCTGCAGATATGAAAACACTCCTTAGTGGCTGGTGTGGGCAGTCCTTCAGGGCAGTCCAGCTTATAAAACTGCCCTCCATCCACAAAAGGATCCTCCCTTCTGCCAACTGGGGACAGCCTGGTTAATTCCACCTGAGAGAAAGAGGTTGAAGGACACAAAGGCAGGCTCACCAGAAGAGACCAGCCGTCCAAAAGCGGCTTATAAATGGAAAGTCATGAGTTGTTTTTTTGTTTGTTTGTTTGTTTTTTCAACCATCCTGGACACAGGCCAGCCTGATGGCATTTTGGACAAAGATCAGGTCAGTCTGTTTGCTTGTTAAAAAAAAAAAAAAAGAAAAGAAAAGAAAAGGAAGAGAGAGAGAGAGAGAGACAGAGACAGAGAGACAGAGACACATTTCAAACAGCATTCCAAAAGTTTATTCATACAAATAACATCTGTAAAATTCGTTTAAAAAATGTATAGCAAAGGGAAAACAAAAGGATTTGTGTACAAATTGGTAGCATTTGATAGACACTTACACAGTAAGAGGTATACAACATGTGGTCAGAGAGAAAACAGCTAGAGGATAAGGTGGGATTCCCGATACAAACACTGGAATGATCAGGAGGGATTGCTTCCCAAGGTCCCAGAAGAGCTACAAAACAAAGCCCTCTTTCCTCTGGATTCACTGTTCAGGACAACATAAGGGGCCAGCCCTTCTGTCATTATATACAATCATGTCATTCTGTGCTCTTTCCTTTATTCTATTTTGGAAGCCCTGGAGGAGGAAAGGTGTCTTGATGGGAGAGAAGACACATAAACAAATAACCCTTAAACCAAACTGTACAAACGGGTTTTAAAAGTATTGTATCTTAAAAGCAATAACAAAACAATGGGAAATGACGTAGTATGGTGGAGAGGCCTCCCAAGTCCAGAGTCAGGAAATCCTGGTTTCAAATCTTGCCTCAGACATTTAGTAGGCTGTGAGACCCTAGGCAAGTCAGCTACATCTCTGTGCCTGCTCTATAAAACGAGAGGGCTGGACTCAATGGCTTCCAAGCTTCTTCCAGCTCTAAATTTATAATTCCACTAACAGGCTGTGCCCAGCTTTGTGTAAGAGAGCTGTTTCTGGAAAAGCACATGTGGAAATATTGCCATTCATCCAATTTTTACCAGACAAAAGAGAAATGACAATTTACATGCTAACTAGTTCCTATTTTAAAGGGAAAGACAACAACAACAATTTCAGATTTTCATATTTTGGTTTTGGCTAAAATGGGATATACCTGAGGCTGCTTTTCTCTCCTCACCATGAGAGAGAACTTAGCTCATGGAAAACTCCAGAGGGCTTGGAGTGTTCTTACCCTCCCTGTCCTTCAATGAGCTCTAAAGCTGTCCTGAATTCTGGACATCCATGCTACAAATACGTGCCATGATATATTTCCTTCGTCACAAGTCCTTCAGCTTGGCACAGACAACAGAGAGCTTGTCAGTTCCGCACCCATGGATGACGTCGGTCACTGTGTCAAGACCCCACTACAGAACTAGTTAGTTTTGCATCTGGCCTTAAGACTGACAAACTGCATTTTAATAATGCAAAAAGCTTGGCATTTTTAATTCACATTGCTAGCCATATTTCTGGAATAATTTGAAGAGGACCAAGGGCTTCTTCCTTAGATATGACAGTAACAGCCCTATTGATCCCCAATTTATAGATTACAAAACTGAGGCTCCAAACAGTAAAGGGAGTTGCCCACAGGTGAGGGACAAAACTCCAGCTCTTCTGGTCTCATTTCACAGCTTTCATGATAAAAGAACTCTGGGCTTGCAGAAAAGAACCTGAGAGTTTGGGCCCTCAATTAGCCACTATGGGACCTTGGGCAGTGTCCCCATTTAGAGGACTCCATGAGGGAGCTCTTTTGTATAAAGATACTCCCCTCCTGATTCTTTCTCTCTCTGGTTTTGTTGCACCATTTAGCAGATTTCAAGAGTCCTGATATATTCATGGTCCCCCAATAAGGAACAATCCTCTTAAGCCATTCTTTTAAACATGAGCCAAATCCTATGGAGTTCTTTGTTGGTTAAAAAAAAAAAAATAACAGCAGCTTTATCCAATGACCACCTAGTTCATTTTGTAGATAAAGAAACTTGAGACCCAAAGAGATTAGCAGAACAGTCACATGGCATTCAGGAAACTTTCCCTTAATAAAGATGGGTTTCCCCTCCCCAAAACTATTTTCCAGTAGAAAGGTATTCATCCACCCAAAATAAATGGATTCTAATAAATTTGAGTTCAGACAATGAAGGATTCTGACCAGGATGTAGAGATGATGGGATCAAGAACTCAGGACATCAGTCCAACATCACATTTCTAGAATCTGCTGATAGCTGGCCCATACTGTCAGGGAAGTGGGGGTGGAAGGAAGTGAAAATATGAGGACTAATAGATTTGGTTTTTCCTCATCCTTCCATAATGACTGCTTTATAAAGGAGCAAGTTTGAAATCTAAAGATTCATTTCATCTAAAGATGTCAATTTAAATCAACATTGCAAACACAAGACATTTTTAAAGCAGTTTTTTGGGGGGGATAGCCCAGACCTGTGATTTCACTGGTAAAGGCCCCTGGTATGAAAACTCCCTTCAGGATACTGCCACTTCCAGCTGTTTGAGACACTGATAGGTTAATGACTTTCCCCCTTCATGGCAGAGGCAGGAAGCGACCTCATGTCTTCCTGACCCCAAAGCCAATTGGGTCTTCCCACCACTATAGTACACTGCTTCTCATAAAGCACATTTATGGGATACAAATCATGATAACTTAAAAGACAGCCTCCTCTTAAATGCCTTCCCCCACAAGAGGAAGGGAGGGAGGTAAGAGTTGGTCTGTGAAGGTACCTCCCTAGACTGACCCTCCAAATGTGAAAGGAATTTCTCCTGCTTCTCAAATATCTATTTTTTCTGAGTCTCATTAATTATGTCAACCAATGTGAATATGTCTGAAAATAGAATTATATCAACAGTGTAACAAGCTACATAAATTTCCTTTTGTATCTGAAAGTACAAACTGTTAACAATAATGATTATGGAAAACAAGATTAAAGGTGTGCTCATTTGGGGAAAAATCTGCATAAACATTATTCATCTGACAATAAGCACTTGTAATGAACTCAATACTGCAAAATGATTCACAGTTTAGTATCCTTGACATACAGAGTCTGATTGGGACATCCCCACCCGCCATTCCATCTAGCCACAAGCAGTCACAGATGGCTTACTTACACTGGGCAGAACAATATCATTCTAAAGCTTGGAGTACATATAAAATTCCAAGATTATCAACAGTCACATATGTTTTGAAACTAGGAGACACGTGTATGGTCTTGAGGTTGGTTCCATTTGTGTAGAAGGTCTGTAACGATTCACCGGTGTCCACGTTCCACCACTATCAAAAGACAAAAGAAATTCTCAGATGCAGTTATTGGTCTCCACAATGAATGACTAAATCAGAGAATCCAAGAGCTAGAAAGGACCTTAGCGGCCTCCTTGTTCAACCCATAATTACAATAAAGAGAGTTGTGTCCCTGTTAGCTGCCATCCATGCCTTCACTGCTCTTCCACTCCCAAACCCACTTAAACCCAACACAACTACAGGTGGCAGGGCCCTCACATGGAGAGGGCACCTGAAGGGCAATGTGGGGTAGGGAAGACCTGAGTTTCAAATCTTGATTCTGGCATTTGATCTTGTATAAAATTGACAAATTTGAGGCTCAACCTCCTCCGCTGCAAAGTAAGACTATTTCTATTAACAAACAATGGCAGCCTCACTGGGTTGTAAATTCAGTCAGATTACATAGAAAGCATTCTGTAATGTTAAAGTGCTACCTACAGGTCCGCTATTATCAATTTGTTATGTTAGGATGAGGTTCTGATGGAGCTGGTCCAAAGACATTTGCTATGCTCTTATTGGGCATATGCTAGGTGATGCTCTTATTGTTTGTTATGCTCTTATTATATACTTCATGCTCTTTAAACTCTTAGCCAAGTGAATAAAATGACTGCTTGCTGTAACTTCAATAAAAGTATTTGTCATTTATCAGTCAGCCTCCCCTCTTTCCCCCCCCCCCCCCCCCCCCCGCCCCGTACCATGGTGACTGCTACACAAATCAATCTGGCACCAAGCATGGATTAAGTGCCTACTATGTGCCAGGCTTTGTGCTAAATACTAGTGTTACAAAGACAAGAAAGAGATGCTTCCTGTTCTCCTAGAGATCAGAGACTGGTAAGGGAGACATGAAAACAAAAATGACAGAGACAGGGTTTGTGGCGGGCAGTAAAGAAAGCAACAGTCTGAAGGAAGCCGGGGATTCTAGAAGGGAGAGCAAGGAGGCTCTCCAGCCATGATGGCATGGTCTGTGGGATGATCAGCAAGGGCAGGTTGGCTGGATGCTACAGCATGGGAAAGACTGAAGAAGAGGCAGACTGGAGTAAGGCTGTGAAGGGGTTTTAATGCCAAAAAGGCTAAGGGGCCCAAGAGGTTACTAAGTAGGAGGAGGAGGAGGAGGAGGAGGAGAAGGAGGATGATGGTGAGGTTAAACCTGTATTTTGGGCATATCAAATTTTGGCAGATGAATA
This sequence comes from Sarcophilus harrisii, assembly GCF_902635505.1. Lineage (NCBI taxonomy): Eukaryota > Metazoa > Chordata > Mammalia > Dasyuromorphia > Dasyuridae > Sarcophilus > Sarcophilus harrisii. Next base: position 26,856,776 of record NC_045430.1, read on the forward strand.
AAGGAAGGATTTGAGGAAAGAGAGGCAGGAGAACAGAAGGAGAAAAAAGAGAAAAGGAAAAGGAGGGAAGGAATGGGAGGGACAGAATAATCAACTAAAAAGTATTTAAAATAATTAACAACTTTAGCAAAGTTACAAGATATAAAATAAATCCACACAAATCATCAACATTTCTATATATTACACAGCCCAAAAGCAAGAGATAGAAAGAGAAATTCCATTCAAAACAGCTGTAGACAGGAGGATTCTGGGGAGATGGCAGAGTAAGTTGGTAAATTTCAAACTCTCCAGATTTCCCCTACAAACGGAACAAATTTGCGCCTCAGGGTGAACATAGACTGGTGAAAAATCAAGAGGACTTGGGGCAGAACAGGGGCACAATCACAGATCTGAAGAAAGACCTCAGGCTGGGGATTAACCTGAAGAAAGTGCAGATACCTCCCGGCTAGCTTCACAAACCCCAAGTGGGGAGCCCTGGGACTAGCTGGGTGTGGAGGAATCTCAGCAGGAACCACAGAAACTTTCATCTCCCAGACTGTTTGTGGAGTTGGGGTCTGAGTCCAGGAAGACTGAGGGAAGCTCCGCTGATTGGTAACACCAGACCCAGGGTGATAAGGAACCAGCACGCCAAGTCAGCTGGCTGCAGGCACTTGCAGGAGGGAGGAGCTCTAGGCTTGGGGTTCCAGATCAGAGGGGAGAGCTGGAGAGAAGCTAGAAGCACCACCTCCTCATCCCCTGATTCGAGATGCTTACACTAATAGTTTTTATTTTAAAAATAATGATAAAAATGAACTGGTAATGAGGAAAGAACCCAAGCATTGAAACGTACTATGGGAACAAGAAAGACTGGGGGATCATCTTCAGAGGACACTGAAGTAAAAAAAAAAAAAAAAAAAAAAAAAAAAAAAAAAAAAAAAAAAAGAAAGAAAAAAAAAAAGCCTCTTCTACTCCAAAGAGTAATGTTAAATAGCTTCCTGCCCAGAGAGAACTTACAAAAGAACTCAAAAAAAGACTTCAAAAACCAAACAAGAGTGCTTTGAGGAATAATTTTTAAAAAGAATCATCTAAGAAAAACAAGACTATGGGGGGAAAAACGTTAACCAATTAGAAAAGCAGATACAGTCTTAAAAATGAAAATAATTCTTTGAAAATTAGGACTGGGCAAGGGGAAGCCAGTAAAGCTATAAAAAGACTACAAAATAACAAACTAAAATATAAAGAATGAAAAAAATGGAACAGAATCTAAAACATAAGAAAAATAACCTATCTGGAGAACAGATCAAGAAGAGAAAATATAAAGACTAATTGGACTACCTGAAAGCTGTGACCAAAAGAAGAACCCTTGGCACAATAATGCAAGAAATAATCAAAAGAAATTATCCTGAAGAACAGAAGGGAAAAGTACAAATTGAAAAAATTCACTGATCACCACTTCAAAGAGATGCTTTGTGGAAAACATTTAGGAATATTATTGCCAAGTTTCAAAATCTTCAGATCAAAGAGAATATTTTGCAAGAAACAAACAAACAAAACCAATTCAAATATGCTGGAATTACAATTAGAATTGTACAGGATTTACCAGAAGCCACAATAAAAGACTGCAGGTCCTGTAATAATATATACTGGCAATCAAAAGAACTAAGCCGATAGCCAAAAATATATTCAGCAAAATTATCCATAATATTGAAGGAAAAAAAACGGACATTTAACAAACTTATTTCCAAGGAACTCAACATGAATAAATCATTTGTGTTTTTTACACAAAAACATATATCATATATTGAAGACTGACATCAGTAACTGTACAGGTGAAAAAAAGATTGGGGCAGAGTTAAATATGACCAGATTCTAAAATGCAAAACTGTCTAAGAAAAGGTAAAAAAAGTGTGTTACACAAATGAGGTACAGAGGCATTAAAGGGGGAGAAGAAGGCTCATAATTTTGAAAACCCACTCACATTGGGAATGGGTTCTATACACACATACACACACACACTATGAAGCATATAGCATCCTCCAAAATCTATAAAGAAATCAGGGAGGAGGAAATAGGATAAAGTGGGATATACAAGGATGTACAGATTTATGGCAGCAGGACAAAGTGTGTAGATTAATAGGAAAGGGATAAATGGGGGAAGGATGGTATAAGATAAGGTGGAATACAGACAGGTGTTTAGATGAACAAGAGTGGGATAAGGTCTATAGGTTAATGGGAATGGAATAAAGAGGGGGGAAAAGGGGTAAAGAGATAATAAGGAAGAGATCTTTGAATGGAAGAGGTAGGGGTGGACAAAGAGGGTTAAGGAAAAGCAAAATCAAAGTAGAAGAGTTAGCAGGGATAAGAGATAAGAGATATATAAAGATCAGGAGTAGAATTCATTGGGAAAAAAGTAGGATTGGTAATCATTGATCTTAGACAAAGCCAAAGATTCAACCAAGAGAGAAATCTACATCATATATCAGCCATATTAATATTGTTTTAGATGCATGTTTACACATGGGTAAATGTATATGCATATATATATATATATATATATATATATATATATATACATACACACATGTGTGTCTGAATATATGTGGGCATGTATGCATGTAAGTATATGTATGTGTACACAGATAAATGTATATGTGTGTGAATATATACATGTGGGTATGAATATATTTTATATATATGTAGGTATATGTATGTGTGTGTAGAGAGAGAGAAGAGTATATATGTATATATAAATGGAAGCAAAAAAAGATGGGCATTCATGAATATAATTTCTTCCATTACTATATATTCTTTCTTGAAATGAAAACTTATCGATATATACTTTGAATCCTCCCTGATGCTCTGCTGGGCATATGAGAATGTTTTGTTTGTTGGGTTTTTTTATTTTCCTTTTCTTTTTCTATTATTTTTTTTCCCCTTATTTCCTATTTAGTTCAAAATAACTACAAAAAATAAAATACTTGGGAGTTTACCTACTAACACACAGGAACTATGTGAGCACAATTATAAAACACTTCTCATACAAATAAGGTCAGATATAAACAATTGGAAAAATATTAATTGTTCAAGGGTAGGCCAAGAGTGAAGGAAGGTGGCCTAGCATTACCAGCTCTCAAATTATATTATAAAATGGTAATCATCAAAAAGATCTGGTACTGGCTAAGAAACTGAGTGATAGATCAATAGAATAGATTAGGTATACAATACATAGCAGTAAATGATCACAGAAATCTATTATTTGATAAACCCAAACATCTAAGCTCTTGGGAAAGGAACTCACTATGACAAAAACTTCTGAAAAAACTGTAACAATTTGAGAAATTAGGTATAAACTATCATCTAATACCATATACACCAAGAGAAGGTCAAAATAGGAACATGCTTTAGATATAAAAAGTAATTCCGTAAGCAAATTAGGAAAGCTTGGAAATGTTTACCTATTAGATTTATGAATAAGGGAAGAATGACCAAACAAGAATTAGAGCACATTAGAGAATGTAAAATAGATAATTTTGATTATATTAAATTTAAAAGGGTAACAAAACTAATACAGCCAACATGAGAAGGAAAGCAGGAAACTGGGGGGAGGGAATTTTACAGCAAGGTTCTCTAATAAAAGCTTCATTTCTCAAATATAGAAAACTCAAGCAAATTTATAAGAATGAGTCATTACCCAATTGATAATCAAAGAATATGAACAGTAAGTTTTCAAAAGAAGAAATCAAAATATATGAAAAAAAATGCTCTAAACCATTGCTCATCGAAGTGAGTTAAGGAAAAGCAGGAGAGCATGTATGCAGCCACAAGATACGATGATCAATTCTGATGGATATGGTTCTTTTCAATAATGAGGTGCTTCAGGTCATTTCCAATAAAGAGAGCCATCTGCACCCAGAGAGAGGACTATGGGGACTGAGTGTGGATCACAACATAGTATATTCATTTTTTGTTGTTGCTGTTTGCCTGCATTTTGTTTTCTTTCTCATTTTTTTTCCTTTTTGATCTGATTTTTCTTGTACAGTATGATAATTAGTGGAAATGTGCATAGAAGAATTGCACATGTTTAACATATATTCAATTACTTGCTGTATAGGGCAGGAGGCAGGGGAAGGAAGGAGGGGAAAACTGAAACACAAGGTTTTGCAAGGGTGGATGTTGAAAATTATCTATGCATGTTTTGAAAATAAAATGCTATAATTTAAAAGAAAGAAAGAAATGAAAGAAATCACTGCTCATCAGAAAAATGCAAACAAAAACAATGCTTGAGATACTACCCCATACCCGTAAGATTGGCTAATATGACAGAAAAGGAAAATGACAAAAGTTGGAGGGAAAGTGGAAAAATTGAGATATTAATGCACTGTTGGTATAGTTGTGAACCAATCTAACCATTCTGGAGAGCTACCTGTAACTTTGCTGAAAGAGATACAAAATTATGCATATCCTTTGATCCAGCAATATCACTTCTAAGACTATATCTTAAAGAAAAAAAAAAGGAAAGGGATCTATATATATATATATATATATATATATATAAAATTATGGTAGCAAAGAACTGGAAATTGTAAGGATAATAACATGACTGTGATAGAATATTGTTGGGTTATAAGCAATGATTAATAATTGGTCATTTTTAGAAAAACCCAGGAATACTTATATTAACTCATGCAGAGTGAAGTGAGCAGAATGAGAACACTATATGTGCACAGTAACAGCAATATTGTACAATGATTAGTTATAAATGACTTAGCTATTCTCAGCAATAAAATGATCCAAAACAATTCCAAAGGAGTCATGATAAAAAATGTTATCCACCTCCAGAGAAAAAATTGATGGAGTATGAATGCAGATCAAAACATACTTTTTTCACTTTATTTTTCTTGGCTTGTTTGGTTTTGGCCTTTTTTTTTTTTTTTTTGGTAACATTAAATATGGATACATGTTTTGCATCATGGCACATGTATGATCTGTATCAAATTGCTTGTTTTCTCAAGAATAGGAGAAGGCAGGGAGAGTAAGAGAAAATTTGGAGCTCAAAATAAAGATGAATGTAAAAAAAAAATTTACTATGTTATTGAGAAAAAATAAAATACATTAAGAAAGACAATGATTTTTTAATTCTACCACTGGCACAAGCAGGCTAACTGACCCTGATCAAGTGGCTTCACCTCTGAAGCCCCAAGCTACTCTCTGAGACTTACAGCTGCAGTAAGTGTAAGGGATTGATCAATTTGGAATCTACATGATGGTAACATAAAAGATATTTTAAAAATGAGTTTTTCCAAAGCTGTACTTCTTTGAAATTCTCCTATGATTATCTGCATTTTTTCCCTGCACTGGTCAGAATCATAGCAGCCTGAGTGCCATTTTATGTTCATATTCTACAACCCAGCCTGGGCAAACTACAAGCCCTTATTTCTTTAATGCTATCATTAGCAACAACTTGGGGAGTTAAGGATTCTCGGCTCCCAGAAACCTCCTTTATCTTCCTGACATTGCACCGTAAAGCCTCTACGCTAAGGAGTAAACAGGCTCCGAAGGCCCATGTTCTAAGATGGCAGAGAAGCTGTTTCTTTTCCTTTTAATTTGCTCCATCACTTTTGGATAAATTCCTGAGGCTGTGTAAATGCAGCCAGTACCTTATCATCACAGTGGCTGTTCCACTTTAAAAGGCCAGCAGAGAACTACTAGGGATGGTGGAACAGCTCAGGTCTAAGCTCCCAGGTGAGCAGAAGTTCTGGGTCTGTAGGTGGCCACCGTGCTCCCAGCCTGAACAAAATCCTAGGGCACAAGAACCTGGCCTAGACAGTCAGATCTCTACCATTTTACAGAAGCTGTTGTCTCTGACGTGCCCACACAGCAAGGAGGCCTGCACGTACTGATAGCACTTGCTTTGTTTTAGGGTTCTGAGCATCACTGCATGCCATAAGCCAGGTGAATTCTAACAGAGGGGGAGGGGGACACTGTGCCAGAAGCCCCCACCAGAAAGCGTCTCCTATGTTGGAGACAGGGGACAAAACCTGGGATGCTTGCTGCTCACCTCCACCTCTTAGAACCCCTTGGCTTTTCATTCAAAGCTCAGCCCCAGCATCACTTCTGACATGAGGCCTTTCTTGACTCATTTACCAAAACAGCCCTGGATTTTCTTTGTGTAGGTTCTGCACATGTCTAGAAATGCACAAATTATTACTGCAGACTCCCCTCTCCCTGATGGCAGGCACTATTCTGTGCTTAGCCGCCAGCACCGTTATGTGGCCCACAGCAGACACTTAATAAATGCTTAGTGACTGATTACTTCCCATGTGACCTTAAACACGTCACTTCCCTATCATTCTCATCCTCTGGGAAGCCCAAGTGTTGAGCCTTGTTAAGGTCCAAGACACCAAGCACAGGCACTCTGTCCCAAGCACCCAAACGGCCCGGGACAGAAACCTCCCGGCCTCTTTCTTCCTCTTTCACTATGCCTGGTGTCATCACGCAGGCCCGCTGGGAGAGCAGTGTTTGTGAGTGTGTGTGTGCGTGTTTGTGAGTGTGTATGTGCGCACTCGTGCACGTGTGTCAGGGTACCAGAAGGGTCCCACCAACCATCCACAACCCCAATCCCCCTGGGTCTGACCCCAGTCAGCAGGCAGGCCACATCACCCTCCCTAAGCCATTCTGTGTATGCAGAAAAGTTCATTTACTTGGTTTCTGTAAAATTCAGAACCAACACTTAATGCTTATTATATTCAATTCAAATTCTAAGAAAGTCTCTACATGAATGTGCTCCCATACCAAGGTGGCCCTAGTTTTGTAATCTCCCTAACTATTTCTCAGCCGTACCTGAGGGGTCGCTGAGGCATCAAGAGGCTTAGCAGCCAGCCCATGTCATAAAACCGGTACAAGAAAGCTTCCCTAAGCCCTGTCCTAGCTGCCCGCCCCAGAGGATCGCCACGGGGCCCCTTCTGGGCCCAGCTCCCACGTGCTCAGCACACACGTACCTTCAGATAGGCCCCCGCAGACACCAGCGTTCTGCTATCAGGAGAGAAGCGGAGGTCGGTCACCCAGCCCACGAAGGCTGTCTCTCCTTTCTCCACAGTCACAGGGACACAGGAATGAAGCCGCTGGCCAGTGGACACATTCCATATCTACACATGGGAAAGAGCAGCAGCAGCTGTTGAAACAAACCTCCGAATTCAGAGCTTCCCTCCTGTGGACCTCCCACCCTGGCAGCGGATGTCCCATCATGGAATTCTCCAACCCACAGCACCAGGGACACAGAAAAGAAAGCTGTCAGGACTCAACATTTCCTGAACAAGACGTGCAAGCACAACACAAACGTATTTTGAAGAGACACCTCAGAGACATAGAGAACACACACAGAAGTATGCACGGACTGTGTGCCTGTAGTGCAGGAACCACCGAGTATCTGGGTTACATACATACACTTACACGCAGACACACTGTCTCCCTGTGATCTCTGTGCAGGGAGCTCCTGCCAACAGACACACTTGCAGGGTGAGAACACCAAGAGCCTGGAAGGCCTGGGACTCGCCAGGACCCTGTGTGGGCCTGGAACCCAGCCTGTGCCACATTTCCGCTGAAGCCCCTCCATATATGAACACTGCACTCTACATCCAAGTCTGTGCCAACAAGCGCCACCAAAGAAGAAAAACCTGGAGGGACAAAAACTTCCTTGGACATTGACTATGATCCAGAACTGACTAAACAAACACTCAGGACAGCGAGAGAAGAGCAAGGTGGCCTTGGACCTTGACGAGTGAGGCAACACAGACAGAAGGGTTCATTTACAGAGCAGGTGGAAAGGCTACCAGGTCTTAGGGAACAGTGGCAAGACAGATGGCGATGCCAAGGAAGCCAGAGGGCACAGCATCCAAGGCACAGAAAGACTGACAAGAGGCTAGACTGAAAAAGGTCGGTTCTAGTCATGTGGCAGAAACAAGGAATACAGATGGCCTGCCCCATGCTGCACCGGTCCCCATGGTCTGTCTCATTCAGGGCCGGGTGGCTGGGTTTTTAACACTGGGTCTATGTCATTCATGCTCGAAGTGCCACAGCCACCACCAGGACCCAAACCCACTGCTAACCTACTCAGCCCGGAACCTTGGACCTGCTCCATCTCTGAGCAGGGACGGCCGACTCCTCCTCCAGCAGCCTGGTAGCTGTTTAACCACCACCAGCCTCCTCCTCCCCAGAAGCCGGTCTGGAGGCCAACATGTAGCCACATAATATTAAAAGTCTCTTTCACATTTCACACTGATTTAGGACTGGACAAGGACATGAGTTGCCAAACTTAAAAAGGTATTGGTGGGTTAAGCATGTCCTGTGGTCTTACCTCCCCTGAAGAAGCGCTTTCACATAAACAAATAGGTTTTAGCCCAGTCCAAAAGGCCCTTAGTTGGTCAGTAAGACTGGTCTGAGAGACACATGCATTTCTTGAACCACAGAGAAGCAAGAGCTATTTAGCTATAAACACACCCATCAATTCCTAACCCTTGCAGGCTCAACATCTGACATGCCCATCTCTTCTCCACCAATTAGCAAACTGAGCATACAAGCAGACCATGCAGGGGACAGACAGCACCCTGCCCTACATGCCTGTTTCATGTCAAAGGGTTCAGAAGGATTCAGGGCTTTCTTTTTTCTATAATAAGTCATCATTTGCCATTTGATGAGAAGACAAAGGAACATTTTTAAAAATCATTTCTGCCAATACAAACTGAGCCCAGTCATCTTAAGAGTGAGGATGACTCCTCCAAACTCCCACCACCATGGCCTGAAGACAGAAAGCAACAACGAATGATGGGGTCTGCCCCTCACCCCCTGCCAAGGGAAGGAAAAGCTTGACTCCTGGTGGCAAATGGATCATCCTCTGACATGAGGAGAGACCATGAAAATAGTGTGCATGGGGATGAAATCAGCTCAAAAGCCAGCTCAAAAGCATGAGGAAGGTCATAAGGGCGCTGACCCTGAGGCAACAGTCAGGAAAGGCAGGAGGAACGTGGCCCCAAGAGCCATACCCGGATTTCTCCATTGTCATCTCCCGTGGCCAGGAGGGCACTATCCCCAGAGAAGACAGAGCACCGCACACAGCCTTCATGACCCCTCAGCTCGTGGAGAGGGGAATGGCTCTCAAAGCTCCAAATCTAAAGGGGAAAAAAAAGTTATTTAAGAAAGTAGATAATCTTCCATAAGCAGCAGAAAAACTATTTAGAGTATCCCCAAATTGCATGACTAGTTTTAGAGATGCATCAGAATAATGACTGATAAAGAGAAAATAATCAAAACAGACAGGATTTGGGGCCTCAGGACACGTACTTTGATCCTAGCACATACACACACAAAAAAAATCCATGATTTTATTTATCAGTGTAAAGGAAGTCCTTCGACCAAAGAAAATCCTAATCCAGCTATGATTTACTATAGAATTCTTAAAAAGTAGCATGAAGCTCAGAGAGGTTAAAAGCCTCTCCTCAGTGGTGAGGCCTGAATTCAGGCCTTTCTGACTCCACATCTAGCACTTGAACAACTTGCTGCTTAAGACCAAATCACCCATACAAACCCAATTCACCAAAATACCTTTGCAGTCTTGTCAGCAGAGGCAGATGAAAATTTGGTGGCGTCGGGAGAAATATCACAAGACAAAACAGTACCTTGGTGGCAAACAAAGTCCTTCTCTACTTTGCCAGTAAGGATATTCCAAACCTTTGAGGAAAAAAGAGGGGGAAGAGAAGGAAGAAATGCGACAAGAAGGCTGTGAATCTGAGCCCACCCAGGAACAGAAGAGATCAATTTTGGCCACAACCCACGAGCTGTTATTTTTCTCAATCAGTTAACCTAAAGAGCTAGAAGCCCATGGGTCTGACCAAATCCCTGTTTGCACCTTTTCACTGCTGAGAGGGCTCTAAAGAACTAAAGGAAGAAGGAAAAGATGCCAAAAGGCATGTGGCTTCCCAACACCACAAACATTCCAGTCCCCAACTTAATGAAGTTTCTAAAAAGTAATCCAGGGGACTGGCCAGTATGCCAACAGTCATCATGGTCACTCCGGGTTCCAGTTACCTTCACTGTACCATCAAATGACCAGGTCAGGAGCTGAGAATTCTGCAGGAGCCTAAAGTCCTTCACGGGTTCTTGGTGAGCTTTAAGAAATACAAATTCCTCTGAATGCCAGTTCCACACCTGCATGACAAGGGAATAAAGTCATCTCTCAGGAAGCAGACTCAGATGGACATAGCTTTGTGCTGAGATGGAAATACTGACCATCCTAGCTTTAAACCAACACTCACTGAAACTTACTCAGCCTTCTGAGATCTAAGCATTGAGCCCAGATCAATTTTCCTTCCTTTCAATCACTCCTCATCATGTAGCTTTTTCAAAATCTCAAACAAGCAATTTCTCAGAAATCTTGAACAAGAGTTTTATTCTAAGGATCTACACACTTCTAGGAACATTTCCTCACTTTAAAAGATCTTGAGCAGGGGAAAGCAGGGAAGTGCAGTTCTAACTTCTAAGAGAGAAGCACCAGGACCAACTGCAGGGCTTCATCCTGGCTGGGAGACCTTGAACTTCAAGTTGGTTATAAAACTTTCCAACAGAAAAGACAGGCAAACAGCTACCTGACAAAAATTCATCTGCTTCATTTGTGGTCTGTTTTTACTCATTTCAAAGACATCTATAGAAGAAAAGTAAGCATGTGCTGACTTTAGGGCTCAAATACGAACACACGCAGGGAAGAGCTACATTAGGCAGCCAACCTCCAATTTTCCATTACAAAATTCTCCCATCTTATAATTCTGATAGATTCCGACCCCCCCAAAAAAGAGCTCATTTATGACTTTGGGAGTGGGGGTGGGGAGAGGCAAAATTTAGGCTTTTTTTAAGATTCTAAGAAATTGAAATTAAACAAGGAAGCCAAAATATTTTTTGAAAATATTAAAGCTCAAATTTTGGACTCCAAATTTTTCATTAAAATAAGTCTTTTCAAAGTTGTAAAGACCCCAAATATGGTCAATTTTATTCTTCAAAGAAATAGTGATAGCATCTCACTTTGTTGTTCGAGTCATCCTTCAGTTATTTCTGACTCTTCATGACCCCACTGGGGGTTCTCTTGGCAAGGATAATGGTCTTTTTCATGGGCAAGGTCTATTTCCTTCTTTTTTTAAATGGCAGGGCAAAGCGGCTGACCAGGCTCACCCAGCTAGGAAGCATCCGAGACCAGATCTGGATTCTGAAGGGTGAGTCTTCCCAACTCTAGGCTCTCTGAAACCCCCAGCAGCCCTATCTCCCTTTACAGAATACTTGAAGGCCTTGCTGTGAGGCTACAGTACAAGCACAGACAGGAACACTTTTCCATTCTACAGAAGAGAAAACTGAGGCTCGAAGAGGTTTTGTGGCCACCACAGTCATAGAGTGAATTAGATACTGCTTCTGCATTCAAACCCAAGACCTCTGCCTCTTTCTGCTGCACCCTGCTGTCTCAGGATGGCATTAAGACCTGACCTGTTGTTTCATTCCCAGGTGAGGAAATTCCCTCCATCAATTCAGGTCAACACCCTCTCCATAATTCAATCTTAGAGCAAGGGGTCTTCACCTGGAGTTTCAATAATGATATTTCACTATAATTGGTCTCCATTGTAATCCTACGTGTTTTATCTTCGGCACCTAAAGCACACAGGATTTTGTGAAGAGGTCCATAGAATCACCGAATGATGACCAGAGGGCCCAGGAAACCTGCAGCATGGTGCAGAGCCCTGGTCTCCGAGGTGCCTGGAGCATGGAGTCCAGGACGCAAGTTAAATCCTACTTGGTGACTCCAGATAAGTCACTTCACTTCCCTCTCAGCCTTCATTTCCTTATCTGCAAAATGGGGTCAATAACAGCCTCCCAAATGAGATAACAAGTGTAAAGGGTCTTGCAAAGTATTATATACACAGGAGCTGTTCTTACTGGCCAGCATAAAATGGCCAGGATGTGGGTGCAAGGGCAAGGCCTGAGTCCAGTTCTTCCTGGCTTGGAGACCAACTATATCCACTAAGTCAGGCTACGTCTGCTCCCTCCAAAAGGGGGATATGAAGTCATTGTGATTAGAGATCTCTACTGCTAAGAAAAAAGACAGGAAAATTCACTACGGGACTCAAGATCGGTAAGGAAAGGCTGAGCAGCCACTTACAAGGACGACTTGGTCTTGGCTAGTAGCTGTGTGCCTGTGGGCAAAGAACCTCACTGGACCTCAGTTTCCTTTCATCTCTGAAGCGAGAGGACTGGACTAAACCATCTCCTCTCCTTTCTAGCTCTCGATGCTATTGTGAGTCTATTCTGAGAATCCTATTCTGAGAAAAGAATGCCTCTGAATGGAAACTACCCCCCAAAATGAGCTCTTCTTAAGAGAAAACTATCTATGGTTCTGAAAAATCCCAGTATCAATTATCTGTTACTCTCATATGCTCATAAGAGGTCCTGATCCACAAAGGATCTCAGAGGTCATCGAATCCAGACGGCTCGTTTCACAGATGGGGAGACTGAAGTCTTGTGACTTGCCCAAGGTCACAGAAGTAAGAAAGCGTCAGCAGTGCGTTTTGAACTCAAGGGCTTTGACTCCAGGGCTAATGCTCTTTTCATTATAACTTGAGTTGAACTACAGTGTTGTACAAGACAGATGTGGTGAGAATAATGGGGTCTCTCTAGGAACCACCAGCATATCCCCTCCCTACCATCAATTCTGCTCACAGCCTAAGGGCAAAAATTGGAAATTTTTTATTCCATAATCATACTTAACCATACTTAGGCATCTTGAAGTTAACCAATGACACTCATGGGGGCATGGATTTCAAGGGGAAAGGGATTTCAGTGACCCTCCCTCATTTTATAGATTAGAGAACTAAGAGCCTTGGAGATAAAATGGCTCACCTCCAGTCACTCAGGGGTAGAAGTGCCCTATTTGCTAAAGCCATGTCCATCTCATACTGCCTGCCCAAACTTCACTCAGTTAAAATCAATGCCACATTAGTAGATGGGCTAAGTTAACCAAAAAGGTTGATGACAAATGTTGGAAGGGCTATAGGAAAATGGGTCCATTAACATCTGGTTGGTGGAGCTGTGGACTGGATCAGTCACTCTGAAAAGTGGCATGGAACTTTGCCCTCAAAAGTTACTAAACTTCACTTTGACCTAAAATTACCTCTACTAGGCCTATCTCCAAAGACATCCAACAGCTACTGTGTAAAAATATCTCTAGCAGTTCTTTCTATATTGAAAAAGAACTGGAAATTAAGAGGGGCCCATCCTTTGTGGGGAGGGGGTGGACAAACAAATCAAAGTATGAATGTATTAGAATACTATTGTGCTATAAGAAATGATGAAAGGTACAGTTTCAGACAAACCTTGGAAGATTTGAATGAATTGATACTAAGTGAAGGAAGCAGATTTAAACAGTAACAGGACAGATTACACAGCAACAACATTGGAGGAATCCAGGAGAGGCCCATAATGATACTTTAAGTCACCCTCCTGCCAAGAAGGGATAGACACAGGGTACAAAAGGAAACATAGATGTAGACATGGCCAAAGGAGGAATTTGCCTTGCTTTATTATATATTTATTACAAGAGTTTTGTTTTTCTTTTTCTCCTCCCGATGGAGAAAAAAGGGAATAAAGAAAAAAGATTTTTATTTTTTTAAATGCAATTTAATACAATAATAAACTTCACTGGAACTAACCTAAAGCCAAAAGAAGTTTGAAGAACATCTTGTTCTCTCTTTTATAATTACAGAAACCAAGGCTCAGTTTCAAGATTTAAACCTGGATTCCCTAACTCCAAAATCAGAGTGTTTTACATTGCAAGTATTTTAACTGATTTAGTACAGAAAACATACATGTCGACCAATCAATCCAGGTTCATTAGTGGTGCCATCTGGATGGCAGTGTATTCCCTTTATATAAGCTATAATAGCCCTGGATCCCTGGATTTATACAGTTGTTAATGTGTTCCCCTCCAAATTACCTTGTATTTATTTTGCATACATATACATGCAGTCTCTCCTAATAGAATATAAGCTCCTTGAGGGCAGGAATCATTTCATCTCTATTTTCAGTGCCTAGCAGAGTGCTTGGCATATGATGTGTACATAATAAATGCTTTTTAACAGATTTGTTTTTGTGTCTCTAGGAGGTAGCATAGTGTGTGGCACATAGCAAGCACTTAATAAATGCTTATTGATCTCCAGCCCCTGACCCAGTGCCTAGAACACAACAGGTCCTTAATATTTAGTGAGGCCTGGACAGATTGATTGAAATGATGTCTACTGGGCTACTAGTCATGCTCTTTTGTTCATTCTCTCCATCAGAAGCTCTAAGATAAGCTACTTCATCTACCACACCCAAAGGAAGGAATTCTACTAAACTAGGCACTCCCATCTGTAAGTACATACACCTCCAATGCATACAAGAAGCTTTTAAACAGTATACAGAAAATACCAAGTAAATAACTATATCATCTTTTTAAAATTAATCTCCTAATTTGATCTCTTATTTGCAAATACATGGTATATATCTAGAATTTATTTCCTTCCATGTTAGATATGAGGTCTGCTGAAAACTAAGGGACTCAGAGACCAAAGAAGAGTGGGAAATACTGCACGTAAGGTTTCACAGAATTTGTGAATTTGAAATACAGTTTACAGATAGGACCATCCCCAAATAAATGACTGCAGAAAATGTGCCAGATCTGGCTTTTTGACACTTTTAGTGTTCACATGCCAAGAAAAGTAAACCTACATCTCACAAAGTTTTGATTCCCCCCCTTCAACCAACTCACCTGAACTGTAGAATCATCTGAGCTTGAAATAAGGGTCCTCCCATCCGAAGTGAACTGGACACGTCGTACAGCTTTCTCATGTCCCATTCGAGATCGAAACTCTCTTCCATTGGGGAGCTCTAAAATCTTCAGAGTGGAAAAGCATACCCAGATTACTCGGAGGAAAGCCAGGCATTTATCTGACCCCCAGTGACTCAGGCAGAAGGTGGCACCAGGGCTCACCCATCAGGTGAACCTAGACCCTAGACTGTGTCTCTGAAAAGAGCATGGTGTTTGAGATGGATGGGAGAAGAAAGAAAGATGAATTCCTATGTGAGGCATCCTCCCTCAACCTCTCTGGAGTTCAGTTAGGTAAAATGAGGAGACTGGGCTGAGTAGGCTCGAGGATCCCTTCGTGCTCTAAATCCATGATCTTATCATATATGTCCCTTCCTCTCTTTGGGGATCACTTTCCTCATCTGTAAAAATGAAAGAGTTGTGCTTGATGGCTTCATCAAGACCTCTGTCAGCTCTGGATCAAAGACCTCTGAATTGGGCTGCCTCCAAGGACAAAGAGGAGGCGCTTGCAGGGGACGTGGCAGAGGACAAGCCCATTTAGGTTCTCGTTGGACTAGATAATAATAATGCTAATAAAGGCGGCCCCTGCTCTGCAGCCTGAAGTCTTCAAGAGCTACTGAAAGTACTGAAATGTCATATCAATGGATCAGAGAGAGGTCTGGAGCATAGGCCTGCTTGTCCCCAGACCAGCTCTTCATCTACTATTACTATATTTCTCTAACACTAATTATGGTACTTGATATGATGCTTAAGAATTTAGCAAAATTTAAAGCTTTATAAAGACTTTCAGATGTTTTCTATATTCTGATTGGCCATGCTGATTTTTTTCTCCTCTGAACAACTTCTTGTTTATTGTTGCTAAGTTATTTTTCAGTGGTGTCTGACTCTTCATGACCCCATTTAGGATTTTCTTGGCAGAAATACTGGCATGGTTGGCCATTTCCTTCTCCAGCTCTCTTTACAAATAAGAAAACTAAGGAGAATCACACAGCTAGGCAGTGTCTAGAACTCAGCAAGAGGAGTCTTCCTGACTCTAGGCCCTGTGCTATCTATTCACGGTACCACTTAATCACTTTCTCTAAACAGTATTATTAGCTACATGGAATGGTTCTCTGGGAGGAGGAGGGAGAGGGCTACCAGGAGTAACTATGATGATGTCAAAAAACAAAGATATCAATAAAAATTTATGTTCTTAAAAATTAAAAAGTTTGGATAGACTTTTATAAGCATGTCCTCATTTAATCCTTAATCAATTAATTAATTATTCTATCCAGAAGATTTTACACAATAGAGAATACACGATATTTAGTGAGCACAGTGAAAAAAACCCACTGGATGCAACATCAGATGACCTAGGCTATATCCCAGTTCTGTTATTCATTCTGTGGAGCACAAAGCAAGTCTTTTAAAATCAATGGACTTCTGGTTTTTTATTTATAAAATGAGATTCCAAATGAGAAAGATCACTTTTAAGATCAATTTTAGCTTGAAATCCTAAGATTCCCATTTTAGATAAAGGACTTGCCGAGACAATTTCCATCCATTCAATTCAATCCACCTCATTTCCATAAGTCCAACACTCCCCCAACTCTACTACCCTGACCCAATGATAAGCAGCTGAGGTCCCTTCCAACTATCAGAGTCCTAGAAACCAGTCAAGATGGTGGAGAAGGCAGAGTTTCCTTGTGTGTGTGACCCAGCTCTAGCTACAACTACTTCAAAAGAAATCTAAGAAGAGCCCCAGGTTGAAGAGTGATGGGCAAGTCTGAGGAAAAACCATCTTTCAAGTCCAACGTCATAAATTCAACTTGGAAGCAAGTGATCAGGCAGGGGTGATAGAAAAGACATTCTGCACCAACTTCTGACCTCCAAACAGAGTCACAGGGCGGTCCCTCTGATGTACAGAGGAGATTCTGGATTTAACTGTGAAAGCCTGTGAAGGAGAAATATTAACATTCATATTCAAAATAACCAAGTCCACTGCCCAGCTATAAGTTGATCTTCCAAGCTGAAGAGATATGGGCAGGAAGGACTTGTTAACTAGTGATTGATGGACAAATAGACAGTGATTGAGCCAGATACAGCATATACTTATCTGCTGGACTTGAGATCCCGAGCAAGCTTTTTGCTAAGACACTGAAAGCCAGAGCCACTCCCTCACAAGGGGGAGTGGGTAAAAAGATCTGGTTTAAGGACCAGAAAGCCCGAACTCAAATCCTCACCATGTGATGCGGGGCAAGTTGTTCATTAAATCCTACAGTGACCCAGCAGTCCTTTTTCATGATAAGCTAACATGGTAACTCCTATGCCCTGGGAGACAAGGACTCCTCAATGGGAGCTCACTGAACCATTTACAGCACCCCATCCAGACCCCATTTCCACCCCACAGAAAGAGAAAGCTAGGGAAAGAAAAATAGAAGAAGTTATGTCCATATACACAAGCACAGTAAGAAACAAAAAGACAACCTAGGAGAAGCAGGTGAGGGGAATGAAGCCATCCCTACTGGTCCTTTCTTCACACACCCTCCAAATGATCTTCTACTGAAGTACACAGGTGCAGAGAAGGAAGAGGAAAACCAGGAGATGGGGAAGTAGAATCCCTCACTGGCATCAGAACAGCACCAGATTGAGGAGTGATGGATAAATCACCCATTGATGATGGATCAAAGGCCTCCTTCTGCAGAAGCCAGGGTCTGGTCTATCTCCCCATCCCTATGCGTGCCTTCCTTTCAATTGCTTTCCATCTACTATGTATGCACTTGTACTTACCTGTTTGTGTACTGGCTGTCTTCCACATTAGAATGTAAGTTCTGAGGGCAGAGATTGTTTTTGCTTGCTCTTTACAGCCTTATTATTTAGAACAGTGCCTGGCACTTAGAAACACCAATGGACAAATTATCAAATTAAGATATCCTAAAGCACTTTAAGGTACACTAAGCACTTGCCTTAGGGCAGTGGAAAGTCACCTGAGGTCTGCTGGCTTCAGTTTTCTTTCCTAGAGTTAGACTAGATGGCCTCAGTTCTACCTCAAAGATGCCCTGATTATATTAAAAGCATTAATGATATCATTATTCCCACTGTACAGTTGAGCAAACCAAGAAAGTCTAAGCCAAGGCTCAGAGAAATCACACAGAGAGAATATGAACTCAGTCCTCTAACTTCAAAGCCAGGGCTCTTTCCACTACACGAACCAAATCCACACAATCCAATCCAACAAGCATTTTTATTTATACCCCTCCGAAGGACCAGGTCCTGTGTTAGGATCTGGAAATACAAAGACAAAAACCAAAACATCCCGATCTCAAAAGAGTTTCCCAAGAATCTTGAGGGAATCTTGAGAAGATGAATTGGAAGAATTGGTAGAGATTGAGAAGCAAACAAACAAAAACAGAGGAAGGCCAAAAGTAGAGATGTCAGTTTGAAAATTCACATCCAAATGGATTACAAAAGCTTTTAGAACCTTAACGAAGCAGCAACAGATGGCCAAATTATGGCTAGGATTCTCATCGCCAGAGAGACATACTCTTTCTATAAAACTAAGGATCCCAAATCCTTAAGGCCAGAAAAGTCAGAACTTACCTTTACAGACCCATCCTCTTCTCCTAATGCCACATAGCGCAGGTCTGGACTCAGACAACAGCAGCTAATTCGAGATTTCTGGGCTTCAGTCAGATAATCGGTATGACCTGTTTTCCCATTAATTAGCTAGAATGCAAAATAAAACAGAGCAAGTGATTAAATGGTAATTGCTGCTGTGTTCTCTAGTACACAATTTCAATTGGAAAAGAAGGGGGGGAAAAATCCAGAATGTGCACACAGAACGTGGCCCACCAGGGCTCCCAGAGGAACAACAAAACCCTCTGTTCATCCCAGCAGCTGCTTTTAGCACCTCAGGCTTGCATTTACCTTCCTGTTTATAGCAGCGCTGATGCGCCAATACATTTTCATAAAAAGAAATGAGCTTCTAAAGGTTTCCCAAGCTGCTGCCATACCTACCACCTGAGACCTATCTGAATGCTTTGGGGGTCTGCAACTGGCTTCTCTAGCTTAGAGAAGTCAGGTCTGCCATTGTTCATAAAGCTGACTTTAATACAGGACAGAATATGTTGAAATATTTTTATATTATAAATATAAATATAAATATAAATAAAAATATATAAAATACTTTTCCAGAGCATACCTACTGCTGT
Source organism: Sarcophilus harrisii (assembly GCF_902635505.1). Classification (NCBI taxonomy): domain Eukaryota; kingdom Metazoa; phylum Chordata; class Mammalia; order Dasyuromorphia; family Dasyuridae; genus Sarcophilus; species Sarcophilus harrisii. Next base: position 26,875,835 of record NC_045430.1, read on the forward strand.
TCAAAAAGGTGAACCTGGTCTGAGGCAACTGTGCCTCAAAAGGCAAAATCCAAATGTAAAACAGAATCTATACCTTTCATATGACCCACTGAACATAATAATTGCATTTTGGGGGGAGGTAGAGAGGCGTCCACAGGCACAAGCTGGAAGACAGAAGTAGTCCCAAAATGACTGGGCCACAACGGAGGTTTTAACTTTTGGGATGTCCGACTCCTTTCATAATCAGGTTACTAAAGCCTAGATGGATCCCTACACAGAAACACGCTTTTAAATCCAGAAAACAGAATCCAATGGATTATGAAGTAAACCAATTCTACTGAAATAAAGATGTAATTTTTTTTTTCTCAATAAATTCAAGAGTGTCCTGAAATCTATCCATGGATCATTCTGAGCTAGACAGGAACTACTTCAATTTGCATCAGATACAAAGGTAACCAGAATTCAGATTAGATATAATCTCTGAAAACTTGCTCTTCCCTAGCTCTGCTAAGGCACCAGCCTTTTCCTAGCACCCTTAAACAAAATCTTCTTGTCTTTTTGTTCCCTTATTCTGGTTACTTTGTTGTATCAGCCTTACTCCCTATATATGCACCAATGCTGAAGACAGAAAGACAGAGAATTAATTCAACAAACTTTTAATTATTTTGCACTCCGTGCTTCTTAACATATAGCACTGTACAAAGTAACAGTGATACAAAGAGAGCAAATTTCACAGTTCCTCACCTCAAGGAACTTATCATCTAATGGGGAAAATGTGACAGGAATATGATTAAAGATACAGAAGAGACTGTGATATGGGCAAAAGAACAACCCAAACAATAGAAATGACGACAGACTGAGTTGGAAGAAACCTTAGTTCATCTAATCCATTTTACAGATGAGAAAACTGAGGCCTAAAGAATTTGACAACTACCCAAGTATTATTACCAGATAAGCATCAGATCTGAGCCCTCACTGGCTCTCTTTGGACCATGCTGCCTCCTAGGAAGCCCTGGAGGAGAAAGTGGCACCTGAAGTGGAACTTGAAAGATGAGAAGGATTTCTCTCTGACTTCTTAAAGGAAGCCCCTCTCCTCTTGTCTATCTCAAACTATGAAGATGTACAGTTAAGAAAGAATTTGTAAAGGAAACAGTGACTTCTTTGAATAATTGACATTGCTAGCTCCTCATTCCTTTCATTTCAGTAACACTAAATCTTTTACAACATGAGACATGGAACAATCTTTGTTTCAGGTACAAAGCATACAGGGAAATCATTTTAACACTATTCCTGCCTGTATCCTATTTTACAGAACTGTAATTTCACACATTCCCTATTTAAATGGAAGTCACAGCTACTGAAAAACAAAATCTTTCTTCTCCCCCAAGTCAGATTCACAAATCTTTTTTTAAAAGAAACAAAAAAAATTTCACTATGATCTTTCTCATGAAAAGTAATGTAACACGGGGATAGAAAGCCAGACTCAGATTCGGGAAGACATGGGTTCAAGTCCTACCTGACACTGGTTGTGTCACCTGACTGTGGGCAAGTCATTTGTCTCTCAGTGGCCCAAGGGGACTTTGCATAAGGGACTAATGACAGACATTTTCTCACCAGGTCAAAAAAAAAAAAATCAGACAAAAAATAAAAGTGAAATGAGAGCAACAAATTAAATAAGTTACCTTAGGGAGGTAACTTCATCAACATTCCTAGGGCAATAATTCAAGCCCATTCCACAAAATTCTATTGAAAGGGCTACAGTTTGCCAAGCTCTACGCCAGGTGCTGGGGATTCAAGGACAAAAATGCCTGCCTCAACCTTGCTGAGACTTCTCATGTGACAGGCAAACATCACTACTAACTCAACGACTGTCCTCCCCTTAGACCCTAAGAAAGCCACCCCTAGGCCACCAAGCAGCACCTCTCAACCAACAGTCCTGATTCCAGCTCAGCCCTCAGGAGCTGTGACCTACTTCCCGTAGGTATTGCTACCAAGAACCCCAAGAAGAAGTACTCAACACCAAAATCCTTGGCACTGCCACATGGCTCTATATCAGAAAAAAATAGGATCTTCCCAATGAAAACGACCTTAAAGAAGAGGCACGACCATCAGCTTTTAGCACCCCCTAGCACCTTCCATCTAACTTGCAGCTGAAACCTCTTTAGTGGGGTATCTCCCCCAGTTTGGAAAAGTAGCTCCTGGAGAGCAGGAACTGCTTCTCCTTTTGTATGTATGCCCCCAGTTTCCAGTGGGGATGGGAGGTGTAGCAAGGAAGCACTTAATGCCTTTTCATTCCTTCCTTAATTCCTATTTAGGAATATCTGCTCTCAGCTGTCTTCATTCAGCCGAAAAGAAGAGCAGGACCCTAACAAAGCTCATGCTCCCTCCCCTCCCCCCACCTTTTCCCCTCCCCCAAATTACCTAATGCTTATTTATCTATTTTCCATATCCTTATATGTGCTCATGTAGTGTCCCCCATTAAAACACAAGCTCCTTGAGGTCAAGGACAGTTTCATTTTTGCCTCTGTCTCCCAGCGCTCATCCAAGAAGTGCTTTACAGATGCCTGATTGGCAGCCCTACTGCACTGATTCAAATGTCAGCTGAATCAGCTACATTTAGAATCAGAGCTTTAAAAACTAGAAGGAACTTCAGAAGTCACTTTGTCCAACCTCCTCATTTTCCAGATGATGAAATGAAGGTCCATGGAAGAAGCAGGTCTCTGCCTCGGTAGAGAAGATTCCCTCCCCAAACACATTCAGATCCCTGGCTTATGTCTCGCTCATCTGTCCATTTCCCCAATACATCCTGAAGCCCCTGACCCAGGGCACTGTGACGCTGCCACCAGAAGCAGGGACAGCTGTCCGACTGCCATCTGACTCACCGTGGTGGTGGGAGAGTATATGTCACCAGTCATTCCCTGTCTCTGCAGCCTGAAGGCTCTTGAGAAGTTCTATCACTAAACTGAAGTCAGCAGCATACGAATATGGCCTAAGAGTGCTGTCTGGGTTTCATTTTCTCTAGAAATTAACTGGATTCAGTGAACATGCATCAAGCCACCACAATGTTCCAGGTACTGCAGCTACAGAGACAAATAGGAAAGCCAGTCCCTGCCCTTAAGAAGCTGACATTCTGCTGGGGGATGAAGCCTGTGAACTGCTAAGTAAATTTAATGCCATATGTGAAGGAAGGGCACAAAAATGCTTCCTAGAGAAAGAGGCAGCTGAACTGAGCCATGAAGGAAAGTACAGACTCTAGGAAATGAAGGAGATAACGGAGCATGTTCCAGGCAGGGTGGTAGCCTGGGCAGTGGCAGGCAGACACAGGAAAGCCAGTTCAAGAAATCAGCAAGCAAGGGGAGGAAGAACAAAGAAGGCATGAAGAGGAATCATGCGTCCCAAGGAACGTAGTGTAAAATGAGACTGGAAATGGAGGCCCACAGGGTTAGAGCTCCAAGTGAACCTAAAGGCCATCCAGTTCAACCTTCCTATTTTATAGATGAGAAACCAAGGCAGAATGGTTAAAAGGCTTACCCGAGAGGCAAGCAAGGGGAACTTGGAGGACTGGGCCTAGAGTAAGGAAGACCTGAGTTCGAATCTAAGCTCAAACTCTTCTTAGCTGTGTGACCATGGGCAAGTCACTTACTCTGCTACAGTTTCCTCAATTATAAAATGGGAATGAAAATAATAATACCAATCTCCCATGTTTGTTGTGAGGATCATATTAGGTAAAATTATAGTGCCTGGCACAGAGAAGGCACTCAATAAATGCCTGTTTCCTTCTCCAAATCACACAGCTGCCCCTCTAAGTGGTAAAACCTGTATTCAAAACCAACTGAATGACTAGATTCTTTCAACTGCACTTCAGTGGAGCTAAAATGTGAAGAGTTTAAATGGCAAGCCCAAAATGCTGTGTTTTCTTTAATATCTTAGAAGTAACAGAAAATCACTGCTGATTCTTGAACAGGGAGATGAGAATCAGATCTGGGCTACATTTTTTGAGTATTTTTTTTTGGGGGGGGGGGGCAGTTACATGAAAAAACAATTTTAAAAGGGAGCATGTATAAGCAGACAGACCATAAGAGTGACTGCACCAATCACACGAGGGTTCTCAGGGGGGTTTTGGTATGCCATGGATCGTCCCCTTTAGCCTTCAGTCTAACATAATATATGGACCCCTTCTCAGGGAATAAGATCAAAAAGAAAAAGCAACTGTGCTGAAATCCAGTTGCCAAGACTTTTTTTTAAACGCACAGACCCCGAACCAAAAACTACTACTCTAGAAGAAATCATTGTCTTTCTGAAAAAGGCACCGATAGGAAAACCAACTCTTTCGCATTCGTCCTCATGATCTGAAAGACTCATTGTAGTTTCTCAGAATGGCCACTAGAATGCCTCACTATGATATGGACAGGACACTGGGTTCTCATAGGCTATGCCAGTAGGTCTTACCCCAAAGTTCAAGGACAAAGTTTGTCAAGGACAAGCTTAATGATGAATCTTTTATTCTCTGCAAAACTTAACACTATTTACAAAGGTCTATATCAGGGGTTCCTAACCTGGTGTCCATGGACCCTAAGGGATCCACAGAAATCCCCTGAAATCTATTCAAGGGCCCATGAACCTGAATATAAAAAAAAAAAAATTTACATATTTATTTCAACATAATTGTTTCCTATGTATTTTATCTTGTGCATTCAAAAGCATGACTGAAGAGGATCCACTGGCCAGACACTACCAAATCGGTCCATAACACAAGAAAAGTTCCAAGGAGAAGTTCCCACACTAATGAAACCATGGATGGCACTGATGTATTATTCATTCACACAACCAATAAGCATTTACTAAGGATCTATCATGTGCATTCATTTCTGAGTAAAAAATACTCACTTGCAGGCGTCTTACGTTGTCAATTGCAAGAATCATCACTTCATCCTCTCGGAATACAACATCTACTTCCTGCTTTAACATGACAGCAGAATTCTTACATACTTTCTTTGTCTCCCAGAGCTGGTTAAAATAAATATAAGAATGTAAATAATCAATATATGAATGAATGAAAGAATGACTAGATATATAAATAAACAAATAAGTAGATAAATGAGGAAAGAAAGAAGGGGAGAAAAGGGAGAGAAGGAGGGAAGGGAGAGGGAAAGACAGGAAAGAAAGAAAAGAAGAAGAGAGAAAGAAGTGAGACGAAGGAAAGAGGGAGAAAGTAAAGATTACAAAGCAGGGGTAAACCTGGGTCTGTTTTCTACAGAGAGAAATTGTGTATAAAATAAAGCACATTACTGAAGAGACAGATTTAGAAAAGAAGATGAACGGATCAAATAGTAAGAAGGAAAAGTGATGAACAGCCCATGTACCTGCTATCCAGGCAAAGCCAAAAAAGGAGAAGCATACTGAATAGACCGCTTCTCAATGATTTATGGAAGAAAAAAAGACAGGAAAAGGAAGCTAATGATGATGGTTAAGAATGATAGCAATTACACAGCTCCCACTATGTTTGAAAAACTGCTATATCCCTTGACAAGACTATATCCCATATTACTCCCAAACCTTGTAAAAAATCTCAAAATGTTCTATTTTCAGAACAGGGCCAAACAAACATATTTGATATGCAATTTTAAAAGCCTGGGTAAACACTCTGTTATCTGTCACCAGTTCCGCAGTTTGCCAAAAATGTAGGCCTCAAGTCTTCTAGAAAAAGAAAACCTGAATTGACTCACCCTGATTGTTTCATCATCAGAAGCCGTTAAAAATGAAGATCCATCAGGAGAAAATGCTACACAGTGAACCCAACTCAGGTGTCCTCGACAATCTGCAACTTTTATACCCGTATCCATATTCCATAACTACAAGGCAAAGAAATTCAGAAGGAGATGAGAAAGACAGCACAGGTTCTCCGATCTCCAAGGGAAGCAGAGATGCTGGGTGGGGGCAGGTGTTCCCCACACTGCTCAGACCTGTTCTCAGCATTTGCTCCCAGCTCCCCAACTTCTATCCCTGGCCCACATCTTCTTGAAAATTAATCATCTACACACCAGTCTCATAAAATACCCTGTTTGGCAGAGGTTCAATTATTAAAATTTGAATAACAGTCATGCTTCAGAGTTTCAGAACTTATACAAAATAAAAAAGGAGGATTTTTTTCCATGATCTTTACTCAGTGAGCTCTGTAAGACTCGAATATAAAATTTTTTCCTTGTTATGCCAGTCTGAGTCAGCATGATGATGAGGATGATAACAATAAAAAGAACATAGTATCTATTTAGCACTTTAATGTTTGCAAAACACTTTACAATTATCTTTTTTGTTCCTCACAACAACTCTGGGAAATAGGCACTGTTATTATCTCCATTGTATAGATGAAGAAATTGAGGCAGAAAGGAACTGGAAACTGAATGGATGCCCAACAGTTGGGGAACGGCTGAATAAATTATGATATCTGAATGTTATGGAATACTATTGTTCTATAAGAGACGATCAGCAGGATGATTTGACAGAGGCTTGGAGACTTATATGAACTGATGCTAATTATACACAGCAACAGCAAGATTATGTGATGATCAATTCTGATGGATGTGGCACTTTTCAACAGCAAGGTGATTCGGGCCAATTCCAATGGTTTTGTGATGGAAAGAGCCATTTGAACCCAGAAAGAAGACTAGGAACTTAAGTGTGGATCATGACATAGTATTTTCACTTTTTCTTGTTATTTGCTTGCATTATGTTTTGTTTCTCTTTTATTTTCTTTTTGATCTGATTTTTCTTGTGCAGCATGATGATTGTGGAAATATGTATAAAAGAATTGCCCATGTTTAACCTATATTGAATTACTTGGTGTCTAGGAAAGAGGGTGGGGGAAAAAGAGAGAGAGAAAAAAATTGGAACACAAGGTTTTGCAAAAAATCTCTAAAATCCCATTTACGCTCATTTTGTGCTTATTTGTCACCTAGCAAGCTCAAATGGGCCCAAGGAGGGCCCAATTTTTTGTGGAAAGCTACTTTTAGTTTCTCTCCAGGAAAGAAGAAGGGAGTGCTGGCAAACCAGTCAGGGAGCTTGGAAGGAAACGGGGCTCTGCTATTAGCTATAGTTCAACTATCTGTTATGTATTCAACTAAGTGCCAGCCACTATATTAACTGCTGAGAGACACAGAGCCAGAAATCAAAGTATCTGCTCAAAAGGAATTTATATTTACATTTTATTGGAAGAAATAATATGTATAAGTGCCTAGACATGTAGCATTTAAATGTTCTACTTACCTATCTAACTGCCTGCCTCTATCCCCTTCATCTTATCTATCAACCTGTCTACTCTCCTATCCATCTATAGATAAGGGATAAGGACTGAAGCTGTGATTTCCCAATGGAGACCCAGTCCAAACTCACTGACAAATCTCAGGGACTCTATCAAGCACAGCGGCAGCAGCCAGCTTGGAGATCGATGCCCAGCAAAAACTCTGGGATAACCACAATAGCTCACATTTCAACAGGGCTTTCAGCTTGACATACACTTTCCACATAACAATTCTGAGAGAGGGCACCCAAGCAGTCTCATCCCCATTTCCCAGATGTGCTTCTGACTCCACCAAGTTTACCACTGCAACTCAGCAGCCTTCTCATTTTGAAATATCCCACCACTTTTCCAGCCCCCTTCTCCCATCATTGAGTACCTTCTGGGGCCTGCAATTTAGGGAGCAGATCCAAACTAGACAGGTTTCATCTTCCTCCTGGCTGTGTTTCTGACTCCTAAATTTTGCCACCATGTACCTGTAGAGGTACCACCTCCCTCTCCTCCATATTCTTCAGCCCTTACAATTCCTAATCTTTTCCTTCCTGTATCTCCCCTATTAGAATACAAGTTCCTGGGAGGGGAGAGGAAGAGGGGTAAGGACTGTTTCTTTTGGCTTGCATTTATCTCCCCAGCTCTCTGTCCAGTGCCTAGCATATAGTAAGTGTTTAATAAATGCTTGTTGCTTGCCTACCAGATGAGCAAGTTCAGGACCTGAGAGGTTGTGATTATGCAGAAATAGGCAGATACTCTGCCCCTCAAATCTCCTTCCTCCAACTCCTCCTGTGTTCTCCCCAATTCCAAGCTGCTTAGATCTTGATGTAAGGATCGTATTTTCACCATAGGAGAGTCTCCCCAAGAACATCATTCCTACTTTCCTAGGCAATATTTGAGCTTTGTAGCACCTGTCAGCTCTCACATGTACATTCATTCACATGAGAAAAAAACTCATGGAGAGAGAGGTTCCTGGGCCTTGCTTCATCCCTCACAACAGTTTGCACCTGAGTGGCCTTTCTCTATTCCTCCATGGGAGAGCGTGCTCCTCCTAGAAGAGCTCACTGAAATCACTCACTGAAGAAGAGCTTCCAGCAGAGTGAGAAAGGGCTAAGTGTGGCCTAAGCCTTAAGGGAAGGCTCCATACTGGTCTATAACCAAACCAAAGCCATGAACAAAATCAGGGAGTGGCAGCAATTGAGCACAATAACAGGAAGTTGAACTAGGAGTGAGGAAATTTGGAGAGTCTGAATCTGGCCTCAGATACTCACTAGCTGTGAGTTTCTGAGTAGACAAGGTCACTTCCCCTGTGCCTCAGCTTTCCTATCTGCAAAATGAAAGGACCATCACCTGCCACCCAGAGTTACTGTGAGAACTGGATCAAAAGATGTCTGCAAACACAAAAGCAAACAAAATGCCAGAAATGATGATGAATGAGAAAAGCGGGGCCGAGATGAGGACAGAAGACTGACATAAATGCTGGCAACATTAATAATAACAAAGAAAGCAGGTCTGAAATGAGGACCTAGGCCGCCAACCATGAATGCTAGTGACTACAGTGACTGTGACCACCGTGGCAGCCGCTGGCCTGCACAAAGCTCACTGTTGAGTGCAGACTATTACATGAAAAGGCAATGAAAGAGTGCTTCTCAGAGCAGGGGTAAGAGTCAGGTTTGATGGACATGAGGTCCTCTCTGGCCTAAAGGCAACCACTAACCTTCTCTATCAGTTATGTCAAATGGGGGTCACAAAAAGTTGATCATGACTGAACAACAACAAATGTTAAAATATGTATATATACTCATTAAACCTCAAAATGTTATAGAAATAAGAGTTATTATTGCTGTTAAATGGGAAAATTTGCCAGTTTCCCAAACCTGAAATATTCTAGTAATTGTAATTTCTTCCCTTAAGTTTCCACTTATTCACAAGGAGGTTCTGATTCAGGAATTGGGGAGGGAGAGAAAGAAAGAGCAGCAAAGTCAGAAGAAACACAGTCATTTCCAGCAATAAAATATTCTTTTTTTTTTTCAACAAAGAGAAGAAAATTCAAATGTTTTAAAGGAGACACAAACATCATAGTCCTATCACTCCCTGCCTAAAGGAATATACACTTTTTAAAAACTGTAGATAATCTCTTGGCCTTTTATCAATCCTCATCTTGTATGTGTGATATTTCTGCAGCCTGCTCTCTCCCCTTGAGGACAGAGCTCTGGGGCTAGGAATCAGGAAGATCTGGGTTCAAATCTGACCTCAGACATTCACTGGATGTGTGATCCTGAGCAAATCCCTTAACAACCTCTGTTTCCACAACTATAAAATTGGGATAATAACATCTATTTCATAAAGCTGTTATAAGGATCCCATGACACATGCTTCTCTTTGTAAATGTTATGGTGCTACAGTAATTAACTGTCTGACAGCCCCTTCTTCATCTCCGTAGCCAACTCATCCTCTGTGCTTGTCTGCCTCAGGCCTTCCTCTCTGCTCCCTCTATACCATCTCTTAGAATGCTCTCACCAGCTCCCAGCAGTGGGAGCAATGATCATTCTGATGCAGGGGCTTCTCAGCTCTACAAGCCCAGCCCTGACCTCTTTCCTGAGTTTTAGCTTTGAGTTTCCCAGTGCCTACTGGAGGTCTCATACACCTGCATCTCCCACACATATTTCAAAATCAACATTTCTGAAATAGAATTCCTCCACTGCGCTTTCCTCAAATCCTCCCTCCCCCAGTGTCTCTCATTGTCAATGGCACCACTGTCCTCCCAGTCTCTCAGCCTGGGCTCCTCTCACATTCATTTTTGGCTCCCAAGTACGCCCTCTCCTGGGAAGAAGGGTTGGTTTTCTGTGTATCTCCAACATACAGCAGAGTGGCTGGTACACATTTAACAGATGCGTGCTTACTGACTGAAGCTCATGCTTTGCTATAGAATCCTCCTTTTTTGTCTGTTACATTATGGCATCCTCTTCCTATGTTATAGTATTTGTATTTGCAGATGACTGGTAGGTTGCAAGAGAAAAAAGAAAAAATTCACACTGAAAACACAGATGAAAGAAAGGAATGAGGAACTCAGTGGAACCAGCCTTTCCTGAGCAGTCCTGGCCTGTGACAATGCAAGAAATTCATTCTCATTTCAAGAAACAAGTGGAACAGCTGGGCAGGCAGGTCTGGCCACAAGGCAGCCTGGGCTCAGAGCCCGGCCAGGCCCTCTTCCAGGCACAGGCCTTAAGAGAGCACCCAGCCCAGAAGCAGACGCCAAGGCCCCTCTTTTCCACCCTCCCACATTCTGATTCTCTGCTTTGCCTGCCTGCTCTTCTCAGGCACCCGGGAAATCTGAATGAGACTCATGAGTGTTCATTTTTCTCCTTGAAACACTGACCTGGGCATACATTATTTAATGTAAATTATACTTTGTCTGTGGAGAGGAACTGGCAGAGCCCCTCTCTCCATAAAGTTGGAGTTAAAGTTTTAAGTCTTCCTTGAAGAACTGCAACAAGTCTTGCATTTCAATAAACACCCACCAACAGACTCTGGCTGTGGACAAAAACCAACTTCTCCATTTCCTCTCAGACACATGGAGGGCCACTTCTCTTATGTGGTCAGCAGAAGCCATGAAGTGCCTATTGTGTGCTGGCTAATGGACTAGGTCCAGAGGATACAGAGACAAAAGTGAAAAATGGTGCCCACCCTCCTAAAGTTTAAATTCAACAAAAAAGACCCTTGGGGAAAGGAGAGGAGCATACATCTCTCTCATTCCCCTCACCTACAGGGAAAATGAAAAACGTCTGAAAGACAGATTTGCTTGTAGCTGCAACACAATTGCAAGTTTCTGTGATTGATTTTAACCCTTCAGTTCCCACAAGGTCCTTCATCTTCTCCTCCAAGGGGTTGGAAAGGGATTCTGAATCAGAAGTCAAACCTTCCTATCCAGAAGCAGCATGGCTTCTGTGGATAAAAGACTAGGCCTGGAGTCAAAAGATCTTGGATTCAAATCTCACCTCAGCTATGGATCAGTGTGCAAGCTAGATCTGGGCAAGTCACTTAACCTTTCTCAGACTCACTGACCTCCCGGGTCTCTTCCAGATCTAAAACTAGGATCTTGCAGTCCACCCAACCTGAGGGGAGAGGGCCCAACAAATTCAAAGGATTCAGCAACTCACCTCCACACAGTAGTGGGACAGGGCTACCACAGCAAGGTGACTCTTGGGAAAGAAATCACAGTACCGGATGGTGCTGCTATAACCAGTATGGATTTGTCCTACCAGATTCCTGCTATGAACATCAAAAACCTGCAAATAAAATTAAAATAAAAATAAATTTTTATTTTTGTTCAAGCATAAGCCAACCCAAATGAGAATTGATCATCTGCAGTGACTTTGAACACAAAAAAGGGAGATGCCACGCAAGTAAAATGCAACCTTTCCCCAGGCTGTCCCTATCATTCTTCAGAACTCTGGTCTTACCTCCGTGGAAAGAAGTCTGCCCCAAACCCCCAGGCACTAGGCCTCTCCTGTCCCTTCCCTAAAATTACTTGTGCAGATTGCAAATGTGCTTCTCTTGTGAACATATAGTGCTTCCCTCTTGTAGAATGTAAGCTCTTTGAAGGTAAGAGATGTTTTACATTTGCCTTTGTTATCTCTAGTGTCTGGCAGAGAAGAGGTATTTAATAAATGCTTCTTGGAAAATGATATCCCAAATTCCTAGCAAAGCCTGACAAATAATAGATGTATAAAAAATGCTTGAAGTGTCCAAAATTATCATTATTAAAACTACTGACCACTATATTTAAGAGAGATGAATTCCTTTATGCATTTACAAGCATTTATTATGTGCCTACTATGTTTTACATTGAAAATACGAAAACAAAAATGTTTCCATCATCAAAAACAAAATGTTCGGTTTGACATTCAAAGCCTTTCACCACCCAGCCTCTTCCTACCTCTTTAGTCCTCCTACACTTCACTCCCCAATACAGGCTCTTTAATCACAAACAAGAGCCTTCATCTTTCAGTTCTGAGAATTCCCTCCAGCTGTCCCCCATGCCTGGAAGCTTCTCCCTCCTCCACTTTCACTGCTAACTTCTCTGGCTTCCTTTAAATTCCAACTAAAATCTCATCACTACAGGAAGCCTTCCCTAGTCTCTCAATTCTAGTGCCTACCCTCCATTAATTATTTCCTATTTATCCTGGATCACCATCTTGTCACAGAAGAGGGGCTTGTGCAGCTCAATGAAACCTTATGAGCTATGCTGTGCAGGGTAACCAAAGATGTTCATGTCATAGTGGCAAATTCTGACAAAAGGTAATCTACTGGAGAAGAAAATGGCAAACCACTCTAGTATCTTTGCCAAGAAAACTCCATGGACAGTATTAAAATGATAAAAGAGATGACCCTAAGGTTGGAAGGTATCCAACTTGTTATTGCAGAAGAACGGAGAAAACTACAAATAGACCCAATACTAATGAAGGGGCTGGGCCAAAGCCAAAAGGAAGTTCAACTGTGGATACATCTGGTAACTAAAGGAAAATCAAATGTTGTAAAGATCAATACTGCACAGGAACATGGGATGTAACATCTATGAACCCAGGTAAGCTGGATGTGGTCAAACAGGAGATGGGAATATTGACTTCTTACTTGTTAGTGAACTTTGGGTTCAATGGGTAAATGTAATTCAGGTAATCATTACATATACCACTATGGGCAAGAATCTCTTAGAAGAAATGGAGTAGTCCTCACAGTCAATAAAATGGTGAGAAAAGGCAGTATTAGGGCATAATCTCAAAAAGGAATTAAATAATATCTGTTTGAATCCAAGCAAACCAGACAACATCACAGTAATACAAGTCTGAGCTCCAACCATTGATGTCAAAAAGAACAATGTTGACCAGTTCTATAAAGACTTACAATAAAATGTCACATTCATCATAGGGGATTGGAAGGTTAATGCAAGAAATTGAAAGATAATTTGGAATAACAGGAGAGTTTAACCATGGAGTGCAAAATGAGGGGGAAGAGAGACTAACAGATTTGTCAAGATAACTACTTGGTCATAGTAAATATTCTTTTTCAACAACCCAAAAAGTAACTCTACATATGGACATCAGCTATACCAATACCAAAATCTGATTTGATTATATACTTCACAGCCAAAACTGGAGAAGCTCTATATATCAATTAAAACAAGACCTATAGCTGATTGTTGTGACCATGAGTTTCTTATTGCAAAAGTCAAATTTACAGAAAGTAGGGGAAACCATCAGACCATATAGGTAAGACCTAGATGATATTTCTTATGAGTATAAATTGGAGGTGATGAATATATTTCAGGGACTAGATCTGAGAGATAGATTGCCTGAAAAGCTATGGTCAGAAGTTCACAATATTGTACAGGAAGCAGACACATAAAACATTCCAAAGAAAAAGGAGAGCAAGAAAGCAAAATGGCTGTCTGAGGAGGCTTTACAAAAAGCTAAGGAAAGAAGAAAAGTAAAAGGGAAAGAAGAAAAGTAAAGATATACTCAACTGATTGCAGAATTTCAGAGAATAACAAGGAGAAATAAGAAGGTTCTATTAAATAAGCAATGCAAAGAAATCAACAGAATGAGAAAGACAAAGAGACCTCTTCAAGAAAATAAATATCAAGGGAATGTGTCATGCAAAATAGGCAAATAAAAGACAATATGGTAGGGATTTAACAGAAGCAGAAGAGGTGACAAGTAAATATAGAATTATACAAGAAAGATCTTAATTTCACTGATAACCATGATGGTGTAGTTACTGACCTCGAGCCAGATATTCTGGAGAATGAAATCAATTGGGCTAGGAAGGTATTGCTAATAGGCTAGTGGAGGTGACAGAATTCCAGCTCAGTTATTTAAAATCATAAAAGATAATGTGACTAAAGTTGCTTTCAATATACCAACAAATTTGGCAAATTCAACAGTGGTCACTGGACTGAAAAAGATAAAGGACAATGCCGAAGAACATTCCAATTATCAAACAATTGTACTCATTTCACTCACCAACAAGGTTATACTTAAGATTCTGCAAGCTAGCCTTCAGCAATATATGACCTGAGACTTACCAGAAGAGCAGGATGGTTTTCAAAAAAGCAGAGGAACTAGAGACTAAATTTAGTCTAGAGACTATAGACAATTTAGAGACTAAATTGTCAACATTTGCTGAATTATGGAGAAAGTAAGCAAATTCCCTAAAAGCATCTACTTCTACTTCATTTGCTATACTAAAGCTTTTGACTGTGTGGATCATGACAAAATGTAGCAAACCTTCCAAGAGATGAGAGTATGAGATCATGAGATCATCTTATTTACCTCCTGAGAAGCCCATATGTAAGTCAAGAAGCAACACTTAGAACCAAACATGGAACAACTGATACAGTTTAAGATTTGAAGAGGAGCATGAAAAGGCTGTATACAGTCATTTTATTTAACTTCTATGCAGAGCACATCATGCAAAATGACAGGCTGGATTTATCAACAAGAATTAAGGTTGATCAATGATATGAACCAAATCAGTTCCAATAGAGCAGTAATGAATTGAACCAGCTACACCCAGTGAAAGAACTCTGGGAGATGACTATGAAACACTACATAGAATTCCCAATCCTTCTATTTATGTCCACCTGCATTTTTGATTTCCTTTTATACACTATTTCCAAGTCCGATTCCTTTTGTACAGCAAAATAACTGTATGGACATGTATACATACATTGTATTTAACTTATACTTTAACATATATTTAACATATATTGGTCAACCTGCCATCTGGGGGAAGGGATGGGGGGGAAGGAGGGGAAAAGTGGGAACAAAAGATTTTGCAACTGTCAATGCTGAAAAATTATTCATACATATATCTTGTAAATAAAAAGCTATAATAATTTTTTTAATTAAAATTGCTGGGAGAAATATCAGCAATCATATACATATATATATATATATATATATATATATATATATACCATTCTGATGGCAGAAAGTGAAGAGGAATTAGGAAACTTCTTGATGAAAATGAAAGAAAAGAATGTGAAAACCACTTGAAGCTTAACATCAAAAAAAATTAAGATCTTGGTAACTAGGCCCATCATTTCTTGACAAAGAGAGGAAGAAGAAATGGAAGCAGTGTCAGATTTTATATTCTTGGACTCAAAAATTACTGTGGATGGTGACTGCAGCCATGAAATTCAAGGACACTTCTTGGAACAAAAGCTATAGCAAATCTGGACAGCATACTAAGAAGTATCTACAATCCCTTGCTATCAAAGGTCTGTATAGTCAAAGCTAGTTTTTCCAGTAGCAATGTATGATGGTAAGAGCTGAATTATAAAGAAAGCTGAGCAACAGAGAATCGACTTTTTGAATTCTGGTTCTTGAGAAGACTTTTGAGAATCACTCGAACAAGGAGATCAAATCAGTCAATACTTAAAAAAACTAATTCAGATTATTCACTGAAGTCAAATATAGAAGCTCAGGTTTACTTTGGCCACATGATGGGAAGATCAGACTCATTGGAAAAGACTCTGATATTGGGAAAGATTGAAGGCAAATGGAAAAAAGAACAAACAGCAGAGAATGAGATGGATAGAGAGTCTCACAGAAACAATGAGCACGAATTGGACAGACTTGGAGAGATAAAGGAGTATAGAGGGTCTGGCATCTTAAAGAGTCAGAGAAAATTGAACAACTGAACAACAGCATTTATCCTGTACATAGCTTGCTCTGTATATAATTCTTTATATGTTGTATCTCCATTAGATTTTAAGTTCCCTATGCAAAAGGGCTGTTCCCTATGCATAAGGGCTGCCTTTTGCCCTTTTTTGGATTCCCAGTGCTTAACACAGTGGCTGGATGGAACATTCTGTGGTTGTTCAGTCATGTTTGCTTTTTATGACTTTATTTGGGATTTTCTTGGGGAAAAAATCCTGGAGGGCACACAGCAGGTGCTTAATAAATGATAACTGATTGACTGAAACAGCCTCTGACCTCAAAAAACTTCTAGCCTATTGGGGAAGAAAGGACATTCAGAAACAACACCTTACCAAGCAATTTCTGGAGCCCAGGACACTAGTACTGGAGGAGATCAGGCCAGGCTTCCTGCAGGAAGCTGTTCTAAAGCTGAGTTTTGCAGACATTTAGGGAGTCTAGGAAGTACTTTAACAGTAGTTGAACCACCTTTGGGCAACTACACAGTCCTTTCAATAATCCCAATCTACTCTTTGCTACAAAAGCCCATTTCTTTAATATGCCCATACTCCCTGTAATATTGTATGTGACTTCAGAGCATAGACTGTGGATTTGGAAAAAAAAATTACATCATGAATAACTTAAAGGATGAAAGAAAGATACATAATGAACTCTAAAGAAATTGCTTCCATGAAGCTCCCCCCCAAGAAACAATGAAAAAGAGATCTCAAATGCTTTAGATCACCACTGATTAGAAACATGTAAATTAAAACAACTCTAAGGTACCACTTTATATCTCTCAGATTGACTAATATGACAGAAAACAAAAATAATAAATATTGGAAAACTCATTAGAAAACCAGAATACTAATGCATTCTTGGTGGGGTTTTGAACTGATCCAACCATTCTGAAGAGCAATTTGGAACTATGCCCAAAGAACTGTCAAACTGGGCATATCCTTTGAGCCAGCAATACCACTACTAAGTCTGTATCCCAAAGAGATCATAAAAAGGGACTAGGATCCACATGTACAAAAATACAAAAACAACTCCAAACAATAAGGTGAGCAACAATAACTTCAAGGCCCAGAAGGGGAAGCCTGTATTCTACCTCTCAGACAGAGGTGAGGAACTACAGATGCAGGATGAGGTATACATTCTCAAACATGGACAATTATCTGTCTTGCTCGTCTGTAATTCTTTGTTTTGAGAGGAAACTGTTTTCTAAGTAAGCAGTGACTAGAAGGCAACTGTATTTTTTAAAATCATCAACAATTTTTTTTTAAAAGAGAGAGAGGTAATACAAAATCCTATCAAAAATACTAATGACTAGAAGAACAGGTAGGTTGGCCATGAAAAGGCACAGCCCAAGGTATCCACAAGCACTTCTGAGATTTCAAAGAACAAGAAAAGACCTCTAGTGAGGCAAATAAACTCATTTCTAAGGGATCTTGGAGAGCTCCAGACAAAGATCAAACAGGATGAGAACATTCAGAGGGGCTGCAAGCCACACTGCATGATCCCAGGTAATTAGTGAGAGTCTGCTATGTGCTGATTTATCCCAATGGCAAAAAGTGTCTTGGTGAATGAAGACCTCTGTAATAAGGCTAAACAAAAACTTTCAAAAAAGCAATTAATTCAACCATTTTTAGTTTGTTGCTAAAGCAAAAAAATGACTTCCCTGTGTCCAAGACATTTCCCCATGGGAAGACTGAAAAACAAACTATTTTTGACTTATTCACGCTTCCTTTCAATGTCTAAGAAGTTTCTAAGCCACTGAATATATTCTTTCAAGACTTCTATTTAAAAAAGCAGTAAGTACTTTATACCAATTTTCAATTTTCATTTGATGACAATTTAAGGCTGAATTGCAGTCCTGGAGGGAAAGAAATTCAGGCCCATGTTGGTAACTGTGGGAATTGCAGCATTATCATATTCCTGAGAGCATCCTGGTTATTTAGTTATCCCTGCAAAAGAAAGGAAGCAGTGAACGGTATCCCTGAGAGAGAGGCAGACCCTATGGCCCTAGAAAGACCAGATAACACCATAAAGAAGCTGCCTGAAGGACTGTGGGAGCTGAAATATTTTCAAGAAAAGATGATTCTTCTATGCCCAAAGGGCTATCAAACTGTGCATACCCTTTGATCCAGCAGTGTGTCTAATGGGGCTGTATCTCAAAGAGATCATAAAGTAGGAAAAAGGACTTACATGTGCAAAAATGTTCGTGGCAGCCCTTTTTGTAGTGGCAAGGAACTGGAAACTGAGTGGATGCTCATTAATTGGAGAATGTCTGAATAAGTTATAGTATATGAATATTATGGAACATTATTGTTCTACAAGAAACAATTGGCAGGGTGATTTCAAAGAGGCCTGGAGAGATTTACATGAATTGAAGCTAAGTGAAGTGAGCAAGAACTAAGTGAACATTGTACACAGTAACAACAAGATTATGTGATGAACGTAACTCTTTTCAAGCATGCAATGATTCAAGTCAATTCCAATAGACTTGGGATAGAAAATGCTATTCACATCTAAAGAAAGAACTATGGAGACTGAATGTGGATCAAAGCACAGTATTTTCACCTTTTTGTTGTTTGGTATTTTTTCTTTCTTGTGATTTTCTCTCTTTTCATCTGATTTTTCTTGTACAACAAGACAAATATATAAATGTTTAAAAGAATTGCACATATTTAATCTATATCAGATTGCTTGTTGTCTTAGGGAAGAAGGAGGTAAGGAAGAAAGAGAAAAATTCACAACACAAAGTTTTACAAAAATTAATGTTGAAGACTATCTTTACATGTATTTGGAAAAATAAAATACTATTGGAGGAAAAAAAGAAAGCACCTCCAAAAAAAGAAAGAAAGAAAGAAAGAAAAGGTGACTCCTGAAAATAATCTTCTGAAAAAGAGAATAGTTGGTGAGAGGTAAATAGCTACAGACCACTATAGTAAAGGGAAAGGCCCAACATGAGGAGCAAAATGACAGCTCAGAGGGTCACAGGAAAGGAGGCAGGTGCAGCAATGAGGAATAAAAGAAGAAAAGACCAATCAAATGAGAAAAGTAGAGTTCTCACAGTGCCATAATCTAATAAAGGATCTGAAAATTAAGACTTAATTTTCTTTCACTTGTTCATTCAGTCAACAGCTTTAATTTAACATAACAAATGCAGTATGATGATTTCAGAAGCAGGGAAGGCAGTTTATGCTTAATAATAGATTGTATTCTTTATTATATTTCAAGGCTTGCAAAACCTTTTGCCTACACTATTTCATGTGATGCTCACAACCACCTGTGAAACAGCTACTACAGGCACTATTGGTCCTATTTTACAAAAGAGGTAACTGAGATTAAGAGAAGTGAATTGCCCAAAATCCCATAGGTGTTCTCCTGGATATATTATTTAACATCAATAAATTTTGCAAAGAATTACTTGTATACACACACACACACGTGCACAAGAAAAAAAGCTTCCTAAATTTTCCTCCTCAGGTCTAGGGGGCATGCTCCCTCTGTATTTGTGCAGTTACACATTTGTCTCAATGAATCACCTTTCTGTGTGCAAATGCATACATGTGACTAAAAAGTCACAGGACCCAGAATCAAAAATTAGAGGTGCAGAACTAGAAGAAACTTCAGAGGTCATGTTTTACATTTTCACCTGGGGCCAGGGACACCTGAGTTCAAATCTGATCTCCGACACTTACCAGCTGTATGATTCTAAGCAAGTCACTTAACCCCGTTTGCCTCAATATGTTCAACTATTAACTGGGGATAGTAACAGCCCCTCCCTGCCAGGGTTGTTTTAAGGCTCCAATGAGATAATATTTGTAAAGCATAAAACACAGTAATCTGATGCACAGTTAGTACGTATTATAGGTTTAATTTTACATTTCCCTTTAATTACTGTTACAGAGACAGTGTTGCCCAATGGACAGAGGACTGGATTGAGACTTGAGAGATTCAGATCTTAATTCTGAATCTATGGCTTATGAGGTTCGTGGCTGTAATCTGCAACTAAGAATATATCTGTGTGCAGTCTTGGAGAAAGTTTCCAATGAACCTGCTTCCACATCTGTAAAATTAGCATCACTTGCTCTGCCTCTCACATCAGTTAGTTGTCAAACAAGGTAATGGGTATGACAGCTCTTTAACATTAAAAACACTACATGTATAAAATGAAAGCCTGCCGGTACAGTAGGGAGGAGTCCAAGAGTTCAGTCATAGGTTCAAATCCCACCTCAGACCTGTATCATATATTAGGTGTGAAAACCTGGGTAAATCTAACTGCTCCAGGAAAATAAATCCCTTGGTGCAGGTTTACAGAGGAGTCACTAATCTCGTACAGAAAATAAAAAAAAAAACATGGTATTATAAAAAAAAAAAAAAAAGCATGGTATTATAAAGAAATCCAATTATATTCAAATATGGTTACAAAAATATTTTTAAAAACAAGTTCCTGGACCCCAGATTCAAAGCCCCTGCATGAGATAGAAGCGGGATTTCCTTGTCCTATAGTTTCCTACAGATCACCTTCTATTGCTGATGAGTGACTTGGCCAGCATCACATAACTACTTTTTCTTACTTTTTCTTTATTGTATCCAAGAATATCTATATCATACATGCTTGGGAATAAAAACAAGCCACCCCGATGTACCTTTCAACAATGAAAAGGAAAACATTCCATTGATCACTTTACATGTCCATACATACCAAGAGCCTGTTGGCAGCAGCTGCCATCACTCGCATCCCATCGCTGGACCAGGAGCAACATTTCACCATCACCTCCACATCTTCCTGACGTCCATCAGAATTCAAGAAGTGCTGCCTCACATCAATGCTACTCCATTCATTGGCTGAACGCACATCCCAAAGCTTTGATTTTTAAAAAGATTTAAATTTTTTAAAATTTCTATTAACAAAACTCTGTCCACCCATCATCCCCGAGTTCTTTTTCTAAATCAAGCACTACTTTTTATCAGATTTTTCATCAAAATCCCCATTTTCATCTCTTCTGAAAGTAAAACAAGAAGCAGGTCAACAACTGGAAATACAACATCAGAGAAGAGAAGGTGGGGCTGGACCAGTCAGCACCTTCTCTGAACCTCAGAGTTGCCCCAGGCACTAACAGGGATGGTTACTTGCCCAGGGACATAATGCACAGGCTGTGTATCACTTCTGGGTGTCTTCCAACTTCTAGGCTGGCTCTTTATCCATTAAACTTTCCTGCCACTCAATGAGCAGGATGTAAATGTAAATAAAGTGAGTTAGCACTGCAGTGCACAGATAGCCAGTCCTGATGTAAGGAAGACCTGGAATTCAAATCTGGCCTCAGATACTTACTAGCTTTATAATACTGGACTTTCTCACTTGACTCTACCTCAGTTTCTCATCTGTAAAAGGAGCTGGAGAAGGAAATGACAAACCACTCCAGTCTTTGCCAAGAATGGGTCACAAAGAGTTGGACATACCTAGAAAATACCAGGGCATTCCAGGAGGTGGTGAGCCTTCAAGATCAGGTGGAAAAGAAAGAACTCCAAAAGCTCTTGTAATTCCCTTTGCTACCTCACTGCCTCTGAAAAGCCTAGAATAAATACCTGGCTCCCTCACCTGGGCTTCCTTCCAAGACTCAGCTCTGATGCCACCTTCTCTGGGAAGCCCTTCCTGATGCCCCTGGTAGGCCTCTCTCCAGCCTCAAAGATTCTTGCATTTACTGTCACTTCACAGGTATGAGCCTCAGGAGGCAGGGAGTGTTTTATTTCTATGTATCCCCCACACAAGGCATAGGGCCCTGCATGAAGCAGGGTTTTAATAAATGCTTGCTGAATTGAACTGAATTAAATAGGTAAATTATGTGATGAAAATGGCACTGGAGGGAAATTGTTCTAGCAGCTCTGAGATCTGGAAAAACAAAGCCCAGGAGAGAAAAGAACCATTTTAAGAAACTGTTCACAGGCATTAAAGCCTGAGCTTAGATTCCAAGGAAAAGGGAAGGAAGGGAAGGATCTCAAAGTCACCCAACGGTAAGAAACAGCCATACTTTATGAAGCTTGAGGGAGAGAAGAATCTAAAACTAATCTAAGGAGATAAACCCATGTTTGCCAGGCCAAGACTGAGAGGGTGACAGCCTGGCAGGACCTGCCTTGTTAATTCCAGATCACAGGGTGCTGAGACCACTGATTTGGAGTCCGAAGGAACTTCATCTAATCCAACCTCCTCATTTTTCAGATGAGGAAAACTCAAGACTACAATGATGCATTCAATGCAGGGCATCAGTGGAGACATAAAAGTCAGTAACTGTTAATAAATATTCTTTGACTTAATCCATCTGTTACTGCTCAATCAAAACTGTGAACTCACTGTTATGGAACTCCCAACAAGGAAAGTCCCTCTATGAATGCAGGAAGGCACCTGATCTACAAAGAAGCAACCTGCCTAGGATATGTCAATGGCAGCACTTGAATCCAGGTCTTTGTGTCTCTGAAACCAGCTTCCCATGCTCTGTGCCATGTTATCTTTAGAGATCTCTTAAAGTACCAATCCCATACAATTGAAAATGTTATATACCTTAATATATTCTTCAGCTGATGAACCCAAAGAATATGTACTTCAAGAACAAGACTGTAAACTATTCCTGGGCATCTGTTATGACTAACAGTGACAGTTAAATTGACCATGCTCAGGGGAAAAGGTTGATGGAAAATTGATCAATGGCTCTTATTTTTAAATCTAAGAACTTTCCAATAAATCAGAATATATTCAATGAAACTATCATCCATTTTGAGCACAAACAAAAGCACACCTTCAACGTTCCATCTGCTGAGCAGCTGACCAAATATTTATCGTCCGGTGAGAATCGGCAGTGGTTCACAGAATTTGCATGACCAAACAGGGTATTCCGACACTCCTTCTTATTCAGATCCCAGAGCTAAGTAGAAGTAGAAACAAGAAGGCTTAGTGATGATATGAAAATCATGCAGAATCTCAGGGCTAATAGAGACCTCAGAGGCCAACAAATCCAACCCATATCTGAGTAGCAATTTCCTTTACAACCAAGTCAACCAGTGGTCATCCAGCCTCTACCTGAAGACCTCCAGCAATGGAGAGTCCCCACCTCCCACAGCAATACATTCCACTGTCAGGCAGGTCAAACTGATAAGGACTTTCTCCTTTACCTCAAGACTAACTCTGCTTCTTTTGTTTTTCTTAAGCTAAACAAAGATATTTAATTCATAGTATTCCAGAGGTGCCATGAATTAGAATACCTAGCACTGGGACAGCACTTAGATGAGAATCTAAGGGACACTAGGGAACGATAAGATTTACCTACCCCATTAGTTTGAGCACTAAATAACTGGCTAGACAGTTACTGCCTACTTTAACTAACTAGTTTAGAACAGTTACGCTTTTGCTTCTGAGGCAACATTCAAATGGAAGGTGCATCTCAGCGACTAGAATTCCCCACAGATGTTTCTAAAAGGCAATCTATAGCAAAAGTATTGTTTAACTCCAGAAATAGATGTTTCTGGTACTTCTCAATACAAATCTTCAATCTAGTAACTTAACTATTAACTGCAGTTACTACACTTTGGGAGAAAAACTCATAAGGGTTCCCAGAGTGAAACTTGCCACTTGGAAATGACTTGGAAATGACAAAAGTCAAAATGATCTCTTTCAAGATCCCTGGGAGATTTAATCCCTGGGTCTCATATTCTCAGATAAGTATACAACATCCTTCTTTCAGTGATTATTAATTACAAGATCTTACCATACACTGATATGCCCTGCAGCATCGTGGTTAGGGTGCTGGGCATAGAGTCAAGAAGGTCTAACCAAGTTCAAATCCCACATTAGATACTCACTAAGCTTACAAAGCCTGGGGCAATCCCTTAATCTTTCTCTGCCTCACTCCAAGAACTCTTTCACCTCAAAATGTAAGATCCGATGCTTAAATATAAAGAAATTAAGGGAGGCATTTTAAGCCGCACTAATAAATTGTAAAAAATTATCTCAACATTTACACTTACTTTGAGGAAGTAGTCATTGGAGCCAGTGGCTAAGAGAAGGTGATGCTCCATATTGGTAAAGTGACAGCAGTTGACCTGCTCGGTGTGCTCATCATAGGTGTGTACCAGATCTCCAGTCCTTGAATTCCAAATCTAAACAGGATGAAAAAAATGCCAAAGTAGCAAAGTGACTTTCCTCTGTACCACTCAGAGACTCATGACAATTCAACCTTCTCAAAGGAAAAGCAGAGGCCCACAAGGATCCTGAATTCATGTTTTGTGCAGAGTTGATGCCATGCAGGGCATAAGCATCAATCTGCTTAGAGTCAAACAGAGGCAAAGAAGGAAATGTCCCCACTAGCCTACCCAGGAGAGTCTTTTGGGGCATAATTACAATTTTCCTGAAAACACTGATTAATGAACCAACAAGTATTTGCTAATGCTCACTGTGTGCTGAGCCCTGGAAATGAGAAGAAACCCGAGGCTTGTCCCTTAGGAGACAATATATGGATACAGACTGTGTACACATGCTATCAGACCGTACAGAGAGGAGGAGATGGGGGGGCAGAAGTAGGGCAAAGAGAGGGAAGGAGGAAGGGAGAGAGACAAAATATACATAGAACTGACAGAAAGAGGCCCTCAGAAAAGACAGTTAGCATCTGAGGGGCAAGGAGGCAGCCTGCAGAAGGCTCAGCGCCTCTGTCGATGAATGAAGACTGGGAACTCCCCGTGAATCTCCGGAAGGATTCCAGCTTTCTCAGGGCCCCGCGCAGGGTCACTAGGCTTCGGCTTTCCAGTCACCGTTCATGTGTTTCAGTCACATCTGACCTCGTGACCCCATTGGGGTTTCTTGGCCTAGGTCCTGGGGGCGGAGAGGGAGGTGGAGATCTGCGGCCCTTTCCTTCACCGAGGAGGCCGCTGAGGCAGGCGGGGCGAAATGACTTGCCAGGGTCACACAGCAGGTGAGTGCTGAGGCCAGACTGGCCCTCTGGGAGACGAGCCTTCCCCGCTCTGGACCCTGGCTCTGCGCTGCGGCGCCTCCTAGCGGCCTCCCCAGTTTTGTGCAGGCCACACGGTGGGGTCTGAAGATGAGCCTCTCCAAGGGCTCAGGGAGGCATCCTGACAAGTGGTGGGTGGTGTGCAAAGCCCCCAGGGAGCTCTCCCGGGCCCCCTCCCTGCTCAGAAGGACATGGAACACAGGAAGCCGCTACCTGACCCCAGGGCCAGCAGCCGCCTCACCAATGGGCCTGGACGGAACTAGTCTAGGCCAGGAGCAGAACCCATCCATCCCTGCTCTCTCCCCGCAGGGCGGCCTGCGGAGAAGGTGCAGCCTCAGCTTCTCTCTCGTGCAGTATGGAGACATCCTGGCCAAAGACCAAATGGAAAGAGCAGCGAGCAATCCATGCCTTTCCCTCTGTACACGCGGAGTCTGTGACAAGCTGTACTTTGATTATGATCCATTAGGGACTACACGTTAAATGAAACTCTTTCATAAATCACACGCTGCATAACAAGACAGGCCAACACTTTAATACAAACTAACATTTTACTTAAAAGTATATGCAGAAAAATAATTTAAGAATATGCAAATTCATCTTTGCCTCTAGAGTTTCAATAACCTCCGAAAACCATCTACATGTGGAATAAGCTAAGAATCTCTGGTGTTCCACAAAGCAACAAAACGATTTCAAGTGTGCCATCTTGAAGCAGGCAGAACAGATTCATGTCCACAAGAAAAACATTAAAAGAGTCCATAAGATTTTAAGCCAGAAGTCTTGGGGACCACTTTGCCTAAAAGTTCTCTGCCCTTTCGATATCATAGACCCCTCTGGCATTCTGACAAAGTTTTTGGATCCCCTTCTCAAAATCAGGTATTTTTTAAAATTCACAAGTGAAGGAAATGCTAAATGCTTTCTGTTAAAGTTTAGAGAAAAGTAAGTAGCAGAACTACAACGTGACCCAAGTCTTCCAGTTCCAATTTCAGTAATCTACACCAGGGCTTCTTAAACTTTTTCCATTTGCAATCCTTTTTTGCCTGAGAAACTTTTACATGACCCTGGGTATGTAAGTATATGAAACAGGTATACAAATCAAACATTTAATGGAAATAAATCATAATTTTGTAACTCCCCACATTCAGTTACCAGACCCCATTTGGGGGTAACAAACCATAATTTAGCAAACTGGGATCTACACCACCTGCTTTCACCTTTCTATTATGAAATAAATAGTCCAGTAATTCAAGATTCTCTAATTTCATTAGTGTAGGCAGTCCCTTCATCAATGCACACTGTACAACTTGGTAAGTGGGCTTTAAGAGTTACTGTAACCAAAAAATGTACCAGCCTGTGACCAGCCAGATAATGGTTGTGAGCTGCCCTAAGTCAATCCATAAACAAGACATGTAGTCTATCACCAGGCTTGTACTCAAAGCCTTTCCAGCTTTTACTCTCTTTTACTCAAAGCCTTTGAGACTCCCACCACCACCTAGAATCATTTCCAGTCCATGGCAAGTAATCAGAGAAGGACTTTTAAAGGAATAAAAAAACAATACAAGAAGGGAAAACCACCCATGACACTGTAATCTCAAGCCACCAGACAAAGCATCTGCCTACCTTTACTTTCTTATCCACTGAACAGGTCGCTATGAATCTATCATCCTTGGAGAAAGCACAACAAAGCACATCATCTTCGTGAGCCTCGATTTCCAGGAGCCTCTCTCCTGTTTCTGCTTTCAGGACCTGCATGAGCATTAAAAAAAAAAAAAAAAAAAAAAAAAAAAAAAAATCCCAATTAATTCTTCCATCATCAACTTACTGAACGTAAGGGGGGAGGGAGAAAGGAATTGGGATCCTGCAATGAAATTTGTGTCAAAGCATCCTCTTAACATATTAACTGTAGAGATGAAATAAGTGCTGGCAAACAACTACTCAAAAACTAATTTTTTTTTTTTTTTGGTGAAGAGATAATTTCCTTCATTTTAGTGAACAATCTGTCATTTATTAACTATCATTAAGACATCTGTACCCTTCAGAAAGTAGAAGGGCATAACTGTAGGGGAACTTTTTTCTACCATTTTCCAACAAGCAGAAAACTCAGTCTTTCAAGGACTCAAAAAGTGAAAACTGCAATGCTGACCCCTGCAGGACACAGGATTAAATGCATGTCAGGAAAAATCATGATAGTAATGATGATGATGATGACAGCGACTCCGACAATAACAACAATGACAGGGAAGCCTCAAGGCATGACCAATAAAAAGGGAAGAGTGGAGGCAGAAGGCCTCGTTTCTGGTCCCACACACACATACACAGCAATTCTAGGCAAGTAACTTCCATCAATTAAGCATTTATTGAAGGTTCAGCCTACCTTAGCACCAGGTACTGTGCTAAACAAAGGAGATACTTAAAAAGGCAAAAACAGGGCCTGCCCTCAAAAAGCTCACATTCTAATGGGGGAAATAGCATGCAAACAAACAGGGATAAATTCAGTGCCTATACAACTCTCCAAGCCTATCAATTACAAAGCAAATTCAGACTTGCATACAGAGAAGCTGTTTTCCTAGGCAGAAAAAAAAAATCACAGGTTTTATAGCTCCCCAAGTTTAAAGCACTTTAAAATTATCTCACTTAAGCCTCCTGACAACCCTGTGAATAATGGCTACTACCATCCTCAATTTACAGTTGAGGAAACCGAAGCAGATGGGTAACTGATTTGTCCAGAGTCGCTATAGCTAATAAGTATCTGAGATTGGATTTGAAGTCAGATCTTCCAGATTCCCGATCTGGCACTCTATTCACCAGATAAATGTCTATAAAAATTCAAAACATTCAATCCTGTATCCTTCAGAATTGAAGCTACCATCACAAGAATATCCACTTTTACTGAAAAATGAATGAAAATCATTTGGAATCGTGGTACAAAAGTCAGAAAACCTAAGATCCAAAGCTCCCACTAATAGGCATATACCCCAGGGAAATCAAAGATAGGCACTGATATAATAGCACTCTTTCTGGCAGACACATACAGGCACACACACACACACACAACTCATTCACTCACACTCTCTGTCTCTCTCTCTTTGTTTCTCTGTGTGTGTGTCTCTTTCACACATTCTCTCTCTCAAAAAAGGGGTTGCCCGTCAATTAGAGAATGACAATGTAATGCAGAATTATATTGTCATTAAAAATGATGAAATTATGAAATTCAGAGAAATATAAGTCAAATGGCATGAAGCAGTACAGAGTTGGAAGAAACAGAAAGAAAACATCCCCAATGACTCCAATGATATAAATGAAAACAACACTAAAAGGAAGCCAGCCTGAGAACTGGAGGGACAAACCATGCCCCCCTACTTTCAGTAGAAAGGGAAGTGGCTACAGATGCAGAATGGTACATAGAAGGGTGTTGCTTAACCATTCCATACAAGAGAGGAATGGTTTTATGTACCCATACAAAAGAGGGTACATTATGACTGAGATGTTAATGGGAAAAGCTCAACATTAATTTTTAAAAATAAACACCTTGCAAATGTCATGAAGTCACTTCAGAAAATAACACAGGCCAGTTGCTGTTTGCAGGCAGAGCAACCCTCAGAGTTACAGATAGTGCATCAAGCTGAAACTACTGGAGTTACTGCCCAGCCTCCTCCTTCCAGCTCTTGGCCCATTTTTCATGGAGAAGATAGAAGACAGATGTGGGGAGAAGAGGGAAGAGAGCTGCTACATGTGCCTGGGGATCTGGGGGGATGGCTAGACTGATGAGAGAGCTAAACTGAGGAGGTGCGGAAGCCCCCTCCACATCTGCCAGCAAGTTCATGAGCAGGTCAGACAGAGGCAGGGGAAGGCTTCAAAGTCAAGACTGTCCTTAAAAATCTCCAGAGATAAAGATGATGTAACATCCCTGAGAGCCAAGCCTGTTCCCAGGTGGGGGCTTCTGATGCTTGTCTCCTCACCTTGTAGGATCAACACCATCTCCTCCCCGGCGGGCCTCCCGCCTGCCTCCCACTTCTCACTGAGCTCACATGCACCAGCTCTGTCTCACCTGTAAGGTTTTATCAGCACCACAGGAAGCAATCCTCTGCCCATCCTCTGAAAAGCAGGCGTGGTAAACAGCATCTGTGTGGGGGCGGACAACTAAACGGGAGAGTTTCTTGATGTTTTTTTTGTTTCTAGATACAAAGAAGTAGAACAGAAGCCCCAGTAAATCAGAGTCCTTGGCAACCATATTTTCTAATATAACTGAATCATCTTCTGATACATAAGGAACCTGTTTCGCCCTCCTTAGAAATACATTTCTCCTCTTTGAATAAAACATACCCAATATGCAGATTTCAAATGTAGAATAGCAAAAGAAATAAAATTTTAAAAATTCATTCTTGTCTAAAAACGTAGCCACATAAATTAGTAGTCGGTGCTAGATACTCTAAATTTTATCCCAATGCAAGTAAATTAAGAAACCCAATTGCATTTTACTTTTTATTCTGGTTTTGTTATTGTTGTTCATTATTAATATTAAAGATTCATTAAATTACTAATAATAAAATGAAATCCAGTGAGCTGGGAGTTGTGGGAGACAAGGAACTCTTGCAGGCAGAAAGTTTCAGGGCTCACTTCTCCATTTACCACTATCACAGCTGGATGGAGGGCAGTGGGCTAGGCCCTTACTTCCTCACAACCAAAGGCATTCTTTCCAACTCTAAATCACAAGCAAGATCTGAATAGGGAGCTTGGCAAAAAGATGAAATCACCTTTGTGAGCAATAACAACTACAGTACAAAAGCAAAATAGAGTGCAGAGTTCTGGGCGTCCACTTTGGAACAGCTCAAACACCCAATACCATCCATTGAGATGATATAAACAAAATGGCCTCAGAAGTCCCTTCCAGATCTGGAATTTTGTGATTAGTTCCATGTTTAAAATCACAAGCTAGTTGTTATCTGTTTTGTGGAAAGCATTTCCCATACTAGGAATTCCCTATAGGGGCAAAACATATTCTTTGCCTAACTATGTGTTTTCAAAAATAATCATACATGAACAAAAAAAATTAATTGTGTAAGCAACCTACCCACCAAAATCCACAACTTATTTTTCAATCTCCTCTACTCAAGGGAGCGTATAGAAAAAAAAAAAAAAAAAAAAGGATGCACTGGAATAAAACACTATACTTATAATCAGGAAGATCGAGATGTAAATTCTTCCATGGGCACTACTAACTGTGTTTTCTGAGCAGGTCAGCTTGCTCATCTGAAAAAATGGGGTTAATAACAGTACCTTCTTTCGAGGTTTTATAGAATCAAATGAAATCATGTGTATGCTGTACTTTGCAAACTATAAAACTCCAGCTATTATCTGCAATCTGTCCCTGAGAGACAACACATGCATAGACAGGTCAATACTAAGTAGATACAGGAATGGAAAGAGGGCCTGGGCAGCTGGGGCCAGAAAAGGCCTCAGGAAAGGAGCACCCTAAAGCTGAGTCAGGAATGGGGCAAAGCCACACACCAAGGACGATGGATCAAGGAGCGCAGTCTGAGGACTGTCTGGGGAGAGCCTCAGGAATAGTTCAGTGGGAGACATGAGGAGCAGGGAGCCAGATATCTGGTATCTGAGGCAGCTGCTGGCACAATGGGTGAAGCACACTTCTTCACCAGCTCATCTGTATCTAATGATATTTTGGAATCAGACCAGATTTCAAATCCTGCCTCAAATCCTGACTGGCTGGACCTTCATTTCTGCTCACCCCCCTGTAAAGTGGGAAGAATCACAGTCCCCAACTCCTGAGGTTAAGCTCTGAGCACAATGCCTGGCTCTTCCACCTTTCCTATTCTGGGAATCTAGGAAGAAAACAGAGCCAGGGATGATGCTGTGGGAGAAAGCTGCATGAAAAGGATGCTAGGAGCTAAGGGAGCAGAGGCAGCGAAGGGAGAAAAGAGAACCAGCACTGAAGGGACACACAGGGGAGGACAAAAGACCCAGGAACAGGTGTACACAGAAGGGAGGGCAGGGAGCCTCAAAGGGCAGGCCATGGTTCTGAGAGAGCAGGAAGAGCGAGGGCCACTGAAGGGGGCAAACTGGAGATGAATAGGGAACGACTAGGAAGGCTGTTGTAGAAAACCAACAGAAAGAGATCATGAGATCAGGGAGGGGGGAGAAAGGAGGAGTCCAAGAGTGGAAGGGGAGGGGGAACTTTACTTTTTAAAGGAAACAGGGAGGTTGCCTGTTGAGAAGCCCTGGATATAGTCAAGTTTACAAATTGTTTTCCTCACACTCATTCACTCTAGCATCGCTTAAGTCCCGAATGCACACCAGGCACTGTCTGGAGAGAGGCAAAGAGGAAGACACATCCACCGTAAACACAAGGCGGACCCACCAAGGAAGCAGAAAGTGCAAGGATCAGCACCCCCAAGTCACAGATGAGCAAAGGGAGGCCCTCTCCAAGTCACCAGCTAGCTAAGGATCTGGGGCTGCTCAAGCCCTGCTCTTGGGACTCATACCTTGAGCTATTTCCCCATTTCCCATGACTGATAGAATGAGTTTCTTCTCCCCAAAGGAGCTTGTTTCGGTCTCAGAGCCAGCCACAAAACCAGGAGTCCCTGTACAGCCCTGGCAGGACACAGAATGTTCTTGGCATCTGGTAGTCCTTCCCGGGCTCCAAGCTTCAGAGAAGAGACCAGACTTGCACTGGAAAGTGGGATTCCTAGACCACGGACTCCCATTTCTCTACCTCACTATTCTAACTTTCATGGAAGTTTTTGAGAGGCTGGGATTTTTTTAAAAACTGACTCTTAAAAAGCCAAAGCAACTTATTTAACATGTATTGAACTACCTGTCATCTAGGGGAGTGGGGAAGAGAAAGGAGAGGAAAAATTAGAACAGAAGATTTTGCAAGGGTCAGTGTTAAAAAATTACCCATCCATATGTTTTGTAAATAAAAAGCTATAATAAAATTAAAAAATAATTAAATAAATAATGAAAAGAATGACTTCTGAGGATTTTTCTAGATAGGAATCTATGATCTTTATATGTTCTAAGATTTCTATTTATTAATCTATAAATAAAACTTGTAGCTTTGCTTTGAAAAAAAAAAAAAATAAAAGCCAAAGCATTCTTCAGGATCCCAAAATCCTATCTCTCCATGCCACTTAGAAATCTATGGCATGATCTGGGGGAGGGGGTGGGGGGGGGTAAGAGGTGAAAAATTGGAACAAGAGGTTTGGCAATTGTTAATGCTGTAAAGTTACCCACGCATATAACCTGTAAATAAAAGGCTATTAAATAAAATAAAAATAAAAAAAATAAAAAAGGCAAAAGCATCTATGTAATAAAATGGCTGAAATATAGCCAGTAAAAAAAAAAAAAAAAAAAGAAATCTATGGCATGATTTTAACTTCACCCGTTTTCAGAGTCTGTCTTAACTAACTTACATCCATTCCAAGTAAAGCCTCCCTTTGTCGACCTCCTGCTTGGCTCGTAATTTGGCTTGCCGATATATTTCAGAAGTTTCGGGCTCACAGAGACCTAGCTGCACAATATTGGGAAATGGCTGGCGTCCAAGAAGGTGTCCATTGAGAGATAAAAATTCTTGAAAATTCTCACGAATGGTGCAATCCTGTGGCAAATTAAAATCACTCAGAAATGAAAGCAGACCTAAAATTTGCTCTTTCTCTAAATATCTCTGTGTTCTCATTTTTTAGGTTTGAAGGAAACATTCTTTTCTCTGAACTAATGTGCAGTGACCTCTCTTAGACAATGGATCTAGTAAAAGCTTGATTAGCCAGGTACCTACATTCAGGCCAGTTTTACTTTCTTAAGACAAGAAATAATCCTCTTAAAGTTGCCCAAAATAATCACCGTAACAAGCATAATAATAATAATAACAATTGTCATAACAATCATAATACATTTCTCTAGTCTCAACTCTAGATCCCCATAACCTACTCTAACTTCAAGAAAAACCAAGAAGACAGGCCAACAATCAAATTTATAGAGGAAAACAATCAACTTGAAGAACAAAAGCTGATTTAATTGTTTCACAATTAACAAAAATCTATTTTCTCTCTTCATACCACCTCCTCATACACAATAAATATTTATTAAGTGACTACTGTGTCAAGCCCTGTCCTGGGGATACAAAGACAAATCAAAAATTGGCTCCTTTCCTCAAAGAGCTTTCACTTTAAAGGAATATTTTCTTATCCCATTTATTCTACTTAATTCCATTATTAAAGCTAGATCACAACATCCAAACAAGTCATTCAAGCTCCCACTTTTCACTTGAGTACATACCTTCTTATCCAATAGATGGCTATATTGCATAAACTCATGTATCAGATGAGCAGGTCCCACAAGCTCAGTCTTTGCTTTAATCCAATCCAGGGAAAACAATAGATCACAAAGCTCCTAAAATAAAGGGGAAGACAGTTTAGATTTCCAAAAGAGAGACACCCATGTACCCACACATAATGTGTGGACAATACTTGTCAAAAGCAATAAGCAACACAAAAACAACTAAAGAAGTCACTGATATGGCTTTAATGTGTCAATTTAACTCTTTTTACACTCATTTAAAGAGTTTAAAAAGTTAAATTAACATTGCAAAACCCTGGAATATACAGGTAGCAATGTAAGCAAGGCATCCAACTGATTTTTCAATCTCATGTAGGAAGTAACAGAGCTTTAACTAGGACACAAAGAATGGGGACTTTACCAAAGAGCACCAAAATTCAAAGATGCAAACACTAAAGCTCCTTCAACCTCAGAAACAACTGTAAAACCCAAAAAGGGATGGCTCTTTGGGAAAAGTGGAAACAAAAATGTCAAATATTGGTGATGTTAAAAAAAAAAAGTTTTCCATCATTTTTCTTAAAAAAGGCTAGCATGGCTACTGGGCTTATATCCCAAAGAGATACTAAAGAAGGGAAAGGGGAAAGGGACCTGTATGTGCACGAATGTTTGTGGAAGCCCAGTTTGTTGTGGCTTGAAACTGGAAAATGAATGGATGCCCATCAATTGGAGAATGGTTGGGTAAATTGTGGTATATGAATGTTATGGAATATTATTGTTCTGTAAGAAATGACCAGCAGGATGACTACAGAGAAGCTTGGAGATACGTGAACTGATGCTGAGTGAAATGAGCAGAACCAGGAGATCATTAAATACCTCAACAACGATACTGTATGAGGATGTATTCTGATGGAAGTAGATTTCTTTGACAAAGAGAAGTTCTAACTCAGTTCCAATTGATCAACGATGGAAAGAAGCAGCTACCCCCAAAGAAACAACACTGGGAAATGAATGTAAACTGTTTGCATTTTTGTTCTTCTTCCTGGGTTATTTTTACCTTCTGAATCCAACTCTTCTTGTACAACAAGAGAACTGTCCGCTTCTGCACACATATACTGTATCTAGGACATACTGTGACATATTTAACATGCATAAGACTGCTTGCCATCTGGGGGAGGGGGTGGAGGGAGGGAGAGGAAAAGTCGGAACAGAAGTGAGTGCAAGGGATAATGTTGTAAAAATTACCCAGGTATGGGTTCTGTCAATAAAAAGTTACAATTATTAAAAAAAAAAAAATTTTTTTTAAAGGCTAGCATCCTAGGGCAGTTTTTGGTGTCCCAAATTTATCTCTTACCCCCTCAAATGAATGTCTTTAAAAGATGATTTAAAGGAAATTTATTGTTACATAGTGTAAATGTTCCCTGATGTTCTGCTGGGCACATGGAAATGTTTTGTTTTGGGTTTTTTTTTTTCTTTAATTTTCATTTTCTGGCTTTCCTTTTCTATTTAGTTTTTTCTTACTTGATATTTAGTTTTAAATGAATTTTGTTTAAAAAGATGATTTGAAAACATATTTTACACCGTGTTTTGCCTGACTATGGCTATCTGTTACAGGGGGTTATTTCTTTTTTTTGTTTTTCTTTAAAATTGGCATAGGTGGTACGATGAATAGAGTACCAGGTCTGGAGTAAGGAAGACTTGAGTTCAAATTCAGCCTCAGACACTAATTAACTATGATCCTGGGGAAGTCACTTAATCTGATTTGCCTCAGTTTTCTCATCTGTAAAATGAGTTAGAAAAATAAATGACAAACCACTCCAGTATCTCTGCCAAGAAAATCTCAAATGGGATCATGAAGACTAAGATGTGACTAAGATGAATGAACAACAAAACAAAGGATAGAAAGACAAGAAAATATTTTTATAATTTTTATAATTGTATATATATAATTGTAATTTTTTTAAGTTGTACTTGAGAGATTCAAAATTTCATACACAGTCCTATTTTTTGCACTTTATATGTAAAAATATTCATGTTTGCTGATGACCTTCAAGTTCTTAAGTTTTACAAAACTACTTTATTTTTTTCTCATTTTAGTATTATTATTATTATAGATTTTTATTTACAAAACATATGCATGGGTAATTTTTCAATATTGACCCTTGCAAAATCTTCTCTTCCAAATTTTCCCCTCCTTCTCCTCATCCCTTCCCCTAGATGGCAAGTAGTCCAATATATGTTAAATATGTTAAAATATATGTTATATCCAATATATGTATACATATTTATAGTTATCTTGCTGCACAAGAAGAATCGTATCTAGAAAAAAAGAAAAAAACCTGAGAAAACAAAATGCAAGCAAACAATAACAGAAAGAGTGAAAATGCTATGTTGTAATCCACACTTATTTCCATTTTTTTTTTCTCTGAGTATAGATGACTCTCTTCATTCCCGAACAATTGGAATTGGTTTGAATCATCTCATTGTTGAAGAGAGACATGTTTATCAGAACTGATCTTTGTACAGTTTTATTGTTGAAGTAGATAATGATCTCCTGGTTCTGCTCATTTCACTCAGCATCAATTCATGCAAGTCTCTCCAGGACTCTCTGAAATCATCCTGCTGGTCATTTCTTACAGAACAATAATATTCCATAACATTCATATGCCACAATTTACTCAGCCATTCTCCAATTGATGGGCATCCACTCATTTTCTAGTTTCTTGCCACTATCAAAAGGGCTGCCATAAACATTTTATAAAACTACTTTAAAAATAAAAGAAAGAACTCAAGTGTCCAAATTCAGGTTCAAAGTGTATACAAACGAGTAGCATGCTCAGATCTCTGCTTAAGGGGATGCTGTGGGGATGACTTCAGCTTTCCCACCCTGCTCTGAACCAGCATCTCTTGGCTGAGCTCTTCTACCACCCACCATGGGCCTCCTAGCAAAAGAGACAGCTGTAGCATTAAGACGCCAAAAATTCCCTCTTCTCATTTTTAAATCAGTGATTGAAGAAAGCAGGGCAGAAATGAAGGACAGAAAGTCTGAAAAATGAAGTCCTGTTTTCCTTGGCATGATATGTGGCTCTGACAAGTGTCTCAAACCCCAAGGATCCAGTCAGGAAAGGACCAAGACTCCTCTAGTCTTGTCTGTGGCTACAGTCTTCAGCTGCGCAGAAGCCGCACCTAGAGGTACTGGCAGCCCCTGCTGCTGGATTCCTGCGGGATTCTTCAGGGTCTCAAAACCTAGCAACACTTCCCTCCACAGATCATTTCACTGGCCACCTTCACTATTCAGAATATAACCAAGAATGAGGAATGAAGCAAAGCGGACGTCCAAGCACAAACATCAAAAGTAGATCTCTCTCCTCCTCCAACCCAGTCTCCTCCCCAACTGCCCAAGTGGGATTCCAAAAGCAAGATTGGACCAGGTCACATCTTCTCAATAAACAGAAATGCCCCTGTTCGGCATTTAAAGTCCTTCACTTCTGGCCTCAACCCCCTGTTCAGGTTGATTACACATCTCTTTATTCTTATGCATTGCAGTCCAATGATCCCATCTGCCACTACTCCCCTCTCCCCATCCAAGTCCTGCTTCCTCCATCAGCCCCTTGGAATCCCTCGCTTCCTTCAAAATTCAGTTCAAGTGGCTTGTCCTTCATGAAGGCTTTTCTGATCCTCCCAGCTACTAGTGCTTCCCTACCCCCAAACCTTTCATCCTTACTCTGTCCCTGTTTGTGTTTAGGTTTACATATATGTGCTGTTTCTCCAAGTAAAATGAAAACTCTCTTGAGGATAGGAGATTGTTTAATTCTTGCCTGAGTCTTTAGCTCCTAACTCGGTACCCACCATATATAGCAGGTGCTTAACTGAAATGAAATACTAATGGCCTTGCTAACATTATGAAATCAAACAATGTCAGACCTGGATCTGAGCTGCAAGAGGCCTCAGATATGATCTCTTCTGACTCCACCGTTAAACAGATGAGCAAACTCAGGCCTGGTTGCAATGACCTGACCAATGTCATGGCAGTCAAGGATCAAATGAACTGACATAGACACAACACTATGCAAACTTTAAAGGGATGAGATCTGTAGAAGGGGATTGTTTTCAACTGTTTTTGGAAACCCTTATCATCTCAAAATAAAAATGTATCAATAAAATTTTTCATTAAAATTAGTGCACCTCCTAAAATGAGCAATGTTTGTCTGTCTCACTGGGAGACCCTGACCCCATGAGAAGATGTAGTTCTGAGTCCTCTAGCACCAGCCTGACCATGAAAATGTGATGGGACGGAGAGAGACAGTGAAGAAATCAAAGTGAGGCTAACTTACTTGGCGCATGTTGGCATTCGCCATGTGATACACCAGAAAGTTGTACCAGTACATGGAGTCTTCTTGGTCAGAAGCAAGAGAGTGCACCTTATAATATCTCTGGAACTGAGTCACAACCTTTTTGTGCAATTCCTGTAACAAGAATGAAACACTTTAGGGGTGGGGAGAAGGGCTATCAACAAACTAGAGTTTACTTTTACAACTGTAATTACATTACAACTGCAATGGAATACTATTGCATCACAAGAAATGACAAAAAGGATAGTTTCAGAGAAAATCAGATGGATTTGTATGAATTGATACAGAGTAAAGTAAGCTGAACCAGGAAAGCAATTTAAATAATAACAACACTGTTAAAGACAAACAACTTTGAAAAACTTAAAGACCTCTGATCAATGCAATGACCAACCATTACTCTAAAGGACTGATAATAATCTATGCTCATCTCTTGACATAGAGGTGACAAATTCAGGATGCAGTCTGAGACATTATTTTTAACA
Organism: Sarcophilus harrisii; assembly: GCF_902635505.1. Classification (NCBI taxonomy): domain Eukaryota; kingdom Metazoa; phylum Chordata; class Mammalia; order Dasyuromorphia; family Dasyuridae; genus Sarcophilus; species Sarcophilus harrisii. Next base: position 26,913,923 of record NC_045430.1, read on the forward strand.
AGACCAATTTGGGAATTTGTTGTGTTTGACAATGCGTATTTGTTTCAAAGCACTTTTGTCTTTCCTTTTTTTTTCTCTTCATAATGGGTAGGAAAAGATGAGAGACAAAATAAATTTTTTTAAGAAAAAAATCATTTTTAAAAACCAATTTCACTAAACACATAATCTTCAAAAATCTTCCATGCTCCTCACCAGGGATGGCGCTAATGTCAAGACAAAATCATCCTCATAAAGATATAACTTTGCATTTTAATACATGAAGAATTACATGGGAAGAGAAAATTAGGGCTCTGACAAATATTTGGACACTAGCCAAAAACAACTGTTCAAAGGTGAGCATCCAAAAAAAAATGAAGAGAAAAAAACTGTGCCATTCAAAGTTCACAAAGACCTTAGTACCTGGAGCTGGTCACGGTTCTTCTCCATGAGGAAATCGACCTGAAGATCATGTAAATAATAATGGAATGATTTTCCATTTCGGTCATAAAACAGGAGGGATTTATTAATGAATTCTTGTAGGATGTCTTCAACTTCTTCAGTCTCCATGTCCCAAAGAATACATAATACCTGAGAAACATTGTGAGCACTTCAGGTATCCAGAAGCAATAGTTACAGGAATGTGGGGAAGGGGACTACACAGTAAAATTAGATCACAGCTTGAGTGGATGCAGGTGGCCACCAACTGCTTCTCTGGAGAGAAAGCAACAGGACACTAAGGAAGCAGCACTCCTTCTCACTTCAATGGAACCACTTCAAAATTTGTGGAAAAGAAATGGACGCCTAAAACTGGTCATCTGGACGAGCTTCATAGGTATATTTACACTCTCAGCTACTCTCCCATTCTACTCCCAATTCAAGAAGTCTGTCCTGATCAGGAGCCTGTGGTTCTCCAGGTCCTACAATAAGAGAAAACCTCAAGCACATGTTCTGACATTTACATTCCAGCTATGTGGCCCTGACAAAGAGGTCAAGAACAAAAAGGTTCCATCAACATCCAAAGTAGCATTATTCATGGAAGAATAATAACAAAAAACACAGCAAGTGGGTAACTACTGATTGGGGAATGTTTAGCAAACTACAACATGCTAATCAATCAATTAATAAGTGTTCCTTAATCCCCTATTATATGGCAGATATTACATCAGGTGTTAGGGACACAAAGAAACAGTCCGTGGACTCACATAGCTTATAGTTTTTCAGGACAAAAAACATACACAAATATGTTTGTGTGTATATATGGGTCTATGCACATATGCATATATGTATATACACACAAGTGTGCATATGTGCACTATCTATGTATATAAAAACATACAAACTAAGTTCATAAATACAAGATATCTTTGAGAGCAGCAGGAGCAAGGGCTAAGAGCTGGGAAACATTAGGAAAAGCCTTGGGGGGGAAGGTGATACTTGAACTGAGCCTTAAAGGAAATCAAGGATTCTAAGAGATAAAGGGGAAGAAGGAAAGCACGCCTCTGGGAAAGGGAGGCAATCCACGAAAAGGACAGCAGGCTAGTTGGCTGCAAGAAGAGAGGGCATGAAGGGGAATTATGTATAAGTCTGAAAGGCAGGTTGGAACCAAGTTTTGAAGATGCTTAAACGTCTAACTAAAGAGATAAAAGGGAGTCTAATGAAGTTTATTAAGTAGAAAAGCAACAGTCAGAAAAATTTTAGGAAAATCACTTGGGTAAAACTAATATAAATTAGTCATACCTTTTGACCCAGGGACCCCACATACTAGGCATATGATGTCCTAAGACATCATATCAATAGCAGTTGATTCTTCGTTATTTGGAAAAGATGGAAACTCAGGGCATGCCCATCAATTACAGAATGTCTAAACAAACTGTGATACAGGAATGCAGAGGAATTTGATTGTGCCATATGTAGTGACAAAGAGGAATTCAGAGAAATCTGAGAAGATTCATGGAAAATGAGATTGCAGAGAAAGCAGAATCAAGAGAATAACAAACATAACCACTGTAATTATGTAAATGAAGCAATACTAGGTACAAAACATCACCTTATGTAGTCATTCTGTTTTTCCCATTATTTTGCTTAACTGCTCAAGCCCTCTCTCCCTATCTACATTGTAATTCTTCTGTATATACCTGTATATGTTTATGGTGCCTCCAGGGAAGCTGGATGGTGTAATGCATAGAGCTTCCTGAATGGAGTCAGGAAGACTCATTTTTGGAGTTCAAATCTGGCCTCAGACACTTCCTAGCTTTATAACTCTGGGCAAGTCACTTAACTCTGACAGCCTCAATGTCCACATCTGGAAAATGAGCTGAAGAAAGAAATGGCAAACTATTCCAGTATCTCTGCCAAGAAAATCCCAATGGGGTCATAAAGAGTCTCACACAAGCAAAATGACTGAATAACAAATATTGCCTCCTCTGTTAAAATACAAACTACTGAGAGGAGGATAGTTTTCCTTCTCTGCAATAATAACAAGCACTTAGCACTTATGGTGTGCCTGGCACATTTTACATACAAAAAAGGCAAAATTCAGTCCCCATGCTCAAAGAACTGAAATTCTCGTGGGACAGAGACAACAAAAACATGAAGGAAATATACAGGGTCAATGGAAGTAGGCCCGAAGCCTAACATGGTGCCTGGTGTGGCCTCCCTATTTCCTCTAAGTCTCAGTGAAAATCCCACCTTCTGTAAGGAGCCCTTCTTGGTACTCTTAACTTTAATGTCTTCCCAAGCTCTGAAACTATCTCTGATTTATCCTGTCTATATCTGGTTTGTCCTTATTTCTTAGCAATATTGTCTCCCTTTTTGAGCATAAGCTTCTTAAGAGAAGGAGCTGTTTTGTATCTTTTCTTTGTATCCTCAGCACTTAACACAATGCCTGGCACATAGTAAGTGCTTAATAAATGCTGGCTAACTTGACTCAATAAATGCTGGCTAACTTGACTTATTATAAAGAAAAAACCAAGGAAGGAATTAGGTATGGGAAGCTATTAAAAAATGACTATGATGTTTTAAAAAAAAAAAAAAAAAAAAAAGGAAGGGAGGGAGGGAGGGAGGAGAATCAATAGAAAAATGGAGAAAATTCTTTCAAGAATGATTACACACCATAATAACCCAATAACAAGACTCAAGAATTCCAAAGAGGCCCTACCTCTGACCCATCGAACCGCCCACCTGTGCTTACCTTAGTAGGTACTCTTACATCCTTCTGCAGGATGGAAAGGTCCTTATAATACTTCTGGAGGGCTTCATTCAGTCTTTCCACACTTATGGACATGGCTTCATCCAGGGCTTCATAGTCATAAGATGAAGACTTCCTAATTCTTTTAAACTGCTTGTTCTGAAGTTGCCTGAGGTAGTATCCCCACCGATTGGGGAAATCACGTAATAGGGCACCAATTAAAGACACTACAAGAGGGGAACCTGGAAGAAAAAAAAAAAAAAAAAAAGGAAAGAAAACCAACAATGTCAAACCTTTTAAAAGAAAATCATTAGCAAAGAGACAGACAGACAGGCAGGCAGGTAGACATGTCTACCAGGTATTTCCATTCTACATCAGAACAGAGAAAAGGAAATTTAATTCTACCTCCACAAGGCTGCTCACTCATTGCCCTCCCCCTCTTTGTCCCCATGGCCATCCCCCTAGATTCGATCATCATCAAAGCTCCCTTGAACCAAAACAGTCTTCAAATAAGAGCATGGCAACTTCTACTCTCTTGCTGCCCTTCTACCCATCTTTTATATCATAACCAGAAAAACCAGTAGATGACACTCAGACCCAGGCTACAAAGGAAGGAAGCAGCACATGGCAACCGCCTTCCAGGCTATCTCTGCAGACCAGGGCCAGAGGCTCTCCTCTCACCTGATCTGGGGTGGCTACAGGCACCTCAAGGCTTCTGAACAGAGAAAGAGACAGGATCAGGTGTTTGAGTAGCCAATATCAACTGGACAGATGTGTGGAGGATGGATTACAACAAGAAGAAGCAAGATACAGGAAGCCCAGTTAGGCAAGAAATAATAAAATTCTGAATTAGGGATGACTTCATGACTAAATTACTTAATGGCACCATGAAAAAACCCAAGGGCAAAGGAGAAGGCATATCAAAATTAATTATTAACATTCCCGTGTTGATCTAAATGAGGGGGCCCCCCATCTCTCAAATCAATATGCTCCTCTTTAAAGGAATTTACCTTTGCACTCCCTCACGATGCTATGAGCTTGTTCGGGCAGATCTGTTTTTTTCATATTAACAAAGAGCGACAAGATTTCCAATCCTTTCTCTTTTCTTAAGCCACTCTCCACAGGGACTACATATTTGGGACCTGTAATGGGAGCAAAAGAAAAAGAAATAAACCTCAAGGCACAGCTCAATAAACAGAGTCAAAAAGTAAAAGACACTGGGCAACCAGCGCAGGGACACTTACCCATCACTGAGTCGGTCACACTTTTATCTCTACTGGTGAGAAGGATCTGATGGTGATTGTCAAAAGCTTTTAGCACCCACGAATCCCATATGTCGTCCAAGATCAAAAGAGACCTAGGATAGGAAGCAAACTCTCAGGACTCCTGAGAGCAATTGGGGTATCTCCTTCTAAAAGAGGTAACGTGACCATACTATGAGAAGCTAGGAGGGGGCTGGCCTCAAGTCCTGCCTTTGGCCCCCACCAGCTCTATGATCCTAGGCAAATTCTTTCACTTCTCATTGCTCCAGGCAAGACAGGCAGGCAGGCAACAAGCACTGACTTAGCTCCTGTGTATTTCATTAAGCAACAGAGAAATTAATACAAGTAAAAAGATCTAGTTTTTTATATTCTAATGGGAAAAAGCATCTTTCTGCAGAAGAAAGAGGCAAAGCGAGGTACTCGTGGTGGAGTGCGGATGGGAGTGATTCCCTCCTCATGGGCAAAGGGGAAAAACCTTATCAAGGTTGCCCCACAGCAATGAAATCCTAAGTTCAATCAAAAAACATGCCTTCATATAATCAGCAAGAATGTTCTTCTAGATGCAAATTATTTACCATTATATGGAAAATGGTTCAAATAATTAAATAATAAGGAAAACAAAGAATAATTCTGTGATTTCACCTAACACCCAGCAATTAGCCAAGAATTTTAATGAAAATCCACTAGACCCCAGAAAACTTTCCTGCCAGAGATATTGACTTTTTGTATTTTCCTGAACTGCTTTTTAATCACCCAGAGAATTACTTCTTACTGAGAGTAATCAAATAGAGTTTAGTAAGAAGATTTTGTTTAACCCCTAAGGCTCTGTACCAAATTGGGAATCGACCCTGACAGTGAAAAAGTGAAAGGAAGGAAGGAAGCGGCACCTATTAGGTACCAGGCACCTTGTTAAATGCTATACAGATATCACTTTGGCTGATCCTCACAACAATCCAACTGGGAAGTTCTTCCAAGCTGAACCAGGACTTCCATCCATTATTTCCAGTTTTGCTTTCAGAGACAAACTGATCAAGCTTAATCTCTCTTCTAGATAAAATCATAAATCAAGAACTTTAAGGGACCAGATGCTAACACTCTCATTTTATACATGAAGCCCAGAAGAACTTGCCTAGTACCACGAGCTCATAAAGGAGACAAGACTCAAATCCAGGTCCAGTCCATGTACTCTTCTCCTGCTGTTATTTTATTGACAGAATACCCAAAGACAGATGTCAAAACCAGCTCCCCTTAATCTATATAATCCTAAGAAATGATGAGAAAAAACCAGGAGAGAGGCCCCCATTCTCAATTTCTACCTTGGGCACTTGCGTAGCATCAAGAAATGAAGGCGGTCTTTGGCTTCTTCAAGGTTCAATGGGAGTCTCTGGGAAAAAGCACCATCCTGGTCCAGTCTTGTGCACAGATTCTGGAGTTTCATCAGGAGCCCAGATTTGTCTTGTTTGCCAATGGAGACCCAATGCACACCTCCTGGAAAGCATGCTGGGAAAGACAGCAAGCAAGACACAAAGGTCAAACTATGATTTGAAGAAGCTTTCAATATAGAGCACTGCACTAATAAAAGGCAGCTCTACTCCAAGTATACATCTCACTCTTGCTTCTTTGAAAAAGGAAGAAATAATAGAAGATCAGGTCATTCTAAGGGGGAAGGGACTTGTTGGGGTATTTGTGGGAATGTCTCTCTCCTCTCAGCATGGCTGCCTCTGGCACTATGGAATGAGAGCTGGCCAGAGAGTCAGCAAGACCCACATATTAGACTCAGAGACATCTTTGATGTTGGACATGGCCAATGTGAAAAATTTGTCGTCTGATTATATAGGTTTGTAATTCCTACATGCTAACATAGAATGGTACAAACCTGGGCCAGTTACCTTGTCACTTAGATCCTCAAAGGAAGCAGGGAAGCCAAGAGGTAGAAGGAGAGAGTGCAGGCATTCCAAGTCCAAGGGACAGACAGAGACAAGGGTCAGGCCGTGACAGTGACTCATGTGCAAGGAAGCACAGCACGAGAAGACCAGCAAGGAAGGGAGGAGCTAGGTTATGAAGGCTTTAGAAATCACAATGGATCTCCTGGATGAGCAGGAGGTAACAAGGAGCCACTGCTCTTCACTGAACAAAGCAGGGAAGAGGCATCATCAGTCATATATTTTAAATTACAAAATTTTAAAATACAAAGTTAATTTGTACAATCCTCAGAGATCAAAAGTCGTGATATACAGGACGGACCCATTAAGGGTTAACAGATTTACTTAATTTAAAATAAAGAACAAAAACTATTCAAAAAGACATTGGTAATTAAGAGAAAGTGCTGCTGGCACACCAACAAAAGGCTCTCTTTTACCAAGAGGGCACAGTAGAGGGCACACATACCTCAGATTCAGAAACAAAAAGGAAGGTGAGATATACCTAACTCTTCCTATACTAGGTGCCCAGTGATGGGGGAATGGCCAAATGCCCGGTATGAGGAGGTAAGACAGAGTATAGTGGTCCCCTAAAGGAAGACTAGAGGGACGAGGAAAGCCAAGATAAATAGGGAGGCTCAAAGAAATCGAGAGAACAAGACCCAAAAGGAGGGCAGTGATGGGGAGGCTCTAACCTGGGCCCAATGAGGAGAAATGAGAATGGAGAACAGAAAGACCCCAGAGAGGGGCTTTGTGTAGAAGGGCAGAGGAGAGTCATCTCTGGAAGCCTAGAAGCAACTACAGATGCATATCTATATACACATATATACATACATGCATATATCAAATATGTAACATTTATTAATAGTAATTTTTGTTTAATAACAAGCTCTAAGACTTCATTACTCAATGTGTGCATGGGTGTCCATGCAGCCATGTGAGCATTTAGATTTCTGTCCAGGAAAATATGTGAAGAACAATTCTCTCAAGAAAGAAGTTGGAAACTTTGACTACAGAACATTCACTATGTTTTTGAGACATTTTGTCAGACCTTTTTGCTGAGTTGCTTTATTTTGTGGCACAGAGGAAAGAGAGCTGAGATGAGTCAGTAAGTCCTGAGTTCAAGTCCAGTCTCAGACACTTACTACTTGGTATGACTTTGGGCAATCAATTCACCTATCTCAGAGTCTTCATCTATAAAATAGAAGCAAATAATAGCACCCTACCTTCCAGGGTTGTTGTGAGGATTAAATAACTTTTTAAGAAGTAGCTAGCAAAATGCACTGTTGTTAGAGTTATAAACTGATGCAACCATTCCAGAGAGCAATTTGGAACTATACCCAAAGGATGATAAAACTGTGCATATCCTTTGACCCATTAATATCACTTACTGGGTCTATATCCCAGAGAACAAAAAAAAAGAAAATGGACCTATATGTAAAACAACTCTTTTTTTTGGTAACAAAGAATTAGAAATTGAAGGGATACCCATCAATTGGGGAATGGCTAAGAAAATTATGGTATGTGATTGTCATAGAATACTACTGCGCTATTAAGAAATGACTAGCAGGATACTTTCAGGAACATGAACTGATGCAAAGGGGAATACTATATACAGTAACAGCTATATTGTATAACTGCTATTCTCAGCAACACAATGAACCAGGACAATTCCAAAGGACTCATGGAGAAAAATTTGATTCCTCCTATGGAGAAAGAACTGATGGAGTCTAAATGCAGATTGAAGTATAATTTCTTACTTCCTTTAATATTCTTGAGGGTTTTTTGATCTGCATTTTCTTTTGAAAAATGGTTACTATGGAAATGTTTTGCATGACTACACATGTATAATCTATATTAAATTGCTTGCCTTCTCAATGAGGGCAAGGGGAAAAAAAGAGGGAGAGATCTGAAACGCAAAGATTTAAAAAAATCAGCGTTAAAAGATTTTTTTTATATGTAAACATTTTGAGAAAAAAATTAAACATAAAAAAGTGGTTATCACAATGCCTAGCACAGATAAATTACTATATAAAAGCTTATTCCCTTCTTCTATTTCCCTTTGTTACAAGGAAGTCTACACTACAAGGTATGGTAAGGATGACTTAAGTTGTCAGGAAAAGAGTAGGGTATTAAAAACAAAAGACGTAAATAAAATTATATATATTATATATGTATAATAAACTATATATATATATATATATACACACATATATATATACACACACACACACATACACTATAATGTATATATTTATATATTGCATAGTGGTCATTTTCTTTTAAGTAATTACTTCTTATTTATATTATATTTTTATATAGCATTCCCCAAACAGGGTACAATTAAAAATTAGCCAACCACAGAATTTTTACCATACCATATGAAATAATCCCCATAAATCTTACTTTAGGAAAATAAATAAAGCCAATAATCCTCACATCACTGCATGATACTTAGCTAAGAAGGTGTTTATCATTTGTTTCGGCAAACAACCTAAACATCTTTGTTTTGGGCATAAGAGGATGCAAATTAGCCTTGACTAAGAGCTCAGACTTGTTCCTAGCTTTTTTTGACCCATATCAACTTGCCCTGACTAGTGTCTATCTGATGCTCACCTGGAAGAAATGAAATTCTGTGACTATCATTAAGCAGAACCTCCCTGCCCTGCTCCCCACACCCCCACTTCACTAAGGGCAAACAAAGTGATTTGGTATAAAGCAATCTAGCGTGAAAGTCCATTATCCACCAAAAAGATAGGCAAGGACTGGATAACAGTCAGAAGGCCTAGATTTTAAGCTCATCTCTGCTTCTTAGTCTCTAAAATCTGACTCCCAGATTTTAGGAAATATAGCCTGAGAGTTAGAAGGGACCTCTAAATGACATCATCTCCTGGGCCTCAGTTTCCTCCTTTGTAAAATGAGATGTCTCTAAGATTCTCTTCTGGTTCTAACCCTATGATAATAAGGAAAGAAGTGATTTACTGATACATTAAGAGAATGGTAAGGGGGAGAAGGAAAGGAAGGAAAGAGGGAAATACAAAGAATTTGGTAATCAGAAATCTAAAGATTAATGTTCATAGATTCTGGAGAGAATATGATTAGCAAAAGATACAAAAGACAAAATAGTAAATACTGGAGAGACAGTGAGAAGGCTGGCATACTGACTGTAGCTGGAGCTAAAGATTGGTTTCATCATCTCTGGAAAATAATTAGATTAGTACCTGAAAAAATTCACTAAACTGCACATGGCTTGTCCCAGAAATATCATTACTAGATTCAACAGAGGAAAAAGGACCCAAATAGTAACAAAAACATTTATGAGCAGCACTTGTTTTTTTTTTTAATAGCCAAGTGATTTCCATCAATTAGAAAAAAGCTTCTTAAACTGTGGATCTTGATCAGTTACATGAGGTCATATAACTGAATGTGGGGGTCAAGAAATTATGATTTATTATCAGAAATGTTTGATATACATACCTAATGATCCAAAGTCATATAAAAATTTCTTGGGGAAAAAAGGAACCTCAAGTAGAAGTTTAAGAAGTCCAGAATTAGAAAACAAATTGCGGTATACGAATACATAATGTTCCTTCATAAGAAGGAACAAAAAAGAATTCTGAGAAACTGGGAAGACCTGCATAAACTGAAGCAAAACAAAGCCGGCAGAACCAGCAGACCACGTGTCATGATGACCACAATAACATAAAGAAAAGCCCCAATGGAAGACTTTGTAACTCTGAGCCATGCAGTCACCAATCCTGACTTCAGAAGATTGAGAGATGAAGCATGGCTCCCATTTATAAGTAGGCAGGTGGTGAACTATAGGACCAAAGTAAGACACAGGCTGACATGCTGATTTGTTTCAATTGTTTGTCACAAGGAAGGGTTCTACTGGAACCCTTTTAGAATATCATTTTAGAGTAAGAACTCTATCCCCCCCCAAATGTGGTTTTTTTCAGTCAATAAATATTTATTGAGCATATTCTGTGCTAAATTATGACAATACAAAGAAAGGTAAAAGATGGTGTCTATCCCTGAGTAGCTCAAAATATAATAGGGGAGACAGGGAGCAAATAAGTGCGCACAAACAAGACAAAGAGGAAGCAAGTAAGGGAAGGGCTAATAAGGAAATTAAGAGGGATTGGAAAAGACTTCTTGTAGAAGGTGGGATTTTAATTGGGGACTTGAAGGAAGTCTGGGAAAGAAATGAACTCAAAAGACAAGAATCTTCCTTGGCAAAAAAGTGATTTTCATTTTCCTGACATTTCAAAACTGGACATCCCATTACTGACTGTAACTACTATGACATAATATAATTTTTTTAAAATCTAGGCCCAAGCCTTATTCTTTATTATTTAGGCTCAACTTTGACACAAACTGAGAAATAGGCTAAGCTATGAAGATCAGATGTATTACTCGGAAAAGTCCCCCAAAATAATTCATGTAATTAAAAACTACTTTCAAGAGGAGGGAAGAAAAAAGAAAGAAGAAGAAAGAGGAGGAGAAAATCAACTGAATTGCCCACATTCACACAGCTCATTAATGCCAGAGAAAGGATAATATGACTAAAATTTAATTCAAATTTTCTAGAATCAAAGTACAACAAAAATGTTTTTTGAACATCTACTCTCTACACAAGGCACTACACAGACCGAGCACTAAAGACAGATCTACAAAAAGCATCTGGGAACCTAGCAATGCTTAGTTATGGAAGGAATACTTGGTCTGTGTGAACTTACTCAAATTACTTCACCTCTTTTGGAACTTCACTTTACCCAAATGTAAAATATAAATTGGACTACATGAGTCCTAAGGTCCTTTCTAAATGAATAAGATCCTAAGTCTGGGGCTCCAAAAGTAATCATAAGTGCCAGTCACAGGCACAGAATAAATACCGATTAAAGGATTTACAGAAAAATAGCACAGTGCAATTGAAAGCCTTAGATATGGAGTCTGAGGTCCTGAGTTTGAATCCCAGGCTTAACACTTATTACTTAGGTGATACTGAGAAATCCTTTCCCTTGCCCAGACCTCCATTTACTTATATGAAAAGAGAGGGGTTGGACCGAGTAGCTTCTAAGGCTTTCTCCAACACCAGCCTGTGATCCCATTGATATGGGTGCAGGTCCATGAAGCCAAGTATGGGATCTCCCCCAAGCACTTCTCTTGAGTACTTTTCAACCTGCCATGTCCCTTTCAGATTGCTTGTGGGTGTTTCTTGGGAGCAGGGATTGTATTTTTGGCTTGGATTTGTATTCCCAATATCACACGAAGACTGGCACAAAATAAGCACTTAATAAATCCTGTATGTACATCTTTCTTTTGTCAATCTAAGAAAGGTCAAAGCTAGAGGTGGAGATTTGGAAATCAGATCCACTAGCCTCATGGACATAAATAAGGCTACAAGGGTGTAGTGTTCTCCTTGGTTCAGTTTCCTAGAGGTCTCTAGGAGCAGTCTTCCTTTCAGTGAGAGTAATCACCCCAAGTACAGCCAAGTGTTCAAGTCCAAATCCTTTATTGTCTCTTTCAAAGTCTTGTCTCCTTTCCTGGGGCCCAGTTAGCTTTCTCAGAGGCCTATCTCTCTTCTTGGTTCTGAGAGCTTGAGCTCCTGCTGCCAGTCCTTTGCTTTCTCTGCCTCTGCCAGCTTCTTCTGTGGCTCTCAGTCCCTGCTTACTTATATGCTCCACACTGAGTATAAACTATTATATCACTAGAAAACCATTATTTGTTGTAGAATTAAATCAATCATACTGAACCATGCTAAACTAGATTACTATTGTCTCTCTCAATTCCACTGACTTAGCTCCTAGTTTCAAGTTCAGAGTTCTAGCCCATAACATGGAGTATTCCTCCAGGTCCTGAATGAACTTAGAGTCAAATGAGGGCCAAAAAAGTCAGAGACTTGCCTGTAGCTTTACTCCAGATAAGCAGAAGAACAAGGGCCTGAACCCAAAAGCCCAGTGCCAAAAGCAGCTCTTTCCAAAGTACCACACTGCCTTTCTTGGGCTGACTCCCAGATTTTAGGAAATATAACCTGAGAGCTAGAAGAGACCTCAGAGGTCAAGTTCAACCCCCTCATTTTATAGTTAAAGAAAACAAGATTCAAAGAAGTTATTTTCCCAAGATCCCAATGCAACAAGTGTGAGAGGCAGGTATTGAATCCAGATTGCCAACCTCCAAAAAGCCAGTGATCTTCCCACTGTGCCATGTTCTCTCATGACTCCCACATAGTTCATACATAATACAATGATTTTAAATGAATTTTTTTCTATAGTTTTGTTAGTAAGATAAAAAAGTTGATGATTTGTATTGGCTCATTTTATTCCCTGCTGTTTTACTGAAGTTACTAATCATTCTAATCCACTTTTTAAAATTAAAGATAGGATTTTCCAAATAAATAATTATACTGCCCATAAGTTGGACTTCAAAATGGGTTCATGACCTAGGCACAAAGAATGAGATTATAAATAAATTAGAGGCACACAGATTAGTTTACCTCTCAGACCTGTGGAAGAGGAAGGAATTTATGACCAAAAAAGATCTAGAGATCATTATTGATCACAAAATAGAAAATTTGATTATATCAAATTGAAAAGTTTTTGTACAAACAAAACTAATGCAGACAAGATTAGAAGGGAAGCAATAAGCTGGGAAAACATTTTTACAGTCAAAGGTTCTGATAAAGGCCTCATTTCTAAAATATATAGAGAACTGACTATAATTTATAAGAAATCAAGCCATTCTCCAATTGATAAATGGTCAAAGGATATCAACAGACAATATTCATTTGAAGAAATTGAAACTATTTCTAGCCATATGAAAAGATGCTCCAAGTCATTATTAATCAGAGAAATGCAAATTAAGACATCTCTGAGATACGACTACACACCTGTCAGACTGGCTAGAATGACAGGGAACGATAACGCGAAATGTTGGAGGGGATGTGGGAAAACAGGGACACTGATACATTGTTGATGGAATTGTGAATACATCCAGCCATTCTGGAGAGCAGTTTGGAACTATGCTCAAAAAGTTATCAAACTGTGCATACCCTTTGATCCAGCAGTGTTACTACTGGGATTATATCCCAAAGAAATACTAAAGAAGGGAAAGGGATCTGTATGTGCATGAATGTTTGTGGCAGCCCTTTTTGTAGTGTCTAGAAACTGGAAAATGAATGGATGCCCATCAATTGGAGAATGGCTGAATAAATTGTGGTATATGAATGTTATGGAATATTATTTTTTAGTAAGAAATGACCAGCAGGATGATTTCAGAAGGGCCTGGAGAGACCCATGCAAACTGATGATGAGTGAAATGAGCAAGGCCAGGAGATCATTATATACCTCAACAACAATACTATATGATGATCAATTCTGATGGACGTGACCCTCTTCAACAATGAGATGAACCAAATCAGTTCCAACAGTGCAGTAATGAATTGAACCAGCTACACCCAGTGAAAGAACTCTGGGAAATGAGTATGAACCACTACATAGAATTCCTAATGCCTCTATTTTTGTCCACCTGCATTTTTGATTTCCTTCAGAGGTTAATTGCACACTATTTCAAAGTTCGATTTTTTTCATACAGCAAAATAACTGTTTGGACATGTATACATATATTGTATTTAACTTATACTTTAACATATTTAACATGTATTGGTCAACCTGCCATCTGGGGGAAGGGGAGGAAGGAGGGAAAAATTGGAACAAAAGGTTTGGCAATTGTCAATGCTGAAAAATTACCCATGCACATATCTTGTAAATAAAAAGCTATAACACACTAATGGTAGAGTTGTGAATTAGTACAACCATTCAAAAAATTCTGTTGGAAGCATGTTCAAAGTCACAAAACCATGTTTACCCTCTAAGCCCAGATTTGTTACTATCAGACTTATACCTCCTAGAGAGATCAAAGAAAAAGGAAAAGGACTCATATGTGAATAAATATTTATGGAATCTCTTTTTGTTATAACAAAGAAATAGGAACTAAAAAGGGGAGAGGGGACAGAATGCCCATCAAGCAGGAAACAGCTAAATAAATCTTAAGATATAAATGTAATAGATTTTTATTGCAATTATAAAAGGAGCAATACCAGATGAACTGATGTAGAATGAAATGAGCAGAACCCGGAAAACATTATAAATAAAAACTACCTTAAAAAACACAAAAAAAAACAGATCAATACAATGATCTGCCATGATTTCAGGGGACTATGCTATCTACCACCTCCTGACATGGAGGTAAAGGGCTCCAAGTAGCAGAATAAGATAAGTATTTTTGGATATAACCAATATGGAAATCTGTTTTACCTGACTATGCAGACTTATTACAAAATTTTCATTTTTCTTTTTTTTGCAATGGGGTAGGGAGAAAGAATAAATAGCGTTACCAAAAAAAAAAAAAAAAAAAAAAGAAGGAAAAAAAAAAGTCACTGAAGGACTTATTTAAAAAAAAAACATATAGAAGACAATGAAACAGAATGAAAGCTAGAAGGAATCAGAATTAAGTAGAACTTGTTTGAAAATTAAGGTGAAGTTTTATTTTTATATATATACACACACACACACAAACACATACACATATCCACATATATATACATTCTACATATAAATGTACTATATATCTATATAGTATATATAGATATTGATACAGATATAGATATATATGTATATAGGTAAATAATATGTAGGTATGTGTCTATACGTATATATGTGTGTGTATATACATAAGTTATATTAAAAATTATTGTACTTCAAAGAGAATTAAAGTGTAATGTACAATCTTTTTCTATTGTACTAGGCATATGGAGATGTTAATTTTATTTTGTTTTGTTAAGCTCTATATAAAAAAAAGTAAAGCTCTGCCTTCAATCCACCACAATATCCTATCTCTCATAATATAATGAGGAATAAAAATTTCACAGGACATAAGATCCTTAGCCACATGACTTCTAAGATAGTTCTCAACCCAATGATTCTGAGAATTCCAGCTTATAGTGACCTGATCAAATCTGTCAGCCAACCCTCCCCAAATTATATAATTTCGAAGTAATCATTCCTGAAAAATACGTTATTAGCCATCATTCTCTCAAGACTTGAGCACTTACTCTGTAAGAGACTGTGGTCCCGGACAGCTTCTGCAGCTAGGACAGATTTCCCACAACCTGCCATTCCATAGACTGTGACCCATCCAGGTTCACCATCAAGCTTATAAAGCTTTTCCTGGATCGACTTCACCAGCTTCTTCCTGGTCACAAACACAACAGGCCTCTGCGGTACACCACCTTCACACAACACTGTTTTCACTGAAAATCAAAACAATGAGAACATAAAACAGTCAAAAAGTTACAGAGGAAACGTCACTAAATCACTGCACCATGCCTCATATTTTTAGTATATTTACAGGTCCCCAACCAATTCCACAAAAGGCGAACACTCTATTCCTGAAACTGTGGATTGGTCCACCATTATTCTGAAAATAATGAAATTCAGTAAAAAGGGACTAAACTGAGCATACTCTCTGATATAGAGATCACACTACAACATATATTCTCCAAGTAGATCAAAAACAAAAGATACCATGGACATCAAAGTATCATAACACCCCTTCAGTGGTAATAAAAAAAACTGGAGAAAAAGATGATGCACATTGATTGGGGGATAGTTAAATAAAATATGGTACAAGAATATAATGGAATATTATTGCACCACGATAAAAGACAGCAAGAAAATAAGGGTAGATTCATATGATGCAATGTGAAGAAATCAGAAGCAAGGAAACTATATATACCTTAACTATAACAGTGTAAATAATCAAAAATTTGAATTTTGTTTTATTATAACCAATCAGGCTCTCAAAGATGATATAAAGTCCATTTTTTGCCCTTTGTTAGAGAGGTGGGGGCCTATAGGTGTAAATACTGTAGATACTGTGCTTGTTACTTTTGCTGAACTGTTTTTTCTTTTCTTCTTCTCTTTTCTCACATAAGGAAGAGCATGAAAGGTGGTTGAAAGATAAATTTACTGGAAACAAAAGTAATATAAAAACAACAGATAACTATAAAAATTTCAAATAATAAAAGAAACTGAAATATAAATCTTTTTTTCCCCCCTGAGGCAATCGGGGTTAAGTGACTTGCCCAGGGTCACACAGCTAGGAAGTATTAAATGTCTGAGGATGGATTTGAAACTCAGGTCCTCCTGACTTCAGAACCAATGCTCTATCTATCCACTGTACCATCTAGCTGCCCCCTGAAATATAAATCTAATAGAAAGTACAAATGAACAAACTTCAAAGCCATGACTTCATATTTTTGGTCTCTGTCCTAAACTTTCTCAATCTCTCTGTACATAGGGCTGGATGGAAACTTCAGAGACTTCATCCAGGAAATGTGGTTTGGCCAGAAACTGAAACGGGAGACAAACGCAAAGAATCCCAGATGAAGAAAACAGCAAATGAATAATGAAAAAAAACAATAAAAGTCCCTGTGAAGAAAAAGGCAGTTCAGAAGAAGGGAACAAGGTTGGAGAAGAGAAAATGATAAGATTATATATCTGTCACCAATTGCTAGAGCAGCCTAAATTTGACATGAGATGAAACTTAAGAAAGGGAATGGTTCTGGGCATCCTTTCACTTAATGACTGTTAATTGGAGATGGCTACTCTCAAGCTACTTTTTGTCAACTTGTAAACTAAATCAGCCTTGATTTCTTACAAATGAGAAGACAGGATAATTTGGAGGCTTCCAGCTCAGCACCCAAAGGACAAAGAAAATGAGCCAGTGACTAATGTCATTTACTCATATGAAAAACCACAGCACATTTCCTTCAATAAAGGCAAAAGAAGCTCCCTGGGCCAGTCATATCTATCCTCTACTCCCTGACTCCCCTGGCTACCTCAGCTGAGTGGTTCTTTCTCTGATACTAATGCCTGGAAAGAAGAACATGAAGGTACCAGTGTCTATCAGAATGCAGGCAAAGTAGATGAGAGTATCTGCCCTATAAAGCAATTACAAAAACTAGAATGAGGAAAGCTGCAGCACAGAGATAAATGATACAACTCCTGAAAAGTAACGTCTCTTATAAGTGAAATTATCCCACAGGAAACAGGTTCTGTAACCTCAAGGAGTTTAAACAGTGAGCACAAGTTCCTGGTCTTTATGTTATTAGCTGCCTAATAAGCAGCTGTAAAATTGATCCATTACACTTTCCCTCCCAAATTAAAAAGCTTTGACTAAGTTTCATTGCTTTCCTTGAAATTCACATGATATAATTACTCAAATTCTGTCTCTGAATTAGGGAATTAAGTCACTTTCCCTCTCTGCACCTCTGTTTCTTCAACTGTAAATGAAGGGTCCTTTATAACCCAAGAGCCACTTTCCCTCTTGGGGTCTCCTCTTTCCTAACTATAAAATGAAAGGAATGGACTCAACCACTTCTAACGTCCCTTCCAACTTTCAATCAATGACCCTCTGATTTGAAAGAGCATCTATGAGCATCTCCATGGCCCCCAAATTCACCCTAGCTCTGTCCCTGACTGAGGGAGACATGGGGAGAAGGAAGATGTGTGGCTTTGGGCAAGTGCTCCACTTTTCTGATGCTCAGATTCCTCATCGATTAAATAAGGGAAATTGGGTTTGATGACCCTCTAAGGTACCTGATGGGCCAAACCTTTTAATCCTATAATGCAGTACCACTAGTGATGAACCTCTTCACACCATCCCAGCAAGTCCCCAAGAAGTCAGTTTTTCTGCCCACGCAGGGCCTACTCACTGGCATGACCTTCAGAGGCTCTTTCGCTTTTCTCTTCTATAAAATAAAGGGGTTGGATTTGATGGCCTATAAGATCCCTCTTAGCACTAATCTTATAAACTTTGCATCTTATGAGATAAAATTTTAGCATTTTAGAGTTTCTTGACAGAACATGAGCCAATTCACAGATACTAACCATATGAAGTCACCCCATCTGCTGAATCTTTTCCATTATGGGAACTAAGAGGGATACCGTCTTGAAGAAGGAAAGCCAAATCTTTGTAACCTTCATGTAGCAGAGCATTGTAGAAAGATATGTATGAATTATTATCTTTTTCAAGTAACACCCTAATCAGCATAGCTGCTCTCTTCTTTTGGGTAGGCTAAAAAGAAAAAACAAAAGAAAACTTAGCATATATGATAAGGACTCCCCCCACACACATATACACACACAAGCAAGCCTCCAGGATAAATTCTGAAAACTTCTAAGGCCATAAAAGTAGCCTTAGAACAAGAGTCCTTAATCTTTTTTTGTGTCATGGATCCCTTTGGTAGCCTAATGAAATCTAGGGACTCATTTCAGAAGGTTTTAAAATAATTAAAGGTCAAATTTCAGTTAAAGGTGAGTGAAAATAAAATCATAATTTTTTTCCCATCCAAGTTCACAGACATCCCCATCCCAAAATCTATTCACAGATCTGGGGAGTGGGGAAAGGTGTGGGGGGAGGAGGGGACGCATAAGAACTTCTTCAGAAGATAATTAATAGAAGGACCAAAATGTATTAATATCTTAAAAACTGGGCTTTGATACTGTACATCTTTTTATCCATAAAACAAGGAAAATAGAAATAGGATGAAAATTGTATTTCAAAATAAAATTACAATATCTCTTATAATTATTTATAAATTTGAGTCCAAACTGTATTTAAACAGGTACAATTTATTGTAAATAATTAAAAAATTATTTTAAAACTCTTACATCAAATAACATACTTAGTCCTTCTAATTTTAAGAAGGGGAGCGGGGGAAAAAGGAAATGTACCTGATCTCTTATTTTCTCCTCCTCTGATAAACTAAGAGCTCGATCAGAAATCATGTGATCCATGAGGTAGGAAGTCTTGATGTCTCTTTCCAGGGCTTCCTTGTGCTGTAACAAACAGTTCCAAGCTTTGGCATCCATCCTCCTCCAAGCTGATCTTCCTTCTCAGGACGGTCAAACATGAGCTGTAATCAAGATACCAAAAAGCTGGAGTGGAGGGCAGTCCCACCCCAGCTGGTTTCCTCCACCAGGATGATTAAAACTAGCCTCTGGAATTGTCTGGGCCATTTACAAGGTGGAAATCCTATCACTACCAGCTCTTTGTCTGTGTTAGGAAAAGCTTTTCATGTGCTCAGCATTCCCAGCTGGGCTACAGAGCAAGACAAAACAAGAGGAAACCCTTCCCCCACAGCATACTCTGATGTCATCCCTTGGACTCAGGGCAAAAGAAGGTACAGTAAAAATCAGGCTTCCACAATCTGCTTTCCAAATTCCTGAGAACCAAAGCTGTATATATAACATTCAATAGTAGTGAAAGCTCCTGTTTCTAAGTTAATCAAAATTTCTCCCCAAGTTTAGTACAGCAAGATTCTAAAATGGTTATTTACAAATGACCATGTTTAAAATAAATATCACCAAATGAGGTAGGGACCCAAAATAGAAATGTGACCACTTGTCTGCATTTGTCAATGTTCATACAAATGCAGATGGCTGGAATTAATCAAAGCTTCTTTTGTGAAAACAGGAGGAAAACCTAGAGGTCTGGAAGTGAAAAGTTCTAGGAGCTTCTGAAATTCTGCTAAATATTTTAATGTAGGAATATTTCAAAAAAGCATATAATGTAATGGAAAGATCATCAGCATGCGATTTGGGACCTGATTTAAATTCTAACATTAGCTGTGATCGAAACAAGTCACAGAACTTTTCTGAACCTCCATTGCTTCAACTGTGAAATGGGGAATAACATTATGCTACTGATCTACATCACAGCACTGCTCTGTGGAAAAGTCCTTTGCCATAATAGTAACACTTCACCTTTATAAAGTACTTTAAGATTTGCATGGTGATCCTCACTATAATAATCATGCTAAATAGATGCTACTATTATTCTTAATATACAAATAAGGAAACTGAGTCTGAAACAAACTTGCCCAAAGTAGGTCAGTCTATCTTTGTCTCTTACAGACACACATCCCCACCGCCCCAACAAGAGTCCGAAGTAGGATTTTAACATAGGTCTCCCTTACTCCAGCTAAGGGGCACAGGGAATGGAGCATAAGGAAACTGAGTCTGAAACAAACTTGCCCAAAGTAGGTCAGTCTATCTTTGTCTCTTACAGACACACATCCCCACCGCCCCAACAAGAGTCTGAAGTAGGATTTTAACATAGGTCTCCCTTACTCCAGCTAAGGGGCACATGGAATGGAGCAAAGGGCCTAAAATAAAGAACTCTCATTTTCCCCAGTTAAAATCTGACCTCGGACACTTATTAGCTGTGTGACCCTGCACAAGCCACAACCCTATTTGCCTCAATTTTCTCATTTGTAAAATGAACTGGCAAAACACTCCAGTATTTTTTGGCAAGAAAATGCCAGATGGGGATCACAAACATGGGAACACAACTAAACAACAATTTACTTACTCCAAGTACAGCACTCTGCACTGAACCACCTAGCTTCTTCTTAGGGTGCCATATAAATGAGTTATTTTGTGTCTTATTTGAATTTAACTGAGGAAGTCAAAGCTATGGCCTTGCTCAATGGAAAGTTTCCCCTATGAGCACATCTCAGTTTTCTGCCCCTCCTTCTCTCCAGTGTTTACAGAATGTTCAAAGGTAACAGGCAATAGCAAAAGTGAAATTACTAGGGCAGTATTTCCTCAAACCTATCTGAACAGGGAACATAACAATAAGTATACAGCCAGAATCCATAAATGCTGGTTAGGGGAGCTCAGGATGTGAAATACCAGACTGAGAGAGATCAGAGAGGTTTGGCTGAAAAACTGTCCCCTGGAAATAAAAAATGTCTTCCTACTAAACCCCAAGTTTTGTCACTTAGGAACAAGCCAAAACATGCTACCTGTGTGAAGTGGAGAGAGCTGGGTTATGCCACTCTTGTCAATGTAGGCAAGCAGCTTACTAAAAATAAAAAGTAGTTCTTCCTACTATGTACCAGATTCAAAAGTGAAAGAACGGTTACCTTCAAAGACCTTATATTCTAGAAGTGAGTTCTAAGGTCTGCTCTTCATCTTCAAATGCTAGTGTTTTCTCGCCTGAATATATATGATATATATATATATATGATATATAAGTATGTAATATGTATTTAGAAACACACATTATGCATCTGTATTATACATATATTATGATGTATACATATAGAAATGCTATGTAGCTGTATTATACATATATTATGATGTATACATATAGAAATACTATGTATCTGTATTATACATATATTATGATGTATACATATAGAAATACTATGTATCTGTATTATACATATATTATGATGTATACATATAGAAATACTATGTATCTGTATTATACATATATTATGTATACATATAGAAATGCTATGTATCTGTATTATGTATAGATCAGGTATATGTGTTATGTACACATGTATATAAATTATATACCTGCATTGAATATATTATGCATTGTATTATGTATATAATATGTATATATTATGTATTATGTAGAGATCACATTATGTATGTTTTTGTATGTAAAATTACAGATTACAGATCTGTATTGTGTATGTTGTGCCTATCTAAGCTTTATACATGTATATAAAGATGAAATTATGTATCTGTTTTATACATATTACTATCACATACTGCACAAATTATGTATATATATGAATAATGTACACAGATACACAAATCATGAATATGTATTATGTATATTGTGCACTACTTTGCATATATTATGTATATAAAGAAACACAATTATCATTTGTATTATGTATATAGTGTCGGTCACATGTATATAATGTAAGTACATACGTATACACGCTAACATTTGACACATACAGGGTCAGCCAAACGCACGCACACACAAGCACCATTTTGCAGCACTTCCGAAGTTTGCAAAGGCTTTCCTTGAGCTCATCTGAGACATTAGTGCGCCCCAGAACGCAGCCCCCCGCGCGCAGGGCTCGTTTCCTGGCTGCCGCTGGGCACCCACCTTTCCCGGGAGGATACGTCCCTTCTCCGCAGCCCGCCTGCAGGTGCCGGTCCGGGGCAAGGCACGGCCTCTCCCGGAGAGGCCGCGGGGCGCAGCGCCCCTCGAGGGGCTTTTCCCCAGCTCTCGGACCCCCGAGCCCGGGACGGCGGGAAATTCTCCCGGACGCGTGGCTAGGGGCCGGGTTCCCGCCGGGATGCTCTGGAGGGAGGGGAGCGGTCCAAGTCCAAAAGGAGCCCTGTACAAAGGAACTTGCTCCTCGGGGCTCCGACCACAGCTGGGCCTCGGGTGCTTCTCTACAGGACGCAGAGGGCAGCAGCTACGGCCGCCTTCTCCTCATCCCGGAGGGAGGAGACGCGGCCACGGCCACCACACGCAACCCCCGCGCTCCGCCCCGCGGCCGGGAGGAGGAGGGGAAAGCAAGCGCGCACTCGCGAGCCCCAGCCCGGAGCCTGCCGCCGCCGGGAGCGCGCACGCGAGTGCCAGCGGGGACCAGGCTGCGCGCGCAACCAAACCTGGGCTTGGTTTTCAGGGGGGTGTGGTGCTCGATTGTTTTTGCCGCGCGCCCCTCGCTTTAATGCCCCGACCTTCGCAGCCCACAGTGTAGTCACTCCTCAGCCCTCCCAGGCTTTTGCCTCTCAGAGGGTCTGGGGCGTTTGCGCCCGGGCCGCCACGATATTATTGTCAGGCTGTTCGGGCTGCGCGCGCATTCCCACTCGAGCTTGATGTCTGTGGCGCTCACGCCCAGGTTTTCACAGCCCACCAAGTGAGGGCTCAGGCTGCGCGCGCAGCTAAGCCCCGGCCTCCTGGGGGGAGGGGGAGAGGGAGAGGCTCCGGGTCGCGCACGCGCGCGCGCGCTCTGCACTTAGCCATCGCCTGAAGGAGCAGAAAGCGGAGAAGGGCGGGGTGGCTACGCGGTGGAGCGCGCGCGGCGAGGACGAGCCCAGAGCGAGCGCGAGCGCGAGCGGCCCCGCCCCCCCGCCCCCGGCTCCCAGGGAAGAAGGAGGCGCGGCGCTGCCGGCTGCTGCTGCGGACGCCCTGACAGACAGACGGACGGACGGGCGGACGGACGGACTGACGTACGGACAGACGGATGCGCTAAGGTAAAGAAGCGGGCGGGGAGGCCCTCGGGGCCCCGGGCGGGGGAGGCTGCGATGCCCGCCCCCCACCCCGGCCTCGTCACGGTCAGCGGCCGCCCGTGTCCCCCCCCAGGACCCGCGGACATGTCCGAGGCGAAGCATCGAAAGAAGGCGGGCGCCAAGGGGGCGCCCCCGGAGCCGGGCCGACGCGGCGAGGCGGGGCAGCCCCCGGAGCCGGCCCGGGGAGCGGGAGGCGGCGGCGGCGGCGGCGGCGGCTGGGCAGACCCGCGGACCGTGCTGTGCCTGCTCTCCCTCGGGACCAGCCTGGCCTTGGCCTGGTAAGTGGGGGGTGCCCCGCACCCCCGTCCGTCCGTGCATCCGTCCCCGCACCCCGGCCCGGGCCTCGTGAAGCAGCAGCTGGCGCAGGCCGGCGCTTCCAGGCCCGCCCTTCTACAAAGGGGGAAACCGAGGCCACAGAAAGAACCCTCCCTACCTCGGGGAAAAAGCTTCTCAGCGTCCTTATTTCTAAAGAGGGCGAGCAGAATCCGGAGGGGTCTCCCCGAGCCTCGGCTTCTTCATTTGTAAAATGAGGGCGTTGGGCTGGATGATCCTAAAATCCCTTCCAGTGTCAGCTCTGAAAGCCCCTCCGGCCTTTGGGATTAAGTGACCCTGCCCCCTCCTCCTTCCCGCCACGGCTTCCTGTGGCTTCTCCCCCCCTCCTCCCACCCCCGCCCCTGACCGAGCATCTGCTTTGCCGGAGCTTCCGGGGGTGCTCTGTAACGTCTCTTTGTCAGCCCTAGGCCTGCATCTGTCCATGCCTCTGGTTCTCCAGACTGGGATCCCCAGATGTCTCTTGGACATCTGCAGCTGCGTGGCTTGTAGTCATCTTAGACTCAGCCCATCTTCTCCTCCATCCTCCTGAACTTGCCTCTCATGGGCAAAGGTACCCCCCCTCCCAGTCACCCAGTATCCAGAGCTAGATATCATCCTTCCTTCCTCACTCTCACCCCCCCAAGCCTCTGGGACACTTACACTACCCTGGGCAGCCCTCCTCTCCTCACCCCTGTACTGGGGTAGTAACTGCTGGTCAATCTGCCTTCTCACTACTTGAGTCCATCCCCTACTACAGTGTCAAAGCGATCATCCTACAGCACAGGCCCGACCGCATCACCTTCTTAGTCAACTCCTCCAGGCACAAATGTAAAATCCTCTGCCTTCCAAAGCCTGTCCTTACCTGGTTTTTCCTGCATCCACATTCTTACCTTCCATCCTTCATCTACTGCATAAGTGAAGAGCTTTGAGATCTCTTGTGGCCCAAATGCTTTACTCTTCTCGTCCAGTACATCTTACTCCTTTATAACTTTACTGTCCAGTAACATCGGCTTCCTTTGTGCTCCTCACACCAGACATTGCCTAACTCTGGGCATTTTCACTGGCCGTTCTCTCCCGTACCTGGAATGTTCTTCCTTTTCATTGTTCTTTCCTGGCTTCTTTGAAGTCTCAGCTAAAATTCCATCTTCTACAAAATGTCTCTCTTCCTCAGATAGGATTTTCAAGTGATCCTATATCTATCTATACATACATACATACATAAAACTCCACTTTCTACAAGAAATGTTTCTCATCCCTCTTTCATATTAGTGAACTCCTCAGATATTATCTTCAAGTGATCCTATATCTATCTATACATACATACATACCTACATACATACATACCTAAAACTCCACTTTCTACAAGAAATGTTTCTCATCCCTCTTTCATATTAGTGAATTCCTCAGATATTATCTTCAAGTGATCCTATATATCTTTACATAGATAACATTCCATCTTCTACAAGGTCTTTCTCATCTCTTCTTCATATTAGTGTTTTCCTCAGATATTATCTTCAAGTGATCCTATATATCTATATACATAGATAGATAACATTCCATCTTCTACAAGGTCTTTCCCAGCCCTCCTTCATATTAGTATCTTCCTCATATAGTATTTTCAAGTGATCCTATATATCTATCTATACCTACATACATACATACATACATAAAACTCCACTTTCTACAAGAAATGTTTCTCATCCCTCTTTCATATTAGTGAATTCCTCAGATATTATCTTCAAGTGATCCTATATATCTTTACATAGATAATATTCCATCTTCTACAAGGTCTTTCTCATCTCTTCTTCATATTAGTGAATTCCTCAGATATCATCTTCAAGTGATCCTATATATCTATATACATAGATAGATAACTTTCCATCTTCTACAAGGTCTTTCCCAGCCCTCCTTCATATTAGTGTCTTCCGCAGATATTATCTTCAAGTGATCCTATATATCTATTTATACATAGATAACATTCCATCTTCTACAAGAAGTCTTTCCCAGCCCTCCTTCATATTAGTGTCTTCCTCATATAGTATTTTCAAATGATCCTATATATCTATCTATACATACATACATATATACATACATACATAAAACTCCACTTTCTACAAGAAATGTTTCTCATCCCTCTTTCCATATTAGTGTTTTCCTCAGATATTATCTTCAAGTGATCCTATATATCTATATACATAGATAGATAACATTCCATCTTCTACAAGAAGTCCTTCCCAGCCTTCCTTCATATTAGTGTCTCTCTCAGATATTATCTTCAAGTGATCCGATATATCTATCTTTACATACATACATAGATAAAATTACATCTTCTACTAGAAGTCTTTCCCAGAAATATGTACAGAAGAATTGCACATATTTAACGTATATTGGATTACTTGCTATCTAGGAGAGGCCATGGGGAAAAGGGAGGGAAAAAATTTGGAACACAAGGTTTTGCAAGAGTGAATGTTGAAAATTATTTATGCATGTGTTTTGAAAATAAAAAGCTTTAATTTTTAAAAAGTCCTTCCCAGTCTTCCTTCATGTTAGTATCTTTCTCAGATATTATCTTCAGGTGATCCAATATATCTATCAATAGATAAATACATAGATAGATTTTAGGTATACATGGTTGTCTACATTTTTTACTTTTCCCCCTTCGATTGTGAGCCTCTTGAGGACAAGGCCTTTTTTTTTTTTTTTTTTTTGTCTGCCTTTGTATTCCCAATACTTAGCACAATGCAGAGCACATAGTTGATACTTAACTAGTCTGACTTGGCTGTTCTAGATGTGCCTCCTCTTTACAGAGGGGAAAGAGTACCTGGTTCTAGAGTGAGAAGGCCCAGTTTCAGAATTCACTTTGACATTTCATGTGTGACCTTGGATCAGTCACTTTACATTTCTGAGCCTAAGTTTCTTCATTTTTAAAAAGAGGGAATTAACACTGGTTGGTCTAAAGTTCTTTCTAGCTATATCCATGACCACAGAATCACAGAATTTCAGAGTAAAAAGAAATTTCTGCAGACCTTAGTCAAAGACCTTCAGAAAAGAAATCCCCAGTAGACCACACCCAACAAGTACTTATCCCACTTCTGCTTGAAGAATCATGTGGTCCACAACTGTACATACTGCCATGGACTTTAGCTATATTTGGCCCCAAATGCCAGTCAGCAAGCTTTGCTTTTCTTTGGGGTTTTTTATTTCTTTGTTTTCTGTTTTTTTGTTGTTGTTTTTGTTTTTCATCAGGCCTGTGATTTCATGGCTGTGATTTCAAGTCTTCCTGGTAAGACTTTATCTATTAGCACAGATCAACACCTGTTCTCATTTCCTAGGTTTCACAAGCTAGGTTTCACTAAGGTTAAGTCACCTGCCCCAGGCCTGCCAGTCAATTTGCGACAGAAGCAGGACCCTGGTCTTGCAGGCCCTAAAGCCAGCTCTTCACCCACTATGCCAGACTTTTGTTAAGGGCCTATTATGTACCAGTTACTCTGCTAGGAGCTGGAGATTGAAAGACAAAAATGAGACCATTCCTGCCTTCCAAGGGTTTACATGTTATCATGAAGATATATAAGGATATTTAGGAAATTTTAAATGACAGGGATGAGAAAAGTAGAAGAATCAGAAAAAGCATCTTGAAGACCAAGTCTTGAATGAAGCTGGGGATTGCAATAGGCAGAAGTGAGATTGGAGAGCATTGCAAGCCTCGAGTGGGTCTGTACAAAGGGACTAGAAAAATCACATCTGGAGAAGGGAAATCAGCTAGTTTGGCTGGTTGGCAAATGACAGGTAGTAATGTGTAATCACAGCCTCCAAAGATTGACTGGAGCCAACTTGTGAAGGCCATTTGTATTTTATCCTAGTGGCAATAGGGAACTATTGAAGCCTCTTGCACAAGGGAAGGATTAAACCTGTGTTTGAGGAAGCTTCTTTTGGAGGTTTTTGTAGGAAATAGATTAGATAGTGGGGAGGCCAAATACAAGAACGATATTTCGGAAGTTATTGCAATACTCTAGATAATAATGGTAACTAGTATTTGTACAGGCATACCTCATTTTATTGCACTTTCCAGGTATCGCATTTTTTACATATTGAACATTTGTGGCAACCCTGAATTTAGTAAGTGTTGACGTTCTTTTTTTAACATCACATGCTTTCGGCATGTCTCTTTGTCACATTTTAGTAATTGCAATATTTCAGACATTTATAGTATTATCTTATCTGTTATGGCAATAGGTGATCAGTGATCTTTGATGTCACTGTTGTAATTGTTTTGGGACAACACTAATCATGCCATGTAACACATCAGACTTCTTTGATAAACATGTGTTCTCATTGCGCCACCACAGCTATCCCCTTGTCTCTCTCTTCTCTGACCTCCCTAGTCTCTGCAACATAACAATATTGAAATTAGGCCAATGAATAACCTTACAAACATTTCTTGGATTCATGTGGGGAGAAGAGTCAGTATTAAGGGCAAAGATCGTTTTTGTCATATTTTAAGAAACTGCCATCGCCTTCTCATTCTTCAAGCATCATCAGCATCAAACCAAGAGCCTCCAGCAGCAAAAAAAAGTTAAAGCTCACTGAAGGCTCAGATGATAGCTAGCATTTTTAAGCAGTAGGGTATTTTTTAACTAAGGTATATACATTTTTAGACATATACTATTGCATACTTAATAGACTACAGTGTAGTATAAACATAACTTGTGCATATATATATATATTTATACTGTCAAAATTTATGTGACTAGCTTCATTGTGATGCTCACTTTATTTCAGTGGTCTGGATTCAAGCCCACAATATTCCTGAGGTATGCGTATAAAGGATTTTAAAGTTCATAAAGCACTTTACAAACATCTCATTTAATCTTCACAACCCTGTAAGGCAGGTGCTATTATTATCTGTATTTTAAAGGTAAGGAAACTGAGGCAGATAGAGGTTATATATCTTACTCAGGATCACAGAGCTGACTCGAGGTCCAACTCTCTGTATACTATGGTGCTATTTTGCTGCATGGTAGAGAGAAAGAATGCAAAGAAGTAGAGTCATGTGTGACCAGTCCAAATTCTTTTCTTATCTAAGGATGTTATTGGAAAGAAAGTAAAAGATGTGAATAATGTTGAGGCACAACTGATTTGGATGAAACATGAAGGGGACTTTTAGGTTGTAAACCTGGATGAATATGCCCACAGAAACAAGAATTAGGGGCACTAATGCACTGTAGATAGAGCTGTAAACTGGACTGACCATTCTGGAGAACAATTTAGAACTATGCCCAAAGGACTATCCAATTATGCATACCCTTTGACCTACAGCAATGACACTACTAGGTGTGTATTTCAAAAGAGATTGAAGAAAAAGGAAAAGGGACTTATATTTACAAAAATAGAGCAGCTCTTTTGTGATGTCAAGGAGTTGAAAACTGAGGGGATGTCCATCAATTGGGGAATGGCTAAATAAGTTGTGATGTATGGTTGTGTTAAGATACTATTGTGCTATAAGAAATGTCATGATAGTTTAGAAAAATCTAGGAAGAAGACCTAAGCAAACTGATGTAAAGTGAAATGAGTAGAACTAGGAACACTTTGTTCACAGTACCAGCAATTATGTAATAATAAATTAACTATGAAAAATTTAGTGTTTCTGATCCATACAATGATCCACAAAAACTCCAAAGGACACATGATGAAAAATTCTGTCCATATCCATAGAGATAATTAATAAACTGGGTGTATTTTGAAGAATATTGATTTTTCTCTTTATTCTTCTTGCTTTTCCCCCCACAAATGGCTGATATGGAAATATGTTTTGCATGACTTCATATATAAAGTAGATATTGCATTTTTTTTGATTTCTCAATGGGTTGGGGGGCAGATAGAGGAATAGAATTTGGAACTGAAAATAAAAATAAATTAACAGAGGGAAAAAACAGAAATAAGAGAGTTAAGAGAAGGAATTAGATTTAGGAGAAAAATAGTGAATTCTTTTTCAGACATAATGAATTTGAAATGACTATAGGGCATGCAAGTAGAGATGTCTAACAGTTAGTATACAAAACTGAAATTCAAAAGATAGATGAGGCTAAATAGATTTAGGAATCAGCTGCAGAAAAATAGTGATTGAATCCTCAAAAACTAATGAGGTCATTGAAAGTAACAGAAGAGAGAAC
The DNA here is from genome assembly GCF_902635505.1 of Sarcophilus harrisii. Lineage (NCBI taxonomy): Eukaryota > Metazoa > Chordata > Mammalia > Dasyuromorphia > Dasyuridae > Sarcophilus > Sarcophilus harrisii. Next base: position 26,943,872 of record NC_045430.1, read on the forward strand.
AGTGTATAGCGCCTTTTCACTTTATTATTACAGGCCACTGTTCACAGTGCCACACACATCCCCAAATTGATACAAGCCAGCTTTTTTTTTTTCTTTGTGGTTTCATACTTTACCTTTTTTTGCAACTAATTTTCTTTTTTATAGTATTTTCCAGCTATATTTGAATTACACTTCCAATTACATGTAAAGATTCAGTATTCATTTTTGTAAGATTTTGAATTCCAAATTTTTTTCTCCCTCCTTTAGCTTCCCCTACCCAAAATGACAAGCAATCTGATATATATTTTATATGTACAATACTTTAACATATTTCCATATTTCATGTTGTGAAAGAAATCAGAACAAAAGGGAAAAAACCATGAGGAAGAAAAAAGCAAACCAAAAAAAAAAAAAAAAAAGATGAATATAGTATGCTTAGATCTTAATTCAGCCTCCACAGTTCTCTCTGGATGCAAATGGCATTTTCCATTCCAAGTCTATAAGAACTGTCTTAGATCAATGTGTTGCTGTGAAGAGCTAAGTCTCACACTTTATCTTTGAATGTGGCAGGTTTCTCTATCTCATCTGGAGAGTTAAGCTCCTGAACAATGATAATACATGATAACATGTCACATATTATATATGATAAATTTTGTAATAATTTTAGGTTGAGAAAGTACTTTCCTCATGACAATTCTCTGAGACACATAGAGCAAAATGTTTGCTATCGATCACCTTACCCTTTACTCAATTTGGAGAGGTTTATATAATTTTTTAATAGCTTATACAAAAATTGTTGTCTTTTTATCTGCAAACACTACTGCTTATGTCAAAGTCTGTTAATAGGATTTATGCAGATCTTGATAAAAGTAGACATATTTTGTTGAATTTTCCAACTTTTTTCTGTGGTGAACCTAAAAGTTAAAAAAAAATCAATCATCAGCCTTTGCTTTTTTAAACAAATTCAAATGCTCTTTCTGTTTTGTTTTTTTTCAGTTAGTGAAGATAAATGAAATTTTAGGAAATATATCAAGTGCTTAACGTATGTTTGATTTGACTTGACTGTCAAGTTCAATTAAATCTTTACACACTAGCTTAGTTGTCTTATCCTAAGCATGTCCACTGAATTTCTGCCTACCTCAGTTTCCTCATTTATGAGATGGAGCTAATAATAGCACATACCTCCTAGATTTGTTGGGAAGATAAAACGGAATATTTGTAAAGCACATTGCAAACCCTATGTAAATGCTTGTTATTATTATTTTTATGTGCCAAACACTGTGCTAACTGCTGGAATAACTATAAAATTGTTATTATTTTATTGGTTGGTTTTTCCAAGTCTTTTCTTACATTTATTTCATGTGATTCTTTAAATAGTAAAACTCTTACCCTATCTTCTGAATAAAGTGACTTCATTACATCCTGGGTTTTGGGAGAATTTAGAGTAAGACAGGAGCTTTGAGGTCATCAGGTATAAAATAATTTTCATTAATTTTATTATTAATTTTTATTTTAAACTGTTTTCTTTCTGGAATTTATTATTATATGAATTATAATATTATTATAACTTTGAAGTTATACTTTTTGAAAGTAAGTGTGCTAATGTATTTAGGTAATGTACATTGTATTTATTTGTGCATTTGTTCTCCAGTTGGCATTAATGCCAACTAAGGCACTCCAAAGGGAGTGCCCCTACCTACAAAATCATGGATCCTTAAATTACTGAGGGAGGGGGAGGGGGCATAGAGATTTTTGTTGTGTTATCCCAGGTAGTTAGTTAATTGAGGTCAGAAATCATATCCATCTTTGTTTTCTGCTATATTTAGCACAGTGTATTTAAAACTTACAACAAATACTTAATGCTTGTCAAGTGAAGGAATTAAATTTTTATTATGATGCCTGACTTTGTTTCTATATTCCATTTAGGCAAGATAACCCATTATTAAATAACCTTTTATTTTTTTCTATATAGAATATTTGATTTTCATACAGGAACATAAAATGCAGCCATTCCTATTACAGAAAATAGATTGCCATCCCTTTACCATACATTAACATCTTCAGCATAGTGAGTTGCCATTGGAGCTCAGTAATTTGAAAGATTTAGCATCTTCTTCAGTAAAATCTGATGCTGCTTATTATCTCTTGTGATCTAGAGTTCCCCAAAAATACATTCTTAATTGAAAGCTCATATTTAGTTTTATGACTTCACAAAGTCCTACTCTGTCAAATAAATTTCATTTGTACAGGAAACCCCAATAGAAAACTCAAGTGCAAAGACAAATAAATATATTTAAAAGGATCTATTTATTCTTAGAGATTTACCAGGTTGTGCCTACTGTAGACAAACATGCTACACTCCATATTTCAAAGCTCTGTGATTTTATCAGCAATATAACTCCTTACATTGTACATCGCAACTACTCTCTGACTTAATAAAGAGTTGCTATGGCCAGCCTGGTGATGAGGATCTTCAGACTTAGCTATATTGGTCCTCAGAGAACAGACAATTTAATTTACCACAAGGACTTCAGCTGACATTCTGGTGAATGGCCTTCAAGAGTTCATAGTCAAGACCATGCCAAAAAGAGAGACAGGATGACTTTCGAAATTGCTGAATTCCTTAGGAAGATTTTATTTAAACTCAACTTTTCCTGAAAGATTTATTGCTGGAATAAATGAGATATTTTTTAAATGTGGGTGTAAATCCCATCTGCCCATAAAGGTTTTGCCAAGCATAGTCTTATTATTTTTAATTACAAGGAGATAGTCTTTTATACGTTTTTGGTTTTGTTTTGTTTTTTTGCTAAGTTTGCAGATATGTTTATAAGGAATCACATAATGCCTTCTATGGCATCAAGTTTAGTGATTTTGCTTTCATACCCATGACATAAATTAAAACACTGTACAGGTGACTTCTCAAAACGAGTTTCATTAGCTATCCTATTTCCCTTCCTGATGGAACATGTGCCCAGGCTTGTAGCTGCTCTGTAAGAAATACAATTTCAGAATGGAGACCCTTTCTAAAATGGAGTTATGAGTTGATTTAGTTGGCCTTTGAGGGTTTTTGAAATGTCTGATGATGTCTGGCACATCTGGTAGATTGTGTAAGACAATGACAAGCTGAAAAATGGCCAGTTGAGAATAACCAGAATAGTTAGAGGACCAGAGACCATGCCATGCAAAAATATAACAATAGAAAGAATTAGAGATGTTGGGGTGAGAGAAGAACTGAGGCTATGTGGAAACAAAGCTATATTCAAGTATTTGAAGATCTGTCATTATGGAAGGAACATTCAGATTGCTCTGCTTGGTGTGTGTTAAGAGATCAGAACTACAAGTGATAGGTAAAAGTGTGGAAATTTCAGCTCTGTGTAAAGAAAAAACTTTGCAACAATCAGAAACATCCCAGGATAGAATTGGTTTCTTTATGAAGCAGTTGTTTCCCCTCTCTGAAAGTCTTCAAGCAAGGACCAGATTTTAATTATCAGGAATACTGGAGAAAGGATTCTTATTCAGGTAGAGATTGGATTAAATGGCCCCAACAGTTTTGCCTAGTGGAAAACTTTATATTGACTGTGGAATAAAAGATAACAAAATCAAAGGAAAATATTTAAAGAGACTGAATATTAAAAAAATATTTTTTTCAATAAAAAATTTCATTTTGACAGCATCTTAAGACAAAAAAGTTACATTAAAATAAACTTTATATCTTTCAAATATAGTGAATGGAAAATTGGTTTTTAAGATCAGAAAATGGGTTCAGGTCCCACATGTCAGCTGTATTACCATCAAATACGTGGTCCACAACTCTCCTGAATATGGCCCAAGCCAGACCAAAATATAATTGGGAAATATTTAACAAAATAAATAAAAATAGGGTGAAACTTAGATAATATTAACATGTGGTTTTCTACATTAAGATGAGACCCATGGGTATCTATACACACGGTTTAGTGGCTCATGTTTCCATTTGAGTTTGACACCATTGCCATAGACAGCTCCCAGAGAAGGTGACAACTAGCATTGGTAAAGTTCCCTGTGCCATTAAAGTCACAAGTCCAGTCCACACCTTTGTCTAAAAACTAAATATTTGGAAAATATTTGCCAATGTTGCTTTGGCCCGTTTTATCATGTAACAAAGAATTTTCTTTGTTGCCTCAATAATACACTGGATGGGGCAGCTAGGTGGCCCAGTGGATAGAGCACCAACCCTGAAGTCAGGAGGACCTGACTTTGAACATTTGAATTCTCAAATGTGTCCTCAGACACTTAACACTTCCTAGCTGTAGGACCTTGAGCAAATCATTTATCACCAATTGCCTCAAGGGGAAAAAAAAGAAAGGAATAATACACACTGGAGCTATACCAATAATATCACTCCTGAGATTCCCAACCACCTACTTGTATATACTTAAATATAATTTAAGACCCTTATAAGCTGATACTATTTTAGCCTTCCTTCCCTGGCACATGGAAGGTGTTTAATGCTTGCCAAATTGACTTAAATTTAATTCATGCCACTAATTGGTACTGGTGACACTAATTCATGCCATTTAATTCAGTAGCCAACCCCATTTTGAGACTATTAATGTGTTGTCTGTCTCTCAAGAAGTTGAGTTTTCTGAACAATAAAGAGAGTTGGAAGGCATAAAATAGGCCAGTTATGATCTATAATTAGCATTCTATAGCAAGGGTTTACTAGTTTCTTGAATTAATACTGGAATAAATTTAACTTTAATATCTTAAACATCTTTGATTTCCTCCCTCCCTCCTACTAATGTACATGGTAACCTCTCCACATATTGTAAACAAATTCATGAATTGCTGTAGACTCATATCAGGTCTTATCCAGAAATGAAGCTTATCTCAATTGAGCTCTCCACAGCAGAAAATTGAGAAGTGTCTAATTTAGCTCTGAAAATGTTATTTTTCTTTTCTTAAAGAACTTTAAATTTTTTTCTCATTCTTCATACTATATCTTTGCCCTCTTTAAGGCACTAGTTTGTTTTTGGTTTTGTTTTTTTTATTTAATAGCCTTTTATTTACAGGATATATACATGGGTAACTTTACAGCATTAACAATTGCCAAATAAGGCACTAGTACGTGATGGCTTGTTCTAGGTTAGGCAGCATCAAGAATCATTTTTTAACTAAGAGCCACATTACTTCTCTCTTCCTACCACGTTCCCTCATGCAGCAGGGCAGCTTTCTCTTGCAGTTACTTGTGTGATGAAATCTTAACCATCTGTAATCCCTTCAGGAGGTCTTTCTGAAGAGGAAGGGCGGTTCTGACACTTTTTTTTTTTTTTTAACTATTTTGATGAAAGTCTTTCCAAAATGTATAATACCCTTTTCTACCTTCTTGAAAAGAATCTACTAACTATAATTTTTTACCAGTTCTTGGTGATTGAAGGTATATGAGATATACAATTGAATGACTTTGGAGTAGAAACTTTTTTTAACAAGTTATGAAAGTTATTCTTGTTCATTTTCTTCTTTCTACTGACGGCAAAGAATATAAAAACTTCCCAATCTTCTAGTATAGGTTGCATGTAGAGAATGATGGTTTACCCTTACTCTTGACTGTTTCTCCTGGTCTGCTGCAGAAAATAATTAAAATTTGCCCCCCTCCCTGAAAATCATAATAGCATTATCAATATCATCGGTACCTCGATATAGAACACATGGCAACAGAGATTATGGCTTGCTTTCTGCTTGTAATTAGACATAGCATGGTGCTCATACAGTCTTACTGACAGTTATTTCCATTGAATAATTATCACTTATAGTAATAGTGCTTACAATAGCAGTCTCCACCATTACATTTTTTCCTTGATAATGTTCTTTTTTTTCTTGCCTAAAATAGTAAAATATGACTTAACCTGCCCTGCCTTAACATAAAGTTCATGAAGACTCCCCTCCTTAAACTGATCCCTGATAGAGTAACCATTATTCAAGATACTTTGTCTTTACCACTAACACAATAGACCCACAGTTAGTTCCTTATTTGCCACCCTCATTTATAGATCATCTGAGTAAACTTTGTCCTTAGAACATGAACAAGAATTGTCCTTCAGTATTTCAAGAACTCATTGCTAGGATGTTTGGGGCTGTGGGGCTTAACTCAGAAGATAGTAGATTATTAGATATTCAACAATCATCTATAGTTAAGCACCTATCATATGCTAGGCAAAGATCACAGAATCTACCGTGCTCATTTTATGGATAAGGAAGGTGACACTAAAATAGGTGAAGAAATGTACCCACGATCACACAGGTAGTAATTGGCAAGGCATGACTCTGACTTCATATCCGATCCTTTTTCTTTACTGTTGTGTGCTAATCCAGTTAGACTTTGGATCCTCAAACCAACCCTGAAAGATAGATACAATGATTATCCTATTTATAATTAGGAAACTGAGGCAAACAAGTTAAATGATTTGCCCTTTGGCAAAATTTGAACTTAAATCTCTCCTGACTCTAGGCCAACCCTGTGTCCCCTGCAATGTTACCTAGCTCCCTACCTTCAATCAGAATCTGATGAGTGTATATAATTAAAGAGTAGAAAGAGAGATGACTTCCAACTGGAAAATTTTAGGGCTTCCTAGAAAAGATGGGACCTGAATTCTGTTAAGATTTCAAGTGATCAGAAATGGTTTACATTCGAACCTCAGAGAAGAGCAGCAACAGTGGCAAATAGAATTCAGAGAAAGGACAGAAACAAAATCCATGAGGGGAAATAGTATGAAATATACTTCAGAAGATTAGTGTTGGACTTTCTCGTGTTATGAAAAGAGCATGGAACTAGGAAATTAGCATCTGAATCTTAGCTTCTGGAAGTTTTCTTCAAATCACAGAATTAGAAAGAACTTGGGAAGACCCCTTGTTAAACCCTTACCAACCTCTGCTTAACAATCGCCAGCCAAGGAAATCTTATCAATTCTTGAAGCAGGCCCGCTGTAATTATTAGGAAGTTTAAATCAGTGTCTGCCTCTCATTGTCTTTCACCCTTTGCTCCTAGTTCTCCCCTCTAGGAACATGCTGAACAAGTCTGTCCCGTCTTTCATATGATAGCCCTTCATGTACTTGAAGATGTCATGACCCTCTGAAATCCTCTCTTTCTCAGTACAAATCCTCTCTTTCTCAGTACAAACATACTTGTTTTTTCATTCAACTTTTCTTGGTAGCAATATAATCTTGAGTAAATCGATTTCTTAACTTATAAAATGAGAGGACTGAACTAAAGCTCTAAGATTCTTTGAAGTCCCTAACATACAATAATTATGTGACTAGAGATGTGGATGAAGATTACTTTTACCCCGCAGTTTCTGCTGACATGACATCAAACCACATTGTTCTTCAAATTCATCCCATTGTTGGATTTTGAACTGAATTACAAGCACAAATAGAATTGTAATTGCATCTTTATTATGCTCTGCATAATAAAGGGACAAAAATTCTTCAGAAAATCTTTTCTGTAATTGGATTTTATATTCTGAATAATTCCCTACTAGGATCAGTAAGGTAACACTGAAGACCAAGTTAAAAGTATTTGCACATACTACTTTCTCAGGCAGGAGAAGAATATTTCAGTTAAGTTTTGATTCTGGTGGTCAGACATAGATTAGATTGGGGTCTGTGAGCTTGAGGACAATGAAATTTTTCCATCCTGGAATAGTTTTATTTTACAGATGCCTGCAGCTTTAGAAAGATGCAAGAACAATCTTTATTCAACTGTAAAGCAAAGTAGAACTTGATTCAGCTTTCAGAACAATAGAGTTGGCTGGCATTGCCAAAATAGACTAAAACAAACTATATTGTTAAAGTTAAGGCAGCTAGAGTGCCAGGCCTGGATTTAGGAGAATGTGAGTTCAAATCTGGCCCCAGACACCTAATTAGCTAGATGACCAGGGCAAGTCATTTTACCATGTTTACCTCAGTTTTCTTATCGGTTAAATGAGCTAGAGAAGGAAATGGCAAACCACTCAAGCACCTTTACCAAGAAAACCTCAGATGAATACATAAAGTCAGACATGACTAAACATTGTAAACAACATTGTAAAAGTGTTCATAGGATAAATTAGTCAGAAATATTTTCTGAAAAAAGTGCTGCCATAATTTAATTGACTTTTTCAAAGTTGTAATCTAGCTTGTGTTGTGATTCACTTATAAATACTGAAACCATTCTTCCTAAAACATATAGTTTGGTTAACAGCACTTAATTATAAAAATACTTTGTTTTTCAGTGATCATTGGACCAAAAACAGAGCAGCCCTCACAACTTTATACTGAGGAACCATTCACATATAACATGGGTCTAATTATTCTACTATGAGTGGATTTGTTGGCTTCAGAAACAGTACTCCACACCTTTAAGATACTGAAAAATCTAAAAAGAATTTCAATAACTTGTTCTTCCAAGTCTTAATATGAACTGAATACATGAACTGATATATTGCAATGATTCCTATGCATTTTCTTTTGAAACTCTTTTGCAGAGCATATAAAAATGTTCATATACTCTCAATCTTTTTGCACTTCTTCCTTGTCAGTGTAAAGTTAAACTTGTCAATAAGTATTAAACACCTACTCTTTGCCAAGTACTATGCTACACATCAGGGGTTCAAATAGAATGAATGAAGCAAAACTAACTGAGAAAGTGCTTACATTCTGCTGGGAGTGAAAAATACATGCATAAAGATATACAAAACAATTCTAAAGAGAATAAAGATAATATAATTAAAAACAATATAGTTTAAGATAGAGAGCCCCAGCAGTTAGAGGGATCAAGGAAAGCTCCGTATAGAAGGCAGTGCTTAAGATGAGTTGTAAAGGAAGAGAGAGATGTTCAGGGAGGACTAACACCTCCTGTGTGAGAGCTTGCCTGAGAGGTGTTCATCCATCTTGGATGTTCTTCTTCCAACCAATTCTCACCTATGACTCCAAGAAGCTGTAGCCACAGTGGCCACACCCTGGTAAAACTGTCTTGGCAGACAAACCAAAGCAGATTGTGGGTAATGAACAGGACTGAAATCTATTGGTGACTTTGGGAGGTACCTGCCCCAAGCGTGTGAAGTCTTCTTCCAGCAGAATGGGCACTGTGTTAACTTACAGTTTGGTCAGACTCCAAAGACACTAAGATCATCCATTGAATCCTGGGATCACCAGTCACCTTGGTTTTTGTCTTGCAACTCGACTGCAGGGACTAGAAGAGAAAATTATATTGATGATTTTGTACAACTCTATGTCACTTCAACTAATGCCCAAATGGTGAGAATGATGGTGTTTTCATCAAAATAAGGCAGGTTTGGAAGAGGGTTGGATTTGGGAGAAGGGATAATGAGTTCTGTTTTAGAACTATTGCATTCAGTGTATCTCTGGAACATCCAGTTTGAAATGTCCACTAAGCAATTGGTACTGTAATACACACTAAGGAAGACACAGGGACTGAAAATGTATTTCTGTGTGTCATGTGCATCAATGTAATTAAATACATTGGAGCTGATATGAGGTCACTGTGAGTGTAGAGAGAGAAGGAGAAGAGGGAACCTTGGAGAATCCCCCCAATTGGGGGATGTGTCTGAGAAGTGGAGAAGAGAGCAGTTTCAGTTAAGTGCTGGTCAGATGCCTGCCACATGATAAAGAAATGTCTTATGCTTTCAAGGACACTATTAAAGTGCAGATGATTTTCTCTCCCTTCCCCCAGGAATCCCCTGCTCTATACTATCATTAACCCTTCTGCCTTGTTGTCTTTTCTCTCATTTCTTCTATCTCCTATTAATTTTGAACTTTCACACAAGCAATTTGTATGTATGTTATCCACATTCAGAGGACTCCTGTCATCTTTACACCAAACCAGTCACAAGATGTTGAATGTAATATTCTGGTCTTTGCTTCCTCAACTTTGTTTAAAACCCTGAAGAAGAGTTAAGAAAACATTATCTGTTTCCCCCCCCCCTTTTTTTTTTTTTTTTTTTGGGAGAGGTGGGAAAGAGCAGGCGTGGAATATTGCGCATTCTGTCAGATTCAGCTGATGTCGAACTGATTTTTTAAAAAATATTCTTTGTTACAAGAAATGGCCTACTGAGTATATGGGGAGGACATGTTAAAAATGAAGATGATGGACCTGGTCTGGTATAAAAGCTTGAACCCTGTTTCTGGAGGAAGCTGAGGTTAGAGGATTTCAGAGCTATCGTGGGGTAGGCTGATCTAGTCTTTGCTTTAAGTCTAGTGTCAATATGGTGGTGAGCACTTGGAGCCCATCAGGTTGCTTAAGGAAAGGTGAACCATTCTAAATCAGAAACAGTACTGGGATTAGACCCATATGTGACCCTTGCATTTTTAGACTAGATGAGATAGGGAGGCCTAGCCCTCCTCCCCCAATCCTCCAAAAAATAGAAAGAAGGAAAGGTGGGAAGAAGGGAGAAAGGAAGAAGATATAAAGACCAAAAATACATATTTGTTGAGTTGATTATTGGTAGATTATGTGAGACTACTTTGCACTTGCTCCCTCCCCGAACTACTCCAGAAGCCCAAGGGTCCTAAAAACCTTGTGACCAAATAGTTGAGGGTTCACTATTTCTAGAAATTTGATCATTTCAGTACAGGATTGTGCCCTCTTAACTAGCTAAAATTAGTAATATCTAACCTCTAACTTTTGGATTGGCAGATTGGGCTTTTGCCCAAACATACATACATATACAATATATCTTGACTTTCTGACATATATTTTCACTACGTATTTGGTTTTTGAAAGGTAATTAAAATTAAGTGACTTGCTCAGGGTCACACAGCTAGGAAATATTAAATGTCTGAGGGCATATTTGAACTCAGGTCCTCAGTTCAGGGCTGGTGCTCTATCTACTGCACCACCTAGCTGCCCCTGCTAGTTAAATGTTAAGTGTCTTTGGCCACTTTGAACTCAGGTCCTCGACTCCAGGGCTTGGTGCTCTGTCTATTATACCATCTAGCTGTTCCTCACTGCATATTTAGGTATGATTACTTGGATAAAAGAAAAAAAAGTCAGGAAATGATAACCCTAAGGGAAATGTTAATAAAATTTTAGCTTGAGAAAGTGTACAGTCTAAGTAGGATAATCAGATTTCATAGAAATCACTTGGAGACTCTCTTGTTTCATTACATCACTAAATTTAAGTGTTCAGATAAACACTCCTAGAATTCAATAATACCCTCTTAATTATATCTCTCCTATTAGTTTCCTCTCCTGCATTCCCATGGCCACCACTAATACAAACTCTTTTTACTATTACATGACTTCCATTCTCTCCACTCACCAAACCATCCCCAACTCTCCTGCCAGATATTCTCTCTTCAAGAGATGATAGTATTTCTCTGCTCAAAACTTCAAATGGGTTCCTATTCCATCCAGCATTTAGATCCTTCATAGTTTCTTCCTGCCTATTCTGCCTCTTCTTCCCCCACCTCCTCTTGTCCATGATGAATTTGTACATCCTCTAAAGGCCAACTCAATCACAGGGTCAGAGGTGGAATGGTTTAACTTTCCATTACAAAGAAGAAAACTGAAATCCAGGGAGTTTAAAGGATTTCTCAATGACACACAGATATTAAGCAGCACCATCAGAATTTGACTCAGAATTCATCCCTGGCTACTAAAACCTTCTGCCATGGCTACAGTTACCACCTTCCAACCACCCCAGACAGCCAGTATACCACCTACCTTTGCCTTTATCTCACTGAGGACATTGTTGAATGTGTAGCATGTGCTTCTTATGTAGCTACTTCTGTATGTGTCATTCCTGCTTCCTAGACCATACATTAAATAAGACTTTTTTAGTTAAACTATGTATCTCCCTGAATGTTTGGTATAATGCTATACACAAGTAGGAACTGGATGTGTGTTTAGTTTGATTGAATCGAATAATTTTCATAGTTTAGAAATTACAAGTTTTATGATCACTTTTAACTATTCAATTTAATGTTCAGTTATCAGTTAAAAGAATATTGTGTTTAATAATTATACTGTCTGATAAGATTTTCTCACAGCTTCATATAATACAGATTTTCTTCTAAATCTAAAAGGCAGCTTGGTACTGTAAAAAGAGCCCTGGCTGAAGATTCAGAGAAATTCAAATCCTACCTCAGCTATTCACTGTAGCCTCAGAGACGTTGGGCAAGTAAACTCAAGGCCCACTGGCCCTCAGCTCTAAAAAGGGATAATACTCAAATCTTGTGGATTTGGAGTGTGTTTTGCAATCTTAATGCAACATTGGTCCTTTTTGAAATGTGTAGTGTACAGTCTTATTATTATTGTTTTCTTATCTTTTGCAGGTTTGTATTTCAACAGTCAGAAAAGTTTGATAATGTAGAAAATAAATACCAGCTACTGAAATTGGAAGCCACAGAATTCCATAGCCTTCAAAGTCAAGTCGATTTAATTTCTGAAAAGGTAATAATTTCAACATAGGAAAATTTGGGCAAAGATTCCTGTGCTTAAAAATATGAAAGTATTTTATCCAAATGTACACCTGAAGAGTTTTACATAAATGTCTAATTTTTCATTATAGTATAGACTCATACAAAAAGCAAAATTTTATTAGATCCTTGTTGGAGAAGGGAAGCAGGAAAATACAATGAGTTTTGTTTTAAATATGTTGAATTTGAGGTTCTGGTGGGACATTTGGGTAAAACTAACCAACAGGAAGTTGGAAATGGGGGACTGGAACATGGAGAAAAATGGGAACTAGAAATGTAGATTTAGAACTCATCCATACTAAATTGAAGACATGAGAATATAAAGTTCCTTACAGAAGGGAGATGCTTTAAAAAAAAAAAAAAGCTTCAGGAAAAACATGAGGGAGCGCTAAAACTAAAGTATTAAGGGAGATGGATAAAAGGGTGTAGACAGAAAATTCATAAGAAAACCACAAGAGTATAGGAACAGGACCCGAAGAGAAGAGAGTTTCAAAAAGAGGAGGGAGGGAATCAGTAATGACAAATGCTGCAGAGAGACAAAGGGGAAAGGAAATAGAAAAGACCACCAGATAGGACAACAGAGAATTCATTGATGATTCTCCAGAGAATCTTTTATGTAGAATATGGAAACCAGATTGTTGGAGAATGAGGAATGGAAAAGTTGTAAAGTGGAAGCATTGAATGTAAAGTACTCACTCAAGAAGAATGCCAGTAAAAGGAAAGATGAGACAGTATTTCCAAGAGGAGTAACTTAGGAGTAAAGAAGTATTTTTTTTTTTAAGAAAAAGAGAGATTTAATATATATAGCCTAAAGTAAAAAAGCTAATAGAAAGGGAGAGGTATAAGATGCAAAAGAGAAGATCTTAGATAAAGAACAAATTACAAGAAGGGTAGAAAGGATTGGGATAAAGGCCATCAGGTTTGCACTTGGAAAGAGCCATACTACTCCTTTTGATGCAAAAGGAAAGGATGGGGGGAAAGACATCACATCTAATTGTTGTGGACAAAGAAATTCTGGTCAGATTCAAATTCAATACAGTATTTAAGACTGAGAAGGTGTGGGACACAAGGAAAGTGCACAATATTTGAAACACTTTTATGGTCACAGGATTGCTACATAATCCTGAGGGACTGATGTTGGTTTTCAGCATGTTAAGACTTGAGATGATGTCAGAATATTCAAACAGAACTATCCAGCATCTAATTAGAGAGATCCTGATGAGAGAATTTGAAGATTTGGGAATTAGCTGTAAAGGTAATATTCTAAATTATGAAAATGGGTGACCTCCATGAGAGAAATCTTAAAGCAATGACTCACACCATGCCTTTGATCAAAGGGTAGCCTTAAACAATTGGAGACACCAGGAGAGAGGCCATGATCCACTGCAGGCTTCATTAATGAAATCTAGGTTAGCACAGGGCTGGTTATCTCCTATACCATCTCTTTGTGTATGAGAAATAAATTCTGTATGTCCCGAAGCTATCTGTTAATAAAAGCTACCTCTTTGACCCGTAAATTCTAGGTACTAAAAATTATCAATCTATGAGGAGGTTTACCAGTGTACCCAGAGGCATGTCAGAATTTAAATATAAGAATACTTTATTATTAGGTAAGTATTAAAGAATCTGAGAGAGAGCATCACCTCAGTATAGTTGATTAAAAGCTGGACTCAGACTCAGGAAATAGGTACATACTGGTCACAGGCGGCCATTTAAACTCTTAACACTCCCACACAACTCTTCTAAGAATTAAATTGAAGAGCAAGGGGGAATTTGCAACTGTCCCTACACCAACAAAATCCCAGATCTAGACCAAAAATTATAGGGGCTTTCAATCTCACTAACTTTCTATATTCATTTTTGCATTTGTTTGTAATTTCTACAAAATATAACTTTCAGGTAATTTCTCTTTAAGAAGTTTGAAAAACTACAAAGAAAAATGTTTTTATGAAAAAAAAAAGTTTTTATCCAAATGAATACCCAATATGAAAGTTAGAGGTATCCAAGGAAACTATACAACTTACCTAAATCACTTTTATACCCCCCCCCCAAAAAAAAGATAAAAAGGAATTAAGTTGAAATTCTCTTTTAATATCATTTACTACAATATGTCTCTAAGATCTCAAGAAGGGTGCAGGTATATGTTTTTCTACATTGGAATATAATTTGTTAATTTTGACAGAATTCATAAAATTAAACAATTACTAAATTAATACATCTTTGTGAGTCTCAGTGTTCTGAGACTGATGTGCTTATATTTTAGAGTATCTTCAAAACTTGAACTTTGTACATCTCTTATGTTCCTGATTGTTAATGTGTGTGTTTCTCCACCATTAACTGCTATTAAGTAGACTGGGAATTGTTTTGTGTTATAAATGCAGCTTGAGTCTACTGAAAGTGTCCTGCAGGAAACTACATCAGCCATATCTTTGATGACCCAATTTGAGCAGGAAGTGTCCAGTCTCCATACCACCATCAATGACATTAAGAACAGTGAGCAGTTGCTCATGCAAAGGATGCAGACTGTTAATATGAAATTTAAGAATGTTACAGATTCCTGGAAAAGAAACCTAGATGACATGAATGCTCATACTGGTGGTTTAAAATCTGAAGCCAAACGTATGCATTCTCATGTTACTAGCCAAATTAACCTGGCTGAACAAGGCATCAAATTGCTTACTGAAAGGCTCAAAGATTTGGAAGATAGCACAATGAGAAATATCAGAACCATCAAGAGGCAAGAAGAAGATGATCTTTTACAAGTGGAAGAGCAACTAGTGTCTGATACAAAAGCAGTTGAAAAATTAGAAGAGGAACAGAGGAGTCTCTTTGCTAGAGAAATAGATCTGAGCAATAAGCTTACGGACTATGAGCCTAAAGTGGAAGAATGTAAGACCCATTTACCAGCCCTTGAAAGTGCTGTTCACTCAGTTCTGAAGGTCTCCCAAGATCTGATAGGAACAGAAAAGAAAATGGAAGATTTGACCATGAAGATGTTTAATATGGAAGATGGTATGCTGAAAGCAGTGTCAGATATTATGGATATGCAGAAAGCCCTTGAAGGAATGCAGTATGATAACAGCATGCTGAAAATGCAGAATGAACTACATTTTCTAAAAGGCAAAGTTCAGGAGTTCATAGCATCTTCAAGTATTAGGGAAAAGGGAATTTTAGAATATGATCTAGAAAATAAAGGGATTGGCGAACAGTAAATCTGGCCAATTCATGTTAAGTGGAAGTGTGTTATCTCATACATTTATAACATGTTTTGTAGTTATTTTGGTACATGGGAAGAATGCCTCACTTGTGCAGCATGATTGCAGAACAAGGGCATCTCATTCACATATCTTCCAGATAACCCAAATGTAGCCATTTAAACACCAGAACTTCCCAAAAATCATAATCATTTTCACTTAGATTTCTAAAACAGATGACATATTTCTCTACCTTCTTAAATAGAATGTAGTTGATATAATTGAGCCTCTAGGTTGTCATTAAAAGCATGAGCTATTTTACTGGACTGAAATACAGTTGTGGCCTCAGGCAGCCACAGACTGCTATGATTTTTGAGTCATTGTGTATATTATTATGTGGTGTAGTGGTAAGAGCTCTAGACTAGGAGTCAGAAGACTGGGTTTGAGTTCCAGCTCTCCCACTACAAGAGGCAAGTTGCTTGAATGCTGAGCCTCATTTCCTTTCCCTTTCTGTAAAATGGGAATGAGGGTACCTCTCCTGCCTCCCTCACATCAGTGTCATTGTGAGTATGGTGCCTTGTCAACAGTGGTAACAATCACTTCTTATTATCGATATGCCTACTTCTAGCAGCACCCCTCACTTCCATTGCTTAAGGCTCTGTGGTTAGGAAATGAGACAAATGCACTTGGTATGTGTAGAAAGAGTGAAGAAATAAGTGCAGGGGGTGAGCTTTGAAGGATTCACCCATGAGTTCATTGCATGAATATTAGTGCATGGACAATACTATGTCGTCCATTCTAGCTAAGCAGATCTTGTTTGCTCACATCTTGGTTCTTATCTGTGTTCTGTATGCTTGAGCTTATCAGATAAATGAAGTAATATCATATTTATTACTCAGATAAACTAAATAAACCCATGGATTGTATGGGGGGGAGGGATATATTAAATAATAAAAACAGTAAAAAAAAAAAGTTTAGAGACTACTTTTGCCTTTTTCAAATATTTTACCTCAGAGTATTATTCCAGGTATTATTCATATTATCCAAATGAATTATTTTTTTCATTTGTTAAGTAGAATTGCCACAGAAAAACAGGGTCTTAAATACTGAGAGAGATGAACTGAGTCTTTTTTATTTGTTTTGTTTTGTTTTGTATTTTATTTTATTATTTTTATTTATAAAACATATGCATGGGTAACTTTTTAACATTGACGCTTGCAAAGCCTTCTGAGATGAACTGACTCTTTAAGATTGAGTGGTTATGACATAAATTTAATTTTATCTTTAAATTTCTTGATTTCTGAATGTTAAAGTTCTGTATACTAATTGTATAGTAACAAAATTGTGTTCTTTGTTTACATCATATTAAATTTAACATAAGAAAATATACAAGCTGAAACAGTCTGGATTTAAAATGGTTAGAAGATTAGAATATCAGCTAAGATTATCATTACATTTTTTCAGCCCCTATTCTTCCTCCTCCATTTATCATCATAGACCTTTTAATGACTTAATCAAAACTCCTAGTAGACATGATCTCTCTGCAAGTGGATATCTTTTTAATTATATATATTTTTGTGTGTGTTGCCAAATGTAGTACAACTTAAGTTACAAACTTGGACATAACTTAAGTAAATCTTACTCAGTGTTTAGAACCAAAGAACCCCACCATACTTTATAGGAACTATAATAAGGAATTTGACAATATCACCATAAATTGTGAAGTAGATCAAATTATAATTCATTTAATCAATAAATAACTACACCATTTATAGGGTATGGGACCCAGTATATGCTTTCAATGAGGATTTGCAAATTTGTTTTTTTTTTTAAAGCATTAGTCTTCATTATATGCACACAATTCTTCCCCTCCTTCCCATTCATTTATTTCATTCAGCTATTGAAATCTCAACATACTATAACAAATATGGAATTATATTATTTATCTTCCCTTTAAGAAAATAATTCACATATTTCAAGATTTACTTTTAAAAAATCCTTTCACCTACAGTGCTTCCATTAGACTTTTACCCTGATGTCTCATGGTGCATAGTGATATAAAAATCAATCAAGGTATTTTTGATTGCTGGGTGAGCAGAAGGCAAAACTCTGATGGATCCTTAGAAGATGGAAAAGGCCTAGCAAAAAAGTACCCATATCTCGAACAAGGAAGATCCCAGCAAAATTTGTAGTGCCTTATTGTCAGAAAGTGGCTATCAGGTGGAGAATATTTTCAGCCACAGCAGCTCCTGAACACTAAGTTACAGAGGATTTATCATCTGCATTTATTTGGGTGGTACTCATACCGATGGAACTGTGGGTACTGGAAATAGTCAAGTTAGATAGTAAGGAATTCTGTATTCACTTTAAAAGCTCATAAAAGATTTCCATTCACCCTGGTTTGTTTGTTTGTTTTCATCTTCTTTACCACAAAATAAATCACACAAAAGAGAATAGAAAGGAAAGGTCTTTTGCTAAATAAAGTTAAAAAAAAAAAAAACACTTCTAAATATTCTTACTATAAATTTTCCAAATGTAGACTTTTATCTAATGATTAATATAGCTGATTAGGTGGTCTTATTAGATATTTCATCACTCCAAAGAAAACTGTAAACAAATTTAGGGTTAATGGCATTAAAATTTAAGCTTAATAGTCCCCTGATTTATAACAATAAACTCGTAATTGAATCCACAATTCTGATCAAGGCTTGATACAAAATTGAACAATAAAATGAAACTTTATGTCTGTTTGCATTACAGGCAGATTATGGAACCTTGGATAAAAAAAGCATGCCCAACCCCCCTCAAAAAATGAAGCATTTTACATAACCCA
Source organism: Sarcophilus harrisii (assembly GCF_902635505.1). Taxonomy (NCBI): domain Eukaryota; kingdom Metazoa; phylum Chordata; class Mammalia; order Dasyuromorphia; family Dasyuridae; genus Sarcophilus; species Sarcophilus harrisii. Next base: position 26,962,334 of record NC_045430.1, read on the forward strand.
CATGTGTTAGATTTAGGAAAGACCTTGAAAGGCATCATCTAGCCCTTTCATATTTCAAATCAAGAAATTGACGTTTAAAGGAGAAATGACTCTTCTAAGATAACATGGCAAATTATCAATGCCACAACTTAAAATCTCAGTCTTCTGATTCCCACTTGATATTTCTTTCTATCCCATGATGCTAATTACATACGTCCTGAACATTTTATTTTAGGCCAGCATCTCTAGTCATAATTGATCAGAGATAGAAAGAAGTGAATTAAAGTCAACAAATGTTAATAAAGTTCATTCTATATGCAAGGCATGCATTTAGGGTTAGCCAAGCACTAAAGAAGCAAAACCAAAAAAATACTGATGGATGTTTTACTGGGATATACATGTAAACAAATAAAATGAGAATGGAGAAAACACAACTGAAAATGATCAGGAAAGGTTTCCTCTAAGAGAAAGAGCTGAACCTGAGAAGAAGTTTAAACTACCAAGAAGCAGAGATGAGGGAGTGCATTCCAGACTTCTGGGATAGACCATACAAAGGCATGATGATGGGAGATGACATGTAAGGTTTGGGCTGGAGAAATATAAAATCCATTAAAGCAGAGTCATGAGATAAGTTTGGAAAACTGGGCTCTAGTCAATCTTTAAATTTTAGGGTGACTATTTTACACTGATAAAGGCATTGGAGATCATTTTACATAGACATTTTCTTTGAAAATTATTTTTGATAGCTAAGTGGAAACAGACCTATTATGAAATTTTACAATAGTTCAGCCAAGAGTTTAAGGACTTAAAATGAACAGATTTGGCACTGGAGAGAAGGAAACAGAAGCAAGACACATTGTGGAAACAGGATCGATGAGACTTGGGAATTAATTGGCTATAGAGGGTTAGGGAGAGTGGAAATTTCAGAATGACTCCTAGATGTGGACTTGATAACTAGATAATGACGATCCTCTCAATAGAAGTAGTAAAGCTAGAAAGATGATAAATTCTGTTCAAGTTCCCTAATCTTTAGAAATGGTCTGTTCTAACTTGTGATGAAAAGGAGACCTTGAGGTTGTTGACTCATCAGAGATGACCTGGGAAGTAAATGCCAAGGTTGTAGATTCACAATCTATTCACACAAAGGTATCAAATTTATTTAGAAATCATTGATTTAGAAAATCACATTAGCATTATTTATGTTATGTTGCATTTTTATGTTATTAAACACATCCCAATTACATTTTGATCTAGTGCAGACATTTCTGGAGTTTTGCAGGTAGCAAGTTTGACACCTCTGCTTTACACCATCCTACCATCTTATTTACTTCTACCTTTGTGCCTTCACATTGAAGCAAAGTGAAATACTTCCCTCTCAATCTACCTTAACACTTTTACATTTGCCGATTTATTATTTGATTATGTACTTTGTAAACCCAGCAGCTAATCTCTCTGTGTGAGAACAGACTCCACACAGCAGCATCAGAGAGCATCCTTCCTTCCCAAAATTCTCTAGCTTCTGAATAAAGCCTTTTAGGATTCAGATATATTAACAGAACATCAGAGGGAGCCAGTTCCTGCAATAATCTGCTAAAGAAGAGGCCCCAATCAGATGGCAAGAACGTACTTGCATTTGAAGGCATATGTCCAAATTCAGAAATGCACTAGATAAAAATAAATGAAAAACTAAAGCAGTGCTAGTCTGGAATGCTTCCTTGCCACCTATTTTCAAGATTGTATCAGAATGGATAGGTGAGGTTTTAGCACTACCTGTGCAGAGAAACACCTCTACCTATATCAGCCTTATATAGAAAGCTTAAACTTGATTTTTACAGAAATTTAACCAGTTTATCAACAATCTCATAATTTTCCCTAACCACCCATTATTCTATTGTGATGCTGAGCACCTGAAGCAAAGCAAATCATACAACTGTAATATTTATCCCTCTTGACACTTTTCAACGAGTGGAAATAACTGATCTTAGAAATTCAGTGGTCAGCTTATACACACTGGTAAATATTGGCAGTAGCAGCAGCCACTCTGCTGCTGTTGTGGAAAAATCTTTACGTCAGGAGTTAGAAGACCTGGGTCCAGGCTGAGCCATTTACAAACTGCATGACTTTAAACAAGTTATCTAACCTTTTCAGAGTTCTACTTCTTATCCACAGAAGGAATTGGATTAGGCCATTGCTAACATCCTTTCTAAGTAAGAATTATGTGATTCTCTGAGTAGCAGAGACTTACCCTTCGAGGTTGCCCACAGTTCATTGAGCCTGATAGATTTGTGGTGACAAATTAAACTCATCAAGATCATTCAGTTGAATGAGTTCTGCTGTATTTGCAAATCCACTCTGGGAGATGCAACAATGATTATAATTTTTTTGGCCCATTCAGTAGTTCTCAAGGTAAACAATCTTTTATATACCAGGGATTCTGTTGTGGACAAGATGCTCAATTCCAGAGGACTCATGATAAAACAAGCTCTTGGTTCCCAGACAGCTTATATATTCAGAGTACAGATGGAAGTTTTGAGGTTTTTTTGTTTTTGTTTTTGTTTTTGTTTTGACACATGGCTAATATGGGAATTTGTTTTACTTGACCTTGCGCGTTTGTAACAGGTTTTGTTTTTCTTGCTTTTGGAATATGGGAGGCTAGGAGGTACAGAAGAAAAGGGGAGGGGTGAAGATATAGTGAAAGAATTTAGAATTGAAAATAAAATAATAGAATTCTTAGAATAAATGTAGGCTGAATGAATAGATGACTGAATAAATAAGACATGTCTCACAATTTTAGTTTATTTTATTAATTCAGTTTTAACTTTTAGAATTTCAAGGAACTACCAATCTGTAGTCTTTTTATTTACACTGGCAGAAATTGCACAGAATTTTTTTTTTTAATTAGAGCAAGGAGAAACATTTGGCTTGCCAAGAAAAATTATGGCTTAATGTCACACAAGTTCAATGTCAGATAACATGATGGAAAACTGAAGCATATGTATTGATTCTTTGGCTCGATCATTGAAATTGATAATTCAAAAAGAAACATTGCTATCTGCTTTACCACCAAATCCACAACATTTAACTTGCAGAAGATACTTTTAGTATGTGTTGTTTCCCTTAGAGTGTGAGCTCCTTGAGAGCAAGGATTTTGTAACAAAGTAGGCACGTACTAAATGCTTTATTCTAAACAAATTAATGTAAATTCCCATAGGTTTGTGTTGGAGAACTCTCTTTGGCCATCTTACTCCTTAATCCGTCATAATACCAGATAGAGATTTCTTTCTTTCCTTTCTAGTCATTAGAAGACATCTTTTTTACTACTATCTAGCCATAAACTAGTGGCCTTCTTTTGAGTTTGGATATTTGAAACTTTTATATGTTTTAATCTTTTAAAGTAATTGACTCCTAAAGAGAGAGAAAAAGGCTGGGAATTGTTATTTAAGTGAACTAATACTTTCTTTTCTGTATCTGAAAAGAGTCCAGAATAGAAACTACTATATTGGTACTTCGTAGAATTCAGTGCCTAATGTGTTTTGACAAATTCATGTATTTATTGCAGTTTCTTTCAAGTATTCAGTCAGTAAGCATTCATAATTCAAAGACAATCAAGAATTAATATTCATGTAAGTTTCTTTGAATTTTCTTATTCTCATAGTTTATTGCAGCTGTCATGGAGAAAAGGACAGCTTCCTATAATAAATCCATCTACTCTTAAAGGTTTTTAATTTATGTATTCTTCTATCAGTTTCCAGGTTGGCAAAGGAAAAAGCTGCAGAAAAAAATTAATACTAATAGCTTTAAATTGAGTTCAAATGTTGGGTTTATCATTTGTAATCCTTGTTGTATTTTATTTTCCTATAGTGTCAGAAGTCTGAAGCTATGATAAAACAGTTGAAGGATTTTCAGATCATTGCTCATCTAAAACGTCTTCAGGAAGATGTTTATAACTTGAAAACTTGGTCCAACAGGATAACTGAGAAAAGGGATAAGTTGAACAACAACATGACAGCTCTTTATCAAGCAGTTACAAACACAGACCAGAGTACAAGTTTCCTGGCAAAAGAGGTTTCCCTCAAGATTACAGCTGTCAAAACCGATATAAGGCGTATTTCAGGGTTAGTAACTGATGTAACTTCATTAACAGAATCTGTACAAGACCTGGAAAGCAAATTAGAAAAAGCAGAACAAAATACAATCAAAAACATAGGTGATCTTCTTTCCAGTAGCATTGACAGAACAGCAAAACTAAGGAGTTTAGCATCTGAAAATTCAGAAAGAATTCAGGTTGCTAGGAAGATGCTTTCTGAACTGAAAAGTGATTTCACCAAGCATTCAGATAGACTTTTAAACTTAGAAAGTGACAGGGCTAAAATTCTGAAGACAGTGAATTTTGCTAATGATTTAAAGCCTAAGGTTTATAACCTCAAAAAGGATTTTTCCCGTTTGGAACCAATGATAAATGATTTAACCTTACGAATTGGGAGATTAGTTGCTGACTTACTACAAAGAGAAAAAGAAATTGCTTTCTTAAATGAAAAAATATCTAATTTAACTATAGTTCAAACTGAGATTAAGGATGTAAAAGAGGAAATAACCAAAATTTCAGATATAAATTAATCCAGGGATTTTTAACCTGTTTTGTGTCATGTTTTTAAATGCATAAAGTACATAAGACTGCAAAGGAAACCAACTATACCAAAATTTAAAAAATAATAATAATAATTCATATAACCCTGGTTAAGAATATCTGAATTAGTTGGGTTTTTTGACTAAGTTGCCTAAATTGGAAAAAAAAAAAACCCAAAATGGAACATCATATTGCAAACTGATTTTAAAAAATGGAATTTAAATTTAATACTTAAAATTTTGGAAGCTTTTAAATTTTCGTGTATTTGAAAAAATGTGTCGTAAAATAAAGGTGTTTTTAGTGAGCTTGTGTAACAGTTGAGTACTTCAGTTTTTCAGCAAGTAAGCATGTACTCTCATGTTTCTATACAGATGTCAAAATGTTATTGGGAGACTTTAGTGACTTCTGACAGAATTCAGTCTCTGGTACGAGTCTCCCCATTGCCAGCTTTGTTACATGATCTGCCCCCTTCAGACCCAATGTTTCACTCAGTTCTCAGAGCCATAGCTTTTTATACATTTGTTACGTATAACTAGCTAATCATAACCAGGATTCATTTTCAGATTATCAATCAATTAACAGTTCCTCAGAGAACTTGACAATCCAGTTGATTTAGAGATGTACATAGATAGCTATACAGAAGATATAAATACAAGGAATGAAAGTGGGTGATCATGACAATTTTCATGTTGAAAACTATCACAAAAATATTATTTATTCGTGTGTGTAATAAGGTACAACATGTTTTTGCCTTCTATTAAAGACTCAAGATTTAGATATCTTGATTGAAATACTCTGCTGATTGTGAAATTATGTGGTTGTGGTTGTGAAAACTTAGTTCCGTAGACTGGTCTATAAAACTGGACTTATTTAATCCTCAGAGTGGACTACTACCAGAAAGAGTGTCTGCTGACTTAAAAGCCAAACCTCCATTTCTGGAATTCTGTAAGAATTATGTCCTGGAGAAAAATTGCCATAGAGTAGAATGAGTTGTAAGATCTTAGAGGTCAGATCTTGGGGTCACACCTTAATTCTCATATTGACAAGCTGTGTTATGTGACTGGGTAAGTCACTTCAACCTCCATTTGGGAGGAAGGGGGAAAATACTTGCCTTACCTGCCTCCCAGGATCATTGTGAGGGAAGCTTGTACATCCCATTAGAGGGTTTGATTCCATAATCACCTATTGGGTCTTTGCTGTGAATGGCACCTCAGAATCTGTGAGGACTGTAGACACAAATAGATAGAAATAATCACTCATCATTATCAGGTTAGCTCTTTAGTTGTACAATTTTTATTCATACTTGAAGAATCACAAAAATGGCTTCCCTGCAACCCCAGGGAATTTACTCACCAGGGAATCCCAGGTCTTCAAAATCAGAAAGACATCCAACTAAAGACTGATTCCTTGTGTCTTAAATGGGACCATCACCATTTTTTAAAATAGCAAGAACTCACACCAATAGAGTTCTTTTAAGGTTGGCAAAACATTTCCCTCCCCCCCCCCCATCCTATGAATTAAGAGTGCAAATGAGGAAATTGAGGCTCAGATAAATGAAGTGATTTGCCCACGATCACACAACTTGTCAGTTTTGGAGCTTGAATTTAAACTCAGATGTCCTTGAGCATGCCCTTTCCCCTGCCCCACACTGACTATCCAGAAGAAAAGATGATGTGAATGATAGTGTCACAGCCCCTTTTAATCTTTAAAAAAAAAAATCAACTTATCTTCTGATCTAGGAATAGATTAGACTCATCAGGGCAGGAAAAGGGTGAAAGATACCATCTCCCTTCTTGCTTCTATCCCTTTGCTGTGAGAGTGTCACCAAAAAAAGTCACAAAAGAGACAGGCAGGTCCAAGTCTCCTTACCTTAAAGTCCTTAAACATACATGTGGATGAAGTACCTCACTGACTTGAAGTCAAACATTTTTGACAACTCTCCCTCAACCCCAGTTAGAAATTCTTTGTCTTCTCAACAAGGAAATGGAGAGTATGTTCAGCTCCATAAGAGGCATCTCAGTCTAGTACGGCAAGGATCACACCTGATTTCCTGATCATTTCTAAATCTCCAGCAGGAGTTACCGTGCATTGGCTCCTCATTTGAATGACAGTAAAAATGTAATTGAAGCATTTGAATGCATTTTGAAAAATTTATTGAATCCTTTTCAAGAAGTTTTGGGATTATGTTTAAAACAATGTGAAATATAATTTGTCATTTTTGTGCCATCCTACTTGAGGCATGCATAATATGTCAGATTCAAGCTATGTCCAAAAGTTTTTGGTTTATGAATGCTTCAGATCTCATTGTTATATGTGGGAATTTGTTTTGCTTGACTGTACCTGTTTGTAATGAGTTTTGTTTTTCTGGCCTTCCTGATTGGAAGAAAAGAAGGCAATTCTTTGTTCAAAAATAAAATAAAACTTAATTTTAAAAAAAGGTAGAGAATTTTTTAAAGATTGCATTGTTTTTCTTGGTCTCTCAGATAATGATTATAATTAGAAAGGAAAGAGGAAAAGTCATGGCAGGATTGCTAGAATACAAATCTGGGAAATTTTGTAGACATGGACCTGGATTTCAGCAAGATATTTATTAAGAGTTTTCCATCATATAGAGAATTCAGGACTTCTGGTCAAAAATAATTAAGGCAGTTTGCAATGAAATGACTCCTCTTTGAAAAAGTAGTTTCAGTGTAAATGCTGGGGGGATGGCCATCACATATCAAAAGATAAAAGAATAATGAGGAAGTAAAGGCTAAATATAAAAAAACTTTTATTAGAAACTTGGGAAGATAAGAGAAGCAATAGAAATATAATGGACTAGAAGAATGTAGATCAAGGGAGATATTGCAAAAAAACAAAATGGGAAAACCTCAGTGGATGGGAGAGCTATTGAAGATAAAGAAAGGTAAAGTGGCTTCTAAAGGAGGCTATGAGCTAGACATACTAAGCAAGAAGGATAAGTGCTTTTTACAATTTCTTGCCTATGGTAGTCATACTTTGTAAAATCCTGATTTTCTTGTATTTTTCTAAATTTATTGATGATCTGGACATTTTCTAGCAAACATTCAAAGAGCAACCCATCCACAAAATTATTTCTCTTCAAACAGTTAATCAGTTTTTAATAATAAGGGATAGTATGTCCTTAAACTTTGGGAGAATGGTACTAAAACTAAACAGTGGGTTGACCAGAGTTTTCTTAATCTTTACTGTTGACTTTATATTGTCATCATTGTATAATTAGGATCTGTTTTTTTCTACTGCATTAATTCATGCAAAACTTCTTGTTTCTCTAAATTTTTCATATCAGTCATTCATTCCTTCCATTAATTCCTTTCTTATATTTAAAAAGAAACTAAATACGGACTAAACAAACATACTTCCCTTCCCTTCAGTCAATAAGTGTAAGACACATTTCCTCAAATAAAAGTTTCATCATCTGGAACTCTTTCAGGAAACAGTCATTCTGAATTGTTATAAATTCCACAAAAATTTATTAAGCACTTGGGAAACTTTGATTTTGGAGGTTCAAAGACAAAAAAAGAAAGAAACTCCACTCAGGTCCTCATCCCAAGGACCACACATGCTACTAGGGAATATGGCGGGTATGCAATGATCAGAAGGTCATTTGAAAAGGGAAAGCACATGAATAATTTGAGGGATATTGGAAAGTTTCTAGAAAGAACTAAATAAATAAGCCCTGACAAAGAAATGCATTCTGAGAAGTCAAGAGGAAGAGACAATGCATTAGATGCCTAGGACATAGCATTATGAGATCAGAGAATGCCTAAAACTCGAATTGGAAAAAATAGAGATTATATAAAAGATCATAGCATATGTAGACTCAGAGGGCCTTTAAACCAATGTCCCGATTTGCACTGATAAATTATCTCCTCAAAAGTTCCAGAGAAAACTGATGGATTCTAGGCACAGCTTGTGATTCTCCACCAGTGTACTTCCCACTATGATTATTATCCATTAATATCAATGTCAAACAGACAGACTTGGTTTTTCGAAAGTGATTAAAATAATAGAGTAATAATAAAGTAATAGAATAAAGAACAGTTAGGACAAACATCCCCCAAAGGTCTGTGATACTCTCCCACAAGTACATACAGAGTCCAGAGGAAGAGATTTATTAAAGGGATAACACAGCTCCTAAAAGTCCTCAGGATAAGCAATAGTGTAGTTTTTTTTGCTGCTTTCTTAGTAATGTGATTGTCTTTTTTTTTTTTTTTAATAGCCTTTTATTTACAGGTTATATGTATGGGTAACTTTACAGCATTAACAATTGCCAAACCTCTTGTTCCAATTTTTCACCTCTTACCCCCCACCCCCTCCCCCAGATGGCAGGATGACCAGTAGATGTTAAATATATTAAAATATAAATTAGATACACAATAAGTATACATGACCAAAATGTTACTTTGCTGTACAAAAAGAATCAGACTCTGAAATATTGTACAATTAGCTTGTGAAGGAAATCAAAAATGCAGGTGGGCATAAATATAGGGATTGGGAATTCAATGTAATGGTTCTTAGTCATCTCCCAGAGTTCTTTCTCTGGGCATAGCTGGTTCAGTTCATTACTGCTCCATTGGAAATGATTTGATTGATCTCCTTGCTGAGGATGGCCAGGTCCATCGGAACTGGTCATCATGTAGTATTGTTGTTGAAGTATATAATGATCTCCTGGTCCTGCTCATTTCACTCAGCATCAGTTCGTGTAAGTCTCTCCAGGCCTTTCTGAAATCATCCTGTTGGTCATTTCTTACAGAACAATAATATTCCATAATATTCATATACCACAATTTATTCAGCCATTCTCCAACTGATGGGCATCCACTCAGTTTCCAGTTTCTAGCCACTACAAAAAGGGCTGCTACAAACATCATATGAATATGTTCAAGTCCTTCAGCCAATGCAAACAGACATCCTTTTGAACCGAATGTGGAGGCTATTTTCACACCTATTGAACAATCAAGATGAGCTCTCACTTGAGAAATGTCTCGTTACCAATGACTTTGAATGGGATGGAGTAATTGTCTAGGTTCCAGCTTCTTAAATTATGATTTGTGACCCCATAGAGGGGTTTTATAATTGAATGTGGAGGCCATGAAGTTATGATTTATTATTTGATTTGTTGTACATCTATCTCCCATCCCCACTCTAAGCGCCTTGCTACCCCAGCCAGACTGGCCGACCCGCTCTGGTGGTAGATGTTATGCACTCATAAGAGATGGCCAACCCTCTCCCCATTTGAGCCATTTATAATGGCCATGAAAACTGGGCTCCTGCAATTTTCTAAATCTTAGATTGTAGAGAGCATGAACTCTGGAGAAGTGTACTTGAAACAAAGTGTTATCTCAGTGGAATTGATGAGATAATGGTTCTCTAGTTCACATATATCTAGTATAATATAATGATATAATCACTCTAGATTGGCTTGTACTCAGTATACTATAATGATATAATTGTAATAGGGTATTCAAACTGGGGGCAAAGTCAGACTCAGACGGAGACTGACTCAGACTGGTAGACTGGCGGAGTGCTGGAGGAGATTGGGTCAGACAGACTGGGTCAGACAGACCAGGTCAGGCTATGACAGACACAGACTGTGAAGGAGACAATAAAGACTGGACTCTATTCTCGTCCATTCTCATGGTGTCTATCCTGCTGAGGCCAAGGCCCATCTGGAGGACCTCCAGAAAGCTAGTCCGAACATTACATTAGACTACAAATACATCAATGCAGCTGGGCACCTTAACTATAAACTTTGATGTAGGGGTATTTATCTTGGTTGATCGGAAACCTTTTTCTTTACTTCTCAATTGTCCCTACTTTGTTTCAGATAAAAAGACTAATAAGACTTCAGATGTCCAAAAACATAAACTGCACAAGTATAATCAATCAAAAAGCATTTATGGGCCAGGTACTTGGTATACAAAGAAGAGTGACATAGTTCTTGCCTTCAAAAGAGGTAAATCAGTCTCATTACAGCAACATGCCAAACAACTTACATAACTTGCTGATACTATTTATTGCTTTTCCCCTGCCAGGGATCTGGAACGGCCTGGAGGGGTTCCACCAAAAAAAAAAAAAAAACTGCTAAGGTAGGAACCGAATTTCTACCTTAGTGAAATCATCTAACTCTTGAGATGTGGAATGTTGATTTTGAAAGGTCCCTAAAACAGAATCATGTATCACATGCTGATTCCCATTTGGCCCCATATGCCATGTTCTCAACAAGTGTTTACTGCCTAAATCTGCACTGAAAAATCAAATCTAAAATCATCACTGTCACATACCAAGTTTCTTCAGATGTAGTCCCAAAAGACTTGTGTTGTGCAAATTTTATAGTCTTTTAAATACTACTGAGTAAGGGTAAAAAATCTTAAGTGCATCACTTAAATCATAGTAACAAAGCTTTTTCTTTGAAACAAATCTGTTATTTCCTTGGGAACTTTCAGGCAGGAAAGTATCTACTCTGTAACTTGTAGTCTTAAGACTTACTTAGATAACTGAAAGACTGATTTTCCATTGCCAAAACTGGTACTTGAACCTAGTTTTTACTAATTATCCATTATGACACTACCCAGTAAATTAGAAAAGACAGCTACATGATGCCCTGGACTGAGAATTGGGAATACTTATTCGTGAATTCAAATCTAGCCTCAGTCTTTTACTAGCTGTTGTCAAGATGTTTCACCTTATGTCTGTTTCCTCATCTGTAAAATGATCTGAAAAAGAAAATAGTAAACCATTTTAAAATCTTTGCCAAGAAAACTCCAAATGGGCTCATAAACAGGGGGACACAACAAAGTGTTAGAATAACCAGTTAGCAAAAATAGTAGATTTCTTCAAGAATTTTCAAATTACTATGGAGATTGCCATGTAAAGTTTTTACAAACAACGGCTCAAACACTACATATGATCATCTCAAACAATACTATTTAAATTCTAAGTATGTTTTTGTAACTAGGTTAAAATGCTAACAAGGCATAATTTAAAATTAAGAATCCTACAAACCTCAAAAGTATTTTATATGGAGGCTAAAAATAATTTTTTAAAGGACTACCTTTATTTTAACCTTCAAAACCAACCAGAATCCTCATCAGTAGAGTAAGCTTAAAGGGAAAAAAGCTAGAAACTAAGGATGTTTTAGTAATACCCATTCGAGCTATCTAATGAATTCTTATTTGTAAAGGTGATTTATTTTGACCCTATTTTATTCTAAATTGAGTTAAGAGCCTGAAAGATTTCTGAAGTATCAGAAATCATGTGGTACTAAAAATTTCATGTTTATAGATGGAAAAATAACTTGCCTAAAGTCACTGGCATAAATAGCAAGGCCAAGGAGTCAAAATGTTCTCTTGGCAATATATTCAGATTTCCTCCCACAATGTGACTTCTGCCTCCGAGTTAAATGTTACCATATGTCATAAGCCAATAAACTCAAATCAGTAATAACCATTATATAATCCCAATACAGCAGAATTACCCATATTGACTAACTCTGATTCATCTAGTTAAGAACATGACTTCTTTGGGTTTATGCCTTCTTCCTGGGCCTTTATACAGGATAGCAATTATTTCTGTGCTCACAGGTACCAACAGGTCAAATTTGACTCCTTTAGGTAACATTAAATCATACATTCTTTCACAAGTTCCACAAAAACAGGACTGCCAAAAACCATGCTAAAAATCAGGATTATAAATCAAATGTTCTTGGGACCTGCAGTTTAACCTAGCGAAAACCGATTTGTTCACTCTCCTTTCAGGATGAAAAAGGACAAGCAGAAAGATGCAAGCCCTTGGTCTTGCTTCCAATGAGGAATAATTATCATTACAAAATACATGGGTTTTAAGTGGCAAATTCACCAATTGTCAGGGTTTTAGGCAACTTTATTTTATTGTATTGTTTATTTTTAATATACATTGCTTTATAAATCACGTTGGGAGAGAAAAATCAGAGCAAAAAGTAAAAACCATAGGATTAAAAAAAAAAAAAAAAAGTGGACGTAGCATGTGTTTACATTCAGTCTTAGATCTTTTTCTGGATGCAGATGGCATTTTCTGTCCAGTCTATTGGGATTGCTTTGAATCACAAACACTAAGAACCAAGTCTTTCATATTTGATTATCGCACATTGTTGCTGTTATTTTACAATGTATTTCTGGTTCTGCTTCTTTTGCTCAGCATTAGTTCATGTAAATCTTTCCAGGTTGTTCATTTTTTTTTGAAACAATATTCCATTACCATCATATACCATAACTTATTCAGCCATTCTCTAATTGGAACAGAATTGCTGGACAAGCACTCAGTGTCTAGTGTCCTTCCTACTGCAAAAAGGGCTGCAACATTTTGCACTTGTGGGTCGTTTCTTTCCTTTATGATTTCCTTGGGACACAGATCCAGTAATGGCACTGTTGGGTCAAAGGGTATGCAGTTTTATAGCCCTTTGGGCATACTTCCAAATTGCTTTCTAGAATGGTTGGATCATTTCACAACTCCACCAACAATGCATTGTCCCAGTTTTCCCAAATTCCCTCTACATTTATCACTTTTTCTTGTCACCTTAACCAATCTGAGGTGTGAGGTAGTACCTCAAGTTGTTTTTAGTTTCTCCAATGAACAGGGATTTAGATTTTAAAATTATAAGTGGCTTTGATTTCATATGAAAATTGTTCATGTCTCTAGGAAACTATTAAAACAAAGTTGCAGAAGCTTAATATGAATTGATGGGCAGTCAGGTGGTCCAGTGGCTAGAGCTCTGGACCTGGAATCTGGAAGACTTCTTCCTAATCTATTCTAATCTGATCTCACTTACTAGCTATGTGACTCTGGGTAAAGTCACTTTAAGTCCAAATGAGGTTACAAAGAGGCAAAACTGAAAAGGAAAATTACAGTAATGGAGGAGATATATTATTGATGAAGCTATGAACTGGTCATCCTGGGAAGCAGTTCTTCATTTAACAGTCCATCTACACCTTCTGATCCAGGAATACCCAAAAATTTTGGGTATTTTGACATAGAAGGAAAAAGGACTTGTATGCACAAAAATTCTAACAATTCTGTTAGGAAATAACTAGAAACATAACTCCAACAACTAGGGGTATGCTTGAACAAATCTAAATACAATTAAAACATTGCACGAGAAATGACAAAAGGGGGTAGCTAGACTTGAAGTCAATTAGACCCAAGTTCAATTCTGGCCTCAAACACTTAACACTTCCTAGCTGTGTGACTCCAGGCAAGTCACTTAACCCCAATTGCCTAAAGAACAACAACAAAAAAATGACAAAAGGGATTAGAATTCAGAAACTTTTAGAAATTAATGCACAGAATAGTGAACAAAAATGTTTGATGTGGTGAAAAAATTTAAGGATCTGATCCACAATGATCAGATTGGGAATGAAATATGCTCTCCAGGGCCTATCAAAAAGGTGGAAGAGAATACGTGTACATTTTCTGACATGGCAATGAATAGATGTTTTCTTGGCTGCTTTTTAGGAGGGTTTATTTTTTCCCCCAATCTTATCTTAGGGATAAGAATAAAATGCAAAACAAAGACTGGAGCATTTAAAAAATGTTTAACAGGAGACAGATAAGGAGGATAACTTTGAAACTAATATGTAAGAAATCCAAGCTTTCTAAGATCAATGTGGGGTTTCATATGCAATCCTATTGCTGTCAATAACAATTGAGAATATTAAAAAAAAAAATACAAGTTAAATGGCATTTCAAATAAAAGTAAAAATCAGATCCCCAAAAGGCAAGACTCACGAATAGTTGGTTTATTGCAACAATTACATTTTGAGACCCTTGGTTCAGGCAAGGGCACAACTGATAATTACATCAGGAATAGACAGTCTACACAGTCAAATATATAAAAGTTTCTCTTATATTTGCTCAACACTGGTCAGCAAACAGATTCAGTCCATAGTTAGTCTTGATTCATTCATCTACTGTGTCAACCCAAGCTTCTTCTTCAGAGACTCTGGCATTTCAGGTGGAGGAGGACGGGGAAGTCTGAAGTAGACTTTCACGGAGTCATAGATGAACCACTGTAGTGCAGTCAGGGTACCAATCATGATGATACGGGCAAAGAGCCCTTTCCATACACCTAATGAAAACGACACACAAAGTACATTGAAATGGAGGGGGAAATTCAATCCCGTGGAGGAGTTCTGTCTAAGAGATAAAATTCTACCTTTGAATCCAAGCCTTTGGAGGACTTGTGACGCTGAGCTGCCCTTCTCCTTGTTCAGCACAGACACCACAGAGTCAGCAGGGTGAGAGACGATGGCACAGAAGACACCAGCTGGAAGAAGAAGACAGTTACCAACTCTGCCAGGGATTGGGGTCACCTGGCCAACATTGCAGCATGAAGCTCTCTATGCTTTGTATATTGGAAAGGGACAGCTGCTGATTTGTAATTTCTCCACAGAGATTAATGAGCCCAAATCACAATTCCCAATCACAAGAGTGATACCTGTGTCGATGAATTTCAAGAATTTGACAAACACTCAAAGACAATTTTAAAAAAAACATTTATTCCTGAGGGATCATCAGGAAAAAGGAGAAGGAATGACAGTGAGCTGGCCTAACTGCCTTCACCTGAGAAGCAAGGTGACCTACCTAGCTTACCCCAAAGTCACACAAAGTAATAAAGGTGACTTTTAAACCAGTTGCCTCAGTCAGAACACGAAAAGAATATTGTTTGGAAAAATTAAACTTGGCCAATGACTCTGAGATCTGATAACTAAGAAGCTGCCTATCTTTGCCTTGTCAAAGATTCATAAGCGCTTACCTATGTAACCTGCCACGAATGTCACCACCAGCTGCTCTCCTTTCGAGCACTCACTCCGGGGCTTCGGAACAACGTACTTGTACAGGGCTTCGACGGTGCGCTCAAAGCAAGCAAACTTCATCATGGTGTATGGGATCTGTCTCATCCACAAAGGAGCAACGCCCTTGTAGAATCTGTTAAGTCCCAAATAGTTAGTGGAACAGAAAACTACATTTTAAAAATCAAGTTTTATTTCGACAAGTCTGTCCGCATACCAGTCAAGTCCTGATAGTTAAAAAATGACAGGCTGCCATTTCTATCAGAACGTATGACTAATATGCAGGTATATTGATCTCACATGCCAATGACTCAAGCACCTTTGACAGTACAACCGGTAAAGTTGCTGGATGCCTCTTGACTGGAACTACAGGAAACAAACGTTAGCAAGCAGAACTCAGAACAAGAGTTGGCATCCACAAAGGTGGATCTAAGGAAGCATGTTGGCTACTCACCTGACCTAAAATAAACGCTTCTGATTTGATTTCAAATATATACATATTCATACACAAAAACTGGATGAGCCACCAAAAATGACAACTCAGACTGGTCCAAGTATCCAACAAAATAGATCTAAAAATTAACAATTTAAACTTTAAAAGCAGTTAAAGAGTTTGAGAACATAAGGCATCAACAAGCATTAGGTGCCTACTATGTGGGCAGGCATTGTGCATAAATTAATGCAAATAACATCACTTAATTTCTTTACTAGTTTATAAAAGCATTATTCCCAATAAGTCTCTGAGGCATGGAGTGTATTCTGGCTTCCTTTTATAAATAAGCAGACCAGAGAGCTCAGAAACAAAGGGACTTGAGTTTTCCACTGCTACTGCTTCTTCCAAGTGGCCTCCAATTTGAAACTGAGACTTGGGGCTAAGTCTTTCAATCCCAAAGGCTGATGTAAACTGCTGAATTACAAACTCCATTAGAACCACTTGTTAGTAGTCAATGTAGTTAACTATTGGCCCAATATAGAGCTTTGGGGAACCACTATATTTTATGTGCCCAAGATACAGAAAATCATTGAAAGGATAAAACAAACAGATTCCACTTTTAGACCAATCACTTACGCAAAAAGGCCTTCTTCTTTAAACATTTTAGGAGCAGCCTCCCTCAGGGTGTTGGCATAACCTGGCTGGGTCTGAATTCTGACCTTGGCAGCTTCCATAGGAGCCAGGGCAATATCAGCAAAGAATTCAGCACTGGCTGAGGCAGCTAAATACAGGGATGTACGCCAGAGGTAAGTATTTTCCTGAAACACCAAAATGAGAAATTAAGTTCAAGAGAATCCATCTTTTGACTTTCTGTCTCACTTGTTTTAATAACAACTCTAAAGTTATCATTCTGAAAACAAGCACAGGGAGAGCTACATTCATAATTACACTTCTGACATGTAAGACATCACGATGCAATGACTTTTTTTGTTGTTGAGGCAAATGGGGCTAAGTGACTTGCCCAGGGTCCCACAGCTAAGGAGTGTTAAGTGTCTGAGACTGGATTTGAACTCGGGTCCTCCTGACTTCAAGGCTGGTGCTCTTTATCCACCGAGCCACCTAGCTGCCCCGCTCTGACATCTTATATTACGGCATAGGTTTCTTCTGGTTATCCAGGCCAAAGGGACAAGTTTATTGAAGAAGCAATATGGTGTAAGAACAATAACTTTGGATTTCATCATTAACCAGGTTTATGGCCTTGGGCAAAATTACATCTTTAAATTTTAGTTTCTGATTTTGTAAAAATTACAACGGTTCCATGAATGTTTAAAGTTAAAATTATTTACCTCACCAAGAATGTTGCTATACAAGACTTTGAAAACTTCATAAAAACCAAATTTGCAGAGTCCCTGCATAGAGTAGCCAATGAACGTTGGAGCCCATCCTTTAGCCAGACCACGAACACCATCTTCTCTAAGCGTGATGGAGAAACCATTAAAGATGCCCTTGTATTTCTGCGGGTCCACCTTAAAAAAGCCACAAAATAGATTGATTTAACATCTCCAAAAACCTCCAACTTCAATCACAAAATACTAACACTTCTGAAGGAAACTTATTTTTACTAGTAGCTCACTAAAATAAGGACATGCTGTCTTTTTCTAATTTAGTTATTACTACAAAGGATAATGCAGCACTGAGTTAATTCACTATGATACTTAGTCATAAAATATTTAAGTGTAAACATTTTTTAACTCTGACTAAAAATCAAAATGTATATTTATAACATATATATCCCTATGATTTATATAACATAGGGTTATCAAAGAAAACTTTTTGATAATACAAATCAAAATGTTAATGTATTTTTAAACACATGCCAGCAAAAATGCAAACAATTTTGAACACAGCAGTTAAAGTTCAGCTGCTGAGAATATTGTAAACTCAAAATTAATGAGCAAAAAAGGTTTAATTTTTTAAATGAATGTGCTCCAATTATTAAACACGCCACAAAACACAGATCAGTATGTCACTGAAAAGAATTGTTCATATTCCTTCAGATAATCTCTACAATTATCTATTACAAATATCTTATCTCACTTCTACTTTTAGTGCTAGAATACTTCACCTTCCTCTTACTCCTAATACTTCACCTTTCTCTCTCTCTCTCTCTCTCTCTCTTACTGGTAAGTGGACTTCTAATCCTGTTTGGGATAAATAAATTTTTAATAACTTTATTACTTTAATTTTTAACACTCGATCACTTGATTCTTAAATTAAGCACAAAAATCCTATGTACAAATAAAAGACAACCTTTTAATTAGGAAATATATCCAGAAATCCCATATAATAAAACTGAGACTACCCAAGTAACACTCCAAATACAGTTAAAACAAGATAGATAATATAGAAGTTGGTAAACTAGGGTTAGGGATAAGAAAAAGGACCCAAATGATTGAAAATTCATTTTAACTGTTTTGAGAAAAGTGGCAAAAGGATCAGGTAAAAAAGAGAAGGCACCTCCCAAAATTTTTCCTTAAAAAGGACCTGGGAAGGTTTCAAACACCTCAGTGAAGGCAAAATTTTTTAAGACCAAGTAAGAAAAATAATTCTTTTGACAAAGTTCACCTTGAATTTGAAAAAGTTAAGTCATGAACATCCAAATTAACAGCAGAATTTCTTTTTGCTTTTTTTCTTGCTTGCTTTTAAAGCATTTTATGGTATTAAAATCTTGCTATAAATCCCAAAGCTTTCACAGAGTCAACTAAGTACAAACCTGCATTCTGCATTTCACTAAGTCGAGGGGTACAACAGCAGTGTGTGTCAGGCCACAACTTAAGACCCCACCAAGGCCACAGAGTGCATAAAACTTCATGGAGCCATATTCACAACTGTATTCTGCAGCAGAAACAAGACACACCATGCTTTTTAATAGAAAAACTCATGTTACTAAAGAGCCACTTACCTTCTGGCCAATTAGGATTTGCACACAGCTTGTTAGTAGAGGCCCATACTCGCCACTCTCATAGTCATGCATCAAGGATGGACTGGAGTCCTACATGCCAAACCAACCTGCATTCTGCATTTAACCAGATCTAGGGGAACCAATGCTGTGTGTGTTGTGCCACAGCTAATAATTCCTCCGAGGCCACAAAGGATAAAGAATCTGCCAGATCCATATTCGCAGCTATATTGCTCTGTTTTCATTTAAAGAAAAAAAAATCAATTTTTTTCTCTAGACATCACAACATCACAAATGATAGAAAAATTTCTAAACAGACTCACAATTGACCAATCTGTTACATTTATGAAAATTAAATCTTTGCTTCAATTTACAATTCAGTGATTAAGATTATCCATTTGACATGCAAAGTTAGCAATAAAGCTAACAGTAATCAATTCTTAAATACTGGCAAAGCCAGCTTTACTATTCTAAAAAATATAACTAGGGGAGATATACATCAATTCCCAAAGAGAAAGCAAACTGGCTTGTGTCTAGCACAAAAGATGCTTCACCCCCAGTGTATACTAATAGTCCCAGTTCTTTTACACATAGGACCATGAACACATTCAAGTAAATGCACCAAAAACTTACACTAGAACATGGAAAATAATCTGGATAGGCCTATGTAGGGGAAAAAAAAAAAAAAAAAAAAAGGCAGAAAAGGAGCAGATGAAAGGAAAAGAAGCCCAGTAGTTACAGATCCACTCCAGGGGGCTAATTGTCCCTGCTGGTTTAAGGCTGTCACAGAAGCTCTACAGGGATTTAAAACACATGATTAAGTCCAACATCCATTATGACAAAGGGGTAGGATCAATTATTTTTTCTACAAGATAACTACTTTCT